>NC_056737.1:693003107-693370607 GCF_019279795.1 Protopterus annectens | reverse complement strand
GAACCAGAGGATATAGCCAGTCTACTAGCGAATACGTTTAGCTCTAATTTTACCCCCTCCCCTCCTACATTCCCAAATCTCCTACCTGCATCTGCACCCCACCTCACATTTCCCATGAACAAGTCCTCAAGGTACAATCTTAGACCAAGAACACTGCTTCTGTGAAGATGGATAAAATACTGGGCTACATACTGGCCAGTCTGAAACAGGATTGACCAGACCTCCTACAGAGGTTTTTCAGTCCTAGCCTCCAAACAGGCTTTGTGTCAGATGAATAGAGGACAGCAACTGTTACCCCTTACACAACGGTGGTGAGTGAACAGACCCAGAAACTTACAGACCCATAAGTCAGACTAGCGTTATCTGTAAGGCTTGAAAAGGATCATTATGACATTAGTAAATAAGGACATGGCTAACCTACAGACTCTCAACTCTATAATCAGTCTGGATTTGTTAAGTTCAGAACCTGCCTACTTAACATGGTTTACTTCTTTCAAAAGGTTATCGAATCAACGGATAAGGGCATATCAGTACAAACTGCATATCTAGACTTTACAAAGGCATTCAACACCATCCCATATTCAGATATCATAGATAAACTATCTCAGCTAAATGCTGAGCCCTATGTAACTCATTTGATAGTGAATTAGCTGACAAACTGAATCCAGGAAATGAGGTTGGGCTGCTCTACCTCCTTCAGAAGACCTGTCACTAGTGGTGCACCCCAGCTTTCAGTCCTTTGGCCACTCCTGTTTGGCATTTACATCTTGGAGGTCAAATTTACTGTTAAGGGATTATGGCTAAGTCTGCAGATGACTGTAAGCTTGGTGCCTTCGTAAACTCCCCAGAAGATACCAACACCCTCTAAGACAGCCTTTCCCAAAGCAATAGCTGGTGTCAAAAACACAGACGAAAACTGAATGCCAAGAAATGTATAATAGAATACTTTGGCAAGCAATAAATCATTTGTAAATATCACATTGACACAACACCCCTAAAAATTAATCCAGTAGTTAGGGACCAGGAAACCTTTATAGTTGATAAACTGTCTTTTGGTCATCACATATCCTCTATTGTAAGAAAGTGCTTTCTCATTACACAGCTTTTTACTAAGGGTATGGTATCCAGGTCTAGGGATATGATCATTCCGCTGTATTCTACACTCATCAGGCTGATCATTGAGTATAACGTACATTTTGGTAAGTTCCTCTCCAAACATTTGACACAACTGGAACCCCCACAACACTTTTTTACTAAGAAAATCAAGGGCCTAAATCATAGAAGCTATGCAGACCATCTCAAAGCCTTGTCCCTCTTCTCAGTGTCATACGGGATACTGAGGGGCAATCTCTGCCATGCGTACAGAGCCTCAACAGACCCTATCCTTTTAGACCTATAGCACATTCGCAAGTCCAATGGGGGCATAAACATACCCTCAAGAGATCTAAATCTCTTTTGCAACATAGGTAGAGCATATTGAAGGCATAGATATATGTCACAGAGAATACCACTTCTTTTTAATTATCTTCCTTTCCATATAGTGTGGATGAATGGGTGGGTAACCACAAATTCACCCCTGGTTTAGCACCATCGACCCACATGGCTAGGGGCAACATTTAATTGTTCTGCTCCTCTCAAGGATATTCTTACTTAAAATATCAGTACCAGAAACTTCATGGGCATGTGTGGCTAGGCTTCTAAAGATCCTCAATAGCGTAGTGAGTACTTATGAATCTATGACTCCACCACATATTTCTTCATTAAAATACCTTCCACCATCCATTCATTAAATATCTTTCATAAAATTGTTTTTTCCTCAACAGTCATTTCTTTGTAATATTCATATCCTAAATCATCCAAACCTGGAGCTGTTTCAGTAGTTCATCTGTTCTGATGGTTTCTTCTATGATTTGATTTTTTACTTTACAAATACTGTCTTTACTTTGCATGTTTCTTTTCCTAGTATTTCTTCTTTCTATACTCTTTTTTTTTGTACAAAAATGTTCACACAGTTTCCATAATATCTTTGTGTGTGTATTTTTCTTCACCTTTTTCTTCTTGTTATCCATCATTCCATCTATTGGTTTTACTTATTTTCCTAAATATGATTAAACTTCATGTTTTGCCCTGTCAGACATATCTTTGTCTAAATAACAGAATTTTTCTTCTTTATTTATTTTTTCAATGCCTCTATTCATGTTTACTTTATTTCTCACTTCCTATCTCAGTTTCTTTCTCATATTATGTCATAATTTGTTCTGTATGTCTATATATATTTGTTTTATATTTCTGACGTGTATATAATCCACCAGTAAGTCCAGTTCTTACAGACAGGCCTCATTTTCAGATGCTCTTTCCACAAGATGTCTTTTGTTCTTTTCATTTCAGTCTTCATTTCTGAAATCTCCTGTTAACCTTTTCAAAATTTCCCTTTTTTGTTATTGTACAGTCTTCTGCTATCCTTGCCAGAACTACTGTATAATCTGAGAAATCAGCAGTTCTTACACCTCCTTGTATTGCCTTCAAATCTTTTATTTTATGTAGCCAATTTCAATCTTGAAAACACCCCCATGTCCATTATCCATTTTCCTACCTTTATATCCCCACATCATGTCAGTCAAATTTCTTAACATCTTCACATCCTGTGTTATTTTTCCTTTTTCTTTTCTTAGGTTATGGTTTAAAAGTCCCCCTCAATCACTACTGAAATATTCTACAATACATAAGGTTTGATATTTTCAAACAAAAGTGCTGTTTTTGTCATATTAGTATATGCTTAAATTACTATCACTCATGCATTTTTCTCTTTCTGAAATCACATATTACTCCCCTTCCTGGAACTACTATTACAACATCCACCCTGGGACCACCCTGGGATTCAATAAACTCTGTGTAGCCATTACAAAAAATCTTATTACTAAAAGGCTTTAAACCGTAAACTCGACCATATTCACAACTACTACCCAATTGATCTAGTTAAAGAGATGAAAGGTGATGTTTTAGCCTCACGTAATATGGGGGGTCATCATTATGATAAAAGTAAACAAAAAGGAAGTCAAGATAAGTTTAGTTTAGCTTGTGTTGTGTCCAATACAGTGGATGAAAAAAATACAAAGCAGATTATTATTAATAATTTGAAGTTTCTCACTAATTTTGTAGAACTGAGAGAAGTTATAGGGGGAAATCTTTGTTTGTATCCAAGAGGGGGGAAATTTTAAAGGAACACTTCAATAAAAATTATAGAGTTTTAGATGATAATAAAAGGATGTCCAAATGTGGGAGTTGTAAGTTTTGGTCCCTAGTTTTGGAAGGCCAGGAAGTAAATATAGAGGCTAGGAAATATATAATTTGTTTAAAATCTAGGTTTAATTGTAGATCCAGATTTGTAGTCTATGTTCCTCTATGTGATTTATGTTCAGCATTTTATATAGGCAGAACTACTAGTGAGTTCCACAAGAGAATGTATGAGTACAGGAGAGCTGTAGTGACACAGGATATGAGCAATGGTTTAGCTAAACATGTGCATAAACATAAGGACAGCAGTAATGTGGGTTTTCATTTTTCAGTTATAGATCAGGTGTTAAATTACAGTGAAAGGCTAGATGCAGAAGATGATCTGGTCTGAAAAGAATATCGTTGGCAGATTAGACTAAATGCATGTAATATTACTGGTTTGAGTGACAGAGAGAATTTCAAAGTTGTTTTGAGAAAGAAGGGGTTAAAACATTAAGTATTATTAAGTCATGTGGCTGGAAAGGAATTATGTGACTGTTTTAGGACATATTTAATGTGTTTGAGTCTGGTGTAACTTGGTCTGATGAAGTTCCATGGTTTTGGGAACAAAAGCGCTTACCAGTTTTACCAGTTTTTGTTTTTTTTTAATTAAAGTTGGATTTTTAAGTTTGTTTGACCGTTTTCTTTTATGATAAACTCTGTGTAGGCTTCACGTCAAGCTTACACTGAGTTTATGTATTTGTGTGGTGAGCAGCAGTGCTAATGACATATTCATGCCCCGCACCATGTTTAAACGTAAACAAGTATGATTTTGTGGCTTTCAACAGTGTTGCCTGCCAGGAAACTGTGTAATGCAACACGGATAGCAAACCTGTGTACCTCAGAGCAAACTAAGTTAGTGGGATTGGGCAGACTGCCATAATGATTACCAGAGTTTAACATATAGTGATGTGTATGGTCCAAACACAGTACAGACCCGTGTATGCAGTGCATAGTATTGTGAAATCTCATTCCAGGCTTTCTGTACAAAAGTTGTGTAAATGATCTCTAAAGGTACATGAAATGCCATTTAAAACAAACAGTCAAGGGAAGTGTGTATGTATTGAATACGGACACACAGATGAATTGTAGGAATGAACACAGGGAAATAGGACAGGTGAAACATCCTAATGTATAGCAGATGAGGGCTTGTCAATGGAAGACAGTTGTAGCAGGTACACTAATCGCATATCAGTGGTACAGTATGGACTGCACACTGAAAATGTATATTATTTGATTGTCACACAAGGTGACAACAGTGGAGATGATTTATTTGTGAGATAAGCATCTTTACTTGGACAATGTAGAGAATATCTATCAGGGATGTTATATACAGTTGGGGTTGGGTGGATATTGTGAAGCTATGCAAATTGATTTACTTGAATATGAGTGTAATGAGGTCTCTAACAAGTGGGACATGGTTACAGGCTCATGGACAACAGTAAAAGAAGCATGCACAATCATGTACAATATCAGAATAATACCACCAGTAATCCCATGTCTGTGATGAAACACATGTGATTCTGAATGATCATAGATGGTTCTGCACAAACACACTTGTACAACTATTATGACATGTCAGCAATCTATAAGGGTAATTAAGCACACCATCCTGACACTGTTAACATCTGCTGGAGGTGTTAAGAGGGACACTGCTATACTTGTATGTGACATTAGGATCATTAAAGGCTAGCTGACTGGTGTGCATGGCAGATATATATATATATATATATATATATATATATATATATATACATATATATATATATATGGCACAATCCGGAGTGTCACAAATGTTACCCATGCCATCAATGTTACCAAACAGATATGTATGTACTGTGTGCATTACCAAAACAGGTATCACACATACATCTGATATAACACTTTGATGGGTGTTCTGCGCCATCAGACAGTAATATTTATGCAACAAAAAGAATATCTAGGTATGTCCAATAAGATGTGAGACAGCTCACTGTGGCAGTGGTGGTATACTTCAGTTACATATGAATGGACGATGTGTAGGGAGGTACATGAAGAAGGGTGCATTGCACTCAGTTATTGGTGTGATGAAGGGTGTGAACTATGTAGGTATTATGGCATTTGATGTGGGTATCCTTCACATAGTCAGTAGTTGTGTTATATACAAGGGAGTAATCAGCACTGTGGCCACATGCTGGTGGACATTCCACATACCATCTACCCAAGGACACAGGTCACATACTAGTTGGTCTGCTTATAGGGTGTAATGTCTACATTATCCTTGGGTTGTGTGTTTGTTTTCATAATATAACTAAAGTAACAAATCCCCCCATGTTTTTGTTTCATCGCGTATGTTGTCATGGCTGTGACAGACAATCTGTGGTGTGTGTTGATATTGTCTGTATTATACTAATATCACAGCTGGAGTCAGTGACCACAATCTATAGTACTTCAGACAGCTGTTTGGACATAGGATGTGTATGTTGTTTGTGATGTCTGTGACTTAAATAATGGATGGGAAAGGGCCTAGCAGACAGCCCTGATGTACATATCTGATTACTGTACCTGAGATACAGGTCACTTCACACATTTCAATATATTTAGAGGCCACGTATGTGATCCACTGGTCTACTCGTGGTGAAATAGGTGTTTATGGACACATGGACACATCTTACAGTGTTGAGTGAATATCTCAGTGTGGATTTGCACCA
Source organism: Protopterus annectens (assembly GCF_019279795.1). Classification (NCBI taxonomy): domain Eukaryota; kingdom Metazoa; phylum Chordata; order Ceratodontiformes; family Protopteridae; genus Protopterus; species Protopterus annectens. Next base: position 693,364,644 of record NC_056737.1, on the reverse strand, counting down.
AATGCCTTGCCCTGGTCAGGTTCCACAGGATGATAGTGTTGTTATCATGTATGCTATCGATGGTGTCTTTGAGGACATCACTCACAAAGGTCTGTTGCACACAGCTGGGATATTACTAGTATCCATTTAGAAAAGGTCCATAATGATATGATGGTTTACCTCACAGATGAGGAGAGGCAGGATGTGTCTGTACATGCATGTGTCAGGTGCTGTTCCCTCAACTCAGATGGATGCATGTTGATGTACACCCGTCTAAGGGAACACAGTCCATGTGGAGGGTATGTTGAAGTGTGTATTCAACTGTGTCAGGAAGGTGTATGTGCTGAGTCATGCTATAGGCGATCTGTGATGTTATCACAGCCCATTGATTCTGTGTGATAGACCTAGATGAAGGTAAAACAGTGCATACTGCCTATCTTGATCTGGTCTAGGCTTTTGACATAGTCCCCCACTCAGGTATCATTGAGAAACTCTCCCAGCTGGGGATTAAGCCTTACTTCACTAGATGGTTAACCAGCTGGCTCACTGACAGAACACATAATGTGGAAGTTTGTGTCAACCTGTACCAGTAGAGCTGTCACCGCTGGTGTACCCCAGGGATCTGTGCTTGGTCCTTTATTGTTTGTAATGTATTTCTCAACAGTTCAGGCTAAAGTATATAGCCTTTGGCTTACCAGGTTTGTTGATTCTTGCATATTGGTTGCAGTCATTGAGTCCACCAATGATGATAACATACTACAGGAGGGGCTCTCACAGACAAATGATTGGTGCCAAAGCCACACAGTTTACAAATAAATGCAAAAATGTGTGTTTATTTTGGCCTTCTGTGGAATGGAATTCCCTGTTAATTGTAGCATTGACAACACTCCTTCTATGCTGAAACCCAGTGGTGCAAGACCTAGAAACGCACGTAGCTAGATATCTGAATTTCAACCACCAAGTGTCCACAGTGGTATGGAAAGGGTGTATTATGCACCTCATAAGTCAGGCCTTCGTACTCAGATCTGAGGATTATATAACAGCACTGTACTCAAATCTCATCAGAACAGTATTAGAGTATAATGCTCCCTTTTGCATGTACCTCATCAGACACCTGCAACAGGGGTTTCTCACCAAGAAAATACAGGGCCTACAGACTATGTCATGATGTGTGTGGATAGATTGAAAGCCCTGTCACTGTAATCTGTACTGTATAGGATGAGGTGACTTGTGCCTGCCCTCCAGGCCAGTCTCTGACCCTGCACATCCACAATCAGCTATAGTGGATGACATCAGCAGAATCTGGTGAGGAGAAAATGCTAATAACAGTGTCCCACATGTTGGTGTAAAATGTACTCTGTAATGTCAAGCAAGGGCACAAACACACACACACACACACATACACTCACTCACACACACACACGCACACACACATACACACACACACACACACACACACACACACACACACACACACACACACACACACACACACACACACACAGCCCAGTTGACTGCAGTGATAACAAAACCCCAACCTAAGTACACCAACTAGAGAACTCTGTATTTAAGGCAAGTGCCACAGCTCAATTCTGACTTTGAGTGTGTCAGATAACACTTTATAGCAGATGAGGTGACTTGTGCTTGCCCTCCAGGCCAGTCTGTGACCCTGCACATCCACAATCAGCTATAGTGGATGACATCGGCAGAGTCTGAGGAGGAGAAAATGCTAAAGCAGTGTCCCACATGCTGGTTTAAAATGCACTCTGTAATGTCAAGCAAAGGTGCAAACACACACACCCCATTTGACTGCAGTGAGAACAGAACCCCTACCTAAGTACACAGACTAGAGAACACAGTACTTTAAGCAAGCACCACAGCACAAGTCTTACTCTTCCAAAGCTGCAGGACAATTTATGGTGGATGACATCAGCACTGGATGTTGGAGAGGAGATGTTGGGAAGCCTGCATGAAATGGATGTGTAAGTGTGTGCAACTGTCAAGATAGTTCAAGTTCTGCATGTTACCAGATTGATGAGTGTGCAGTGAGTAGTATTTGGTGGTTGTCTTCCAATGTGCAGGTATAGTTTAAGAGACAGTTGTACAAACTATATGCACACAGGTGTCACATTACTACACGTATTTGAAAATCTGAATGTGTATTGTCATTCTACAGATGAGCATGGTATATCGCACAGCGTTTCTTATTAATATATGTATTAGAGACCAGGGTCACAGTACATGTGGGAGGTAACACATGGCTGTACTGCAGATATCTGACATATTCTTAGATAGGGCCTTCATTTTATGTTTCCACATGTAATGTCATGCCATGATGACTAAATGGACAGCAAATGGAACTAATACATGCTAATATTTAGTTTGCATAGCTCAACAGTGAGTAGCAGGTTTGCATGATGGCTGGCAAGGTGTTTGCGCATGCAGGATAGACAGTTCTACTGGTTTCCCCTCTTTGCACGTACTTAAGCAGTGCACAAACACAAGGTTCATTGCTAAAATTCTGAGAGTACTGATTGTATGAAACATACCTGCTGCTTAGCTGACTCCTTGGCAGCAGGTGTAAATGCACTGACATATTTCTTTTTGAGCCCAGATGATACTGTATGTAATACTTTTAAATAAGTAGTGATAATCCAATGAAATTATTCTTATACTACATTTACAGTTTGGTATTATTTAAATTAATGGTGATAATGCAATGAAATTATTCATATACTACATTTAACTTGTGTTACTATGCTTAACTGTAGCACAGCATGTTTAAGCGGCATTGCATGGAGGCAGACTGCATCACAGAAGAGCTGTTTACCTTTGCTTGGCATTGGTACATGTTGCCCAACTCCAGGCAAACACAGGCCAAAAATGTGAGGTTGCTCCATTGCTTTTTTTGGCACTTATTTGTGTTGTGTGTGATTCTGTTTTTTGACCAGATTATAGGTGTTAAAATGGGTAGATAGGAAAGTGGTGAAATGGGAGCAAGCAGGAAAGAACAAAGGGAAAGAAATACATGAAAGTGCAGGAGGGAAGTGGGAAAGAACCATAGCTATCCATTACTTTAACAGTGTAAATTGAAAACATGTACAGAATATTAGCTGAATTTGGACTGTCACCTCCACAAAGTGGGGTGACAACAATGCAGTCATGTTGTAAAGCCAGTTGGACCAAATCAAGTGTGTCAAGAAGATGTGTGCAAAATGGAGAGTTATGTATGGGACTATATTTTTTGTGGGACAGGTGCCCTTTTTTAATTCAGTTAGAGAAGAATGCTGTGTAAGGGACACTGGTATTTCTGGGTCAGGTAAGTTGGGTAGGTGAGGAAGCAAATGCAAACAAGTCAAGCAAGACAAGACACTGGGACGGTGAGGGACACAAATGGTTGGGGGATACCATGACTGGAGTGAGGGAGGGGACAATGCAAGCTTATGCCCACCTCACCCACAGGACTGTCATCACTGTCCCCTTATTCCATTGGGTGCTGGAGTGCCTGACACCTTCTCCTCCTATGTAGCATGAAGGAAAGCAGCTCCTCCATCTGGCATAGGTGTACACTAATTGTGCGGTGCACAACCCTAAACACCAACCCTGGCATCTCCTAGTGGGTGATGAAATCCCTACCTCAAGCACTACTCCCAGAGGGTACCACAGCACCAGCTTCCAGGGCAGTGCTACTTGAGGGTGCAGATAGCGTGGGGCAGCATAGGCAGTGCTGCCAGGTTGGGTCCCAGATGTTCTAGGCATTAGTGCTGGAGGAGGTGGAGCGGGGACAGGCTGACCCTCTACGGCTGGACTACCTCACTGTGCTGTGAAGGATTTATTGATTTGTTACAGATGGATGACATGGAGACACTATGATGACAAATAATAGAAAATAAAAGAGATAAGGGTGGGAATGAGAGAGAAAAAAGAGATTAAATCAGTACCATCATATGTCACATACAGTGCACTATCACAATTATACAACTATTTTATCTGAACTATTATATTTAAGAATATATCCTATTAACTACAAACTCTAATTACGGCTTGCTTAAAGAAATTTTTGCAATGTGCACATATTGCACATATGTTTGGTCCAAGTATACTGATTATAGTTAACAGCAGGGCATTTATGCCACTTGTGTAGAGTTTAATTTATTTGATATTATGAAGGAAATGCAGTATTGTATAATTGCTGCCTGTGTTATTTGAACCCACAACGTCTGACTGTAGTCTTATACTTGATTCCTAAAGTTGGTTTGTGCTACTGACTTATGCATGCATACTTGCCTTTACAGTCAGGATATGTATGCTCACTTTGCTTCTACTGTATAGAATACCAAAAAATCTATCATTCATTTTTAAACCTACAATAATACTTCTGTTGTGCTGCATACATACCACTTACTTCCCTCAGTTTCTGCAGACATTCAGCATTAGCCTGACGATTCAACTCTGTTTCAGCATTAGCTGTGAAAAGCAAAGAACAGAACAGAAGAGCATTATACATACCAGTCTTACCTATATTTAGCTTTATATGTATTAACAATTCTCTTTATTAACATACTTACACAACTGTGGGATGTCATCAGTTTAAAATTCAGTCAACCACTGGTTGAGCGCATCCATCTTGCACCTTTGTAGATTGTTGAAGTGGTGCCTACACTGTTCTTCAGTTTGTGAAATGCCAGTCGCACCAGATACAGCCTTAGCCAAACTACTCCAAGCCTCAGACATGTACTGGGAGCTAGAATAGTTTCCCTGCAGAAGCATTTGGCTGTGGCACTTTATCAGGTGTCCAGTAAATATTCTGGACTCCTGAACACCCCACCTCTGCTTCCTAAACTGAACACCGTCCCCTCTAATGCCAAACATATGTAATACTAAACACAGAGCAATGGCAACTAATGATTTTCCACCAATACCTGTCATAGCATTTACTGGTAGTACGCAAACCCAAGAAATTATGTCAACCATGTTTGCATGATGTTAAGCAGAGAGCAACAGTGCCAAGAAGGGAGGAAGGCAGTTTTGGAAACTGGAATGCTAATCTGATACTTGATATTAGTTTGAGGGGTGTTTGCTGCTGTAGGTTGGAAATAAATGTTTAAAATTGGAAGGTAACTGTTAGGTGAGTTAACTTTACAGACATGCACTGGGGGCATACATTTCTTGACCAGAAACATTTTTGTTTTGGCTTTATACACTGATGAAATTGACTTTTTAAAGTGTGGGACTCAAACCTATGCATAAGGGACAAAATGACAGTTGTATAACTTCCTATTCATTCTTAAGTTTTATGTGTTAACCACCATGCAACACTGCTTAGAGTGTTTGCGCCGTGCTCAACAAAATTAATAGAATGTATCCATTTTAAATTATTGACTCTCTGCATCCTGTCTGCAGGTGTTTGATGGCTGCAGGTGTTGGGGAACCTTGCTAACCTGCCACCCAATGTTGCTTAGTGGCATTTGGCAATGGAAAGCAAAAACTGCAACAATATATCCTTTTTACACCCTGTCTGCAGGCGTTCTGTCTGCTTTCTGTGTGGGCTAGTAGTACAGGTTGTTGCACTGCTAAACATTACAAAAACAAGATAAGCACAGCTAAACCTGGCATTCATTGTGCTTTTCCATTTCCCCTGTTTGTGCTAAGCCACTCACCATGCAAACACTCTCATAAAAAATAAAAAGGGAGAATTAGTTGGAATGAACAAAAGCAATCTATGAAATAAACACTACAACATTTTTGGTGGTACACATGAAATATTTTTACACAGGTCTAGATTTGAACTGTCACTCCAGTGAACCTTCAGAACACAGTAAGAGTGTCTTATCCCTCGTTGACACACAAACAGCTTTGCAAGGGAACTGAAAGCATTCTGCATACAACCAACTGCAACATCATCCAATGTACAAACACAATATATGACAGGTGTTTGTACATGTATTCATTTCAAATGTAGTGCACTAAGTGATCAGACAACCATTTATGAATATTGCTTGCTAAAATACATCTGTCTTATCTCTCTGTTGAGCATTTGTTTCTTATCTGAGCGGTAATCTGAGACATGCAGTCTGTAAGTCATTCTGCATCATTATCCTTAAAATGTGTGAAGATATTAAATGGCAATAATATGCAGTTGTCAAGAAATGAAGAGGAGGTTGGATGCTACTGAAGAGAAACTGTGAAATGTGTGCTGCTTGCTTACGTTTAAAACATTGATACTATTATTATTACTTCTACGCTTTGTAAGTCTAACCTGGCTGACACAACCACTGGAGGTGGGGCAGTCTGGATTGCTCTTGTGTTTTCCTTCTGCCTACCAGTAATCCTTCACAGTTGCAATCTATTAGCAACAACACTGAGGAAGTGCCTGCACTATGTTTACAACTTGCTACAAGGAGCCAGGTAATTGGGAATCAGAAATGCTAATGAGTTCACACCTCATTTGCATCTTCACCGTGCTCACACCCCTGAATCTACACCATAAAAAGGGAATCATGTAGCTAGGGAACCTGAAGGTGAGGAAACTTGTTTATGTGGATAACACAGAAGAGGATATTACTTTGGGATCTGCACAGAAGACTACTGTCCTTGAGAAGGTATGCTTGAATGTTTTAGCTGTATACTGCATATGCTGAAATGTCATTAAGAAAAATCTGTTAATACATATTTGCATTAGCAAATGCTATTTTTAACTGTATATGTTTATTAGAAGTGTACTGATGGCATGGACATGTTTGTAAGGCCATTTCACTTTCTCAGATGCACAGCCTTATTAAGTGTCATCAAAATGTCTAATGTTACAACTGTTTTTCTGTCTACAGTTTTCTATTATTATTTCCGTGAAATGTTAAATGTCCTATATTGTCAATGAAACAGGAGTGTTAGCCTTCTAGGATGGACCATACACACCTCTAGGGGAGTACTGGCCACAGCTACACATAATTGGCAATAGCTTAAAATGGAATGTTCTGTGTTAAATCTATAGACATGTTTCAGGGACAGTTTATTTGATAGCACTTTTAGCATTTCACTGATGGCTTGTTAGCAAAATGTGTCATTTGCCTGTTCTTTTGGGGGTGGGGGAACAAAGTTGTATTTTTGTTTTGGCACAAACAAGGATATGTTGCTATTGTTACTCTCCTTGTTTTGCATCCAGCCTTGCTTTGTGTGTGAGTGAAATGCTACAACCACACAATTCCTTTTTTATATGTCAATATCTTGACTGTTTTATGTTTCTCCAGTGGGTAATAGTGAAATGCTACCTTTTATATGTTATATGGGAACATGACTTTTAGTTAGGTGATACGTATGTGTGTTATCCTTCTGCTGTGTTTTAGGTCACCTAGGACTATGGCACCAAGGCATCCCAATTCCCGAAAACCACCCTTCAGTGACCCTGAGAATCAGGGATTGTGGAAGCTTTTAGGCAACATGATGCCTTTCTTCTTGAGAGGGGACATGGAGCTATGTCAGACATAATCCAGATTTGGCAGCAGATAGTTGTTGATATGAATGCAGTAGGCAGCCACAGCAGGACATATGATTACGTGCACCACAGGGCCACTGACATGATTTCATCTGCACAGAGGAGAGCGGCTGCAGTGGCCCATGATCAGAGGGGTACTGGGGGGAGGGCCTGCTACAGAGCCATCAATAACAGCAAATGAAGAGTTCCTGCCCACTGTCAGGAATTCAGACATCTCACAGGAAAGTACAGAACAGGATGTTCTTGACATTGGTGGTACTGTTTCAGGGAGAACAAGTATGTCTCAGGAGGAGCTTCCAGGTAGGCTTATGTATCTCAGTTGTTAAATACTCTTGTTTACTAAAGTATTGACAGCAATATGCAAGTTCTGTGTAGCAATACATTTGTTTTGGGGGTGTTATAGATTGCTACAGTTAACAACACATTCTGATTGATTACATGTGGGCTTAGGTTGGACTTGTCATCCAAGTTCTCATTAAAGGTATCATCAATGGACATATAAAAGGCAAAATGTTTTAACCCCCTGTGTTACTGTTAATTGTGATGATGTTGTCCTTACCTTTTGCTTAAATTCTTCCATGACCATCATCCATGGGAAGCATAGCATCAACTGCACATGGTAAGCCAAATATCTTTTTTGTCAGTAGTGATGAGCAGTTAAAAGAATTTATGTATTTTATCCATATGTATGATGTGGATGTCAGGACTGTTATGCGTATTGCTGTACTGTCTTTAGTAGTGGCACCAGTGTTAGTTTGTTAGCATACATTTGATTATAGTAGTGTAGCTATTAATTTTTCCTGGATTTGTTGCTTATTATCACAGGTAATCCTAACAGTGGAAGTGTAGAATTCTTACCACCTGATGTCAGAGTTGGCAGACTCTGATGATGGTGGCCAAACAGATGCACAGTTGGGGGGTCCAAAGGTTGAATCTGAAACTGAGGTTGACATTCAGCTATTCCCTGTAATTCAATTGGACACAGACAGTAGGTCACCGCCATCCCATTCTGGTGAGCCCTTAGACATTGGACAGATGAAGGACGAGACACTCAATCTGGGAAGTGTGGTTACTGCAACTTCAGTGCCTGTTGACGCTGGCCATACCCAAAGTGTGGGCAAGGTGCCATACAGGGGGGTTGTTAGGGGTGCTCAGAGGAGGCCTGGTGTCTATCCTCCACCTGTTGCAAGTGTGTCTTCCTGTGCCACTCGACAATGTTCAGGGCCATCACGGAGGTACAAGCACATTCCAATAGGTCCTCCAGAGAAATGCTTAGGGTTGTAGATGTGGCACAGGCTGACATACATGACTGCCTCCACTGTGTTGATGATTCAATGGATTGGATGAATGACATGTTGGAATGGGTGGTGTTTGTGATGGAACATCTCCTGTAAGGGGAAACAGCATCCTCGTAGGCATAGGTCAACCACATCATCTGCTGTTAGCCGACGTGGCCGTGCTTGATCATGCTCCCATAGTGGTACTCCTTCACTGCTCCATCAGTGGTTGAGGTGCCCACACCCAGACGTGGCAGGCCATGCTGTCATGGTCCTTGGCATCCAAGTGAGGGATCTCATCCAGCAGACATCAGTCACATTCAGGTGGCAGCAGTGCATCTGACCATTGGTGTGGATGTCTCAATGCAACTCCTGGCAGAGGCATTTCTCATGGTCGGGTATGACAGTGATAAACTGCCACCTCTACCATGCATGGCTTACATATGTCCAACATACCAAGACATAGAGCTAGCACAGAGCTTGGCTGTGTTCCTGCAGACACTCACACACCCGATTTACTTTGAGGACCCATACAGACATACACACAACAGTTACATGGTTCAGCCATGAAGCTTAAAGCTAATTTTGTCTCACTGGCCATTTGTTTCTTTATCCAAATGTCTGCCTGCTTCTGTTTCATACTCACACACACTCACCAACCTTTTGTGTCAGCCTAGGCTTCCTGCCGTCCGCCCCCCGCCCCCACAAACATACACAACACCCTGTACAAGTGATGATAACTGTGCCATATCCTTGTTTTCTATATTTTGGATTCAGGGATATATAATGTTTGTGTCTGATGCTTGGGGTGCATAGCTGATTTAGTGCTTAGTGTATCTGCATTCGTGATGTTGTTTTGCTAATTGTACCTTTGACATATTTTGGTCTTAGAAAGTTAGACAGTTGATAGACCCAAACATTTTCTGCATCAGTATTGTAAATGATCTTGTGAGGCTTGTAAAGTCTGAAACTGACATGTTTTTCATTACTATATAACTTCTCTCTTTAATGATTTTCCAGTACAAAAGTATGATACTAAACTGAGGACATTAGGTGGCCATCAGTACTTTTGAAAGGTATGACTGTGTGAATCTTTGATGCCTGAGGCCTTCTACTTGATAGAGGACACATGAAGTCACATAAGTCTCTGCTGTCACTTGTTAAAGTCATATCTGTACAAATCACTCACCTTTTACTTGCTTACATTACCAAGTAACAACATGCAAGGATATGCCATTCATTCATATTATTACACAGTACACTCCAGGTTTAACACTTAGCTTAAAAATCAAGCAGTTGCAGCAGTTTTAGTTCAGGGCTGACTCTGATGCTAGCAGTACACAAACATTACATGGGTAGGTAAAGATTGTGAGTGTTGCCTGGCATCAGTGTTACTATATGTATGTGCATAGGATGAAGGTTTTAGCCCCTTAGGTGTGCCATGCGTTGCCTGTCAGCTAATGCAAGGGTATATTGAGCACGCCTATGTCTGCCTACACCCACAGCAGCTGTTGGCTCCCCCTCTGACTCCTCGCCTGTGTGTGGCTGTGGTGACCTTGCCATTGATTGTGGGATGTGTGCCTCTTCCCCTTGTTGATCTAGCTGAAGCTGCTTTCTCAGGAAGATGTAGCATAGCATAGCACATACGGTGAATATTTAAGTACGTGTACGTGGATTGTACTGCAGGTCTCATCCAGATGTATGTAGGCAATGGGACCATGACTTCAGCAGCTCAAACACAAACTCTATAGTATTTCTGATTTGAGTATGTGCCTCATTGTGGCGTTCTTCAGTGGATGTGTTTCCATTTCTGATGGGCATCATCAGCCACAGTTCCAGTGCATAACCTGGATCCCCGAGTATATGACCCTGTGGGATATCCCTGTAGTGAACATCTGATGCAGTTGGGAAGTGTGCCAGATATGGGAGTTGTGGTAACTGCCTGGGTTGCCAGCACACACATTCAAGATGATTCCCTTGGCATTAGACATGACTTGGCAGTTAATAGAGTGGAAGCCCTTCTTATTTATGTACAACTTTCCCTGTTCCCCAGTTGGTGCCTTAATTTCTATATGTGTACAATCTGTGGCACCCAGTACTTAAGGGTGGTGTGCTACAGGGTAGAATTCCTGCATATTTGTGGCCCTGTCATCAGGAGTATGGGGAAAATATATCTGGTCAGTGGCATATTGGAGCATAGCATTCAGGAATTGATGGAGGATCCTGGATGCTGATGCCAGTGACACCCCCAGCATGTCCCCTGTTGGTCTCTGAAAGGTTCCTGTAGCTAAAATTCTAAGTGCTACCCATACCTTTGTCTCCACTGGTATGGATTTCCCTTGGTTTGCTCTGTCTCTGAGTTGAGGAAGACAGAGTTTGCAGAGTTCCTGTAGTGTGGCTTTATCCACCCTGTAGCACTCTACAGTTTCCACATCATGCAGATTGTAATAAGTTAAATGGGGTCTGAAAACTGTTCTCCTTCTTGGCCATAGTCTGTTAGCAGCAGCAGCATAGACTTCAGCCTGTTGCACATACACATGAATTAAAGCAACAGCAGCCCCTAACATTGTTTCTGTGTAGACTCCTTTCAGTGGCTGTATTCCAGTAGGTTTTGGAATTCACAGGGAAAACCAGCAGTGACTCTACATGGATGCTTTATAGCTTGTTGAATAGGTACTCCATCTGGGATTGGTTGATTAGCATGCAGTTCAGCTCCTTATGATGTAATTAGCATGCCACAGTGTTTACCTTGTTTGCGCCGCTCTACACACCATGTAGAGCTGCTTACAGAATCCAAAACAGTGCACTATTATGTGCGTTCGTGGCATGACATGCACACAATGTAAATGGACCATGTAGGATTTATTAAATCTGTCCATCCCGCTAGTATTTTTGCTTCCTCATTTTTAAAAGAAATTCATATTCCTGAACAGCTTGCTATCATTTTGTCGTTTTCACTGCAAGCGAATTATCCTTCCTAGTAATGTTTTTTGGCTTTTCCCAGTTAGGGGTCGCCACAGTGGAACTCCGGTCCGCTAATGATTGGCAGTGGATTTTTATTGTGCTGAGGTGCCAGCCCGACGCCCAACCTTCAAGGAAGACACACACCCATTCACGCATGCACCTACCTGCATGTCTTTAGATGTCATTTCACCGTGGGGAGTACACGCAGACTTCACACAAAAGGCACTTCAGTCGAGAATCGAACGGGAGAACCTCTTGCTGTGAGGCAACAACACTAACCGCTGCACCACTGCAGCAGTACCATTTCTACGAACCGTAAAAATGAAAATCCACTGCAGCGAATGACAAAAATGTCGAACATGGAATTGGTGAATGTTCTAATTCGACATAATTCGAACATTCACCACACTTCCACAAATGAAATTACTATGCATTGCACAGTAAAGAATGTGTTTGCAGGAGGCAGTGTGGGGGCTGCGCCCCCACATCCCCTGCTACTTAGATATACAAACTCCGAGATCACACTATAGTGAGGGAAAGGGTACACTTTCCAATCCCCACTATAGTGCAATCTGCATGAAAATGTAGAAATGCACAACAGTGAATGCTGTATTGCATTCGCTGTTGTACATTTCTACATTTTTGCATTCGACCTTCCTATTCTACCAAATGGGTCAATTCGGACTACTGTGAATCGCACAGAGTCCGATCACCCATTTGATAGTAAACCTTACTGAACACATCTCATTTCCTACCACTCAAATAACCACACACACACACACACACACACACACACACACACACACACACACACACACACACACACACACACAAACAGACACACACTGTCTCATTCTCTTTCTTTTTTCATGAGACCTACATCTAATATTCAGTAAACATATCATAACCATCCTTACTTTTCTACACCACTCAACCAGTAGTAAACCTCTTAATCTCATTTTTAAAACTATTTACATTTAAAACTAAAATTCCTATGTCATACTTTTCCTTTTTTTACTTTTTTATTCTCAGTTTTTTGTTTTTCTCTTCCTTAAGTCTCCTTCCAACTGATTTATCATCAGGTGATGTTCATCATATTGACGAATGTTGTAGTAGACTTAGCTGTATGGTTTATATCCTACCAAGAATATAACAGCCAGCAGCTCATTTTATCTGTGGTAGTATATAACCCATATAGGTAAGACTACTACAGGAGTGATTATTTGAACATCTACTGTTGTAGTAAGTTTACTTACATAACTGTACCATGTTCATCATATTGATCACTGCTGCAGTAGCCTTGTGGGTTATATCCTGCCAAGGATATAAATAGATCCCATCTGTTATCATCTGTTACAGTAAGTTTACTTACACAACAATAGCTTTCTTTACTTCCACTGTATCCATATCTTCCACTTTTCTTCACTCTGTAATGATGTATACTTGTTTTCCTCTAAGTGAAACTTGGCATCTTGAATTATTATGCCATTTATATCTCCTTATTTCATATGTACTTTTTGTTAATTATTGATTGAAGTTTTTCAGTATCTTCTGCTATAACATTATATTCTACGTTTATTTCTGCTATGTTTTGTTCCTCATCTACCCTTTACCACTTCAATATGGGACAATCAAACTAGATGAGTCCAACCTCTTTACATTTCCTACACAATGGCTTGCAGTTTTTTGCAGTATGTACCATCTCCCCTCATCAGTCACATCTTTTTTAAGACAGTCTTGTACTAAATGATGTTCATCACTACAAAATAACATGCTTTCAGCTGACCCCAATATCTAACAAAACCTCTTTCCCATTTATCATCACAATATTTGCAATATATTAATTTTTACTTTCACTAACATTCATTGTGACCCACACTTGCCACTCCCAGTCCATACATTTCTGTCATTGCATATTTTTAACAAAATGTACTTTACTACATATAGAAATAAAGAATGCTTTTAACTCATATCCATTCATTTCTGATGTCCTGAATTATTAAGTTAGCTTCCATTTCAATTGTTTGCCCAAATTTTGCAATAATTATCTTATGATGCCAGTGCATTCCATTTGTCAAATTCAAAAATAAAATGTTCTAATAATACAAAACTTTCAAATGCCACTTCACAGACACTTTCGGGTCTTAAATATATGAACGTCTTTATGTATTTAACAGTAAATCATAATGGTAAAATAATCTTGTCTGTAATTTCATATATATTTATAACATCATTAGTTTTATTCATTAGTCATACCACTGGACCCGCTACACTTTGTCAGTGAAGTACTTGTAAAGTTTTGACCGTCTTCATTTCTGTATTGAAAATTCACAAAGTAAGGCAAAATAAGAATCACAAGAAAAGGGAGAATTAAGCCTTACTGAAGATCTGTATACTGCTTATGCTTACTTACACTGAGAATTTTGATGTATACATATTTATTATTTGGCAGTGTTATTTATTTATTTATTTTTTTACAATTTATTGATCTCTGCTTTCATTTTTTATATTATGTAATAACCATTGGTTTAAACAAACTATTAACCAATTGTGATGTGTAGCACAGAAATGGATGACATATGAGCCCAGGGAAACTTTGTTGTAGAACAGAGTATGTGGTAGCAAGCTCTTTCCTTTAAATTGTCTAAAATGATATATTTTTAATAAATGAAGGTGAAAGGGATATTTGTCTTGTATTTTTAAATCTTTTGGGTACACATTGGAACTTACTTGTTGATCTGTGAAGTACGTGAGGGTTTTCTGGATTACTTGTATCTTTCACACTGGGACCATAATGACTGATTCCCAGGGACTGTATAGTGCATTCATTGGTAGAGGTGATTGATTCCTAGGCACTACAACTTGTCTGTTCCTATGGACTGAGCAGTCTTTTATATAGAGATGAAGTGCAACTGCAGCAGAGAGGGACAATTGTGTTTTTACTACAGACAATTTGGTCTCCTGTAAATATGTACATATACACACACGCATTTACACACAAATACATATGCATAGACACAGGTAGAAATCTATAATTGTGTGTGTGCCTCTCTCTTTCTCTGTATGTGTATATATATATATATATATATATATATATATATATATATATATATATATATATATATATATATACTTCTCTTCGAAAACACACTTTACCGAATAACAGACAGCCAAAACCACTTTAGCAAAAGTGCACTTAGACAAAAATGCACTTTCGCGAAAAACACTTTAACGAAGAATGGTCAGTGGTTCCAGGATCCTGTGGTAGTACAGGTGCATTCATTTGTAATTGCTGTTGAGCTTTTGACAGGAGGGGAACCTATAATCTTGAGAGAATGTGTTGTTATAGTTTGCTGTACTGTGGGGATAAAGAAATATACTCTTTTCCCCATTGTAGTGTGATCTTGGAATTAGTATATATAAGTAGTGTGGGTGCAGTTGCGCTTGCCGTCACTGCAAAAATGTGTTTGGAGTATTTTTGTTTTTGTGCTTTGATAAACTGTTCTTCATGAAAGTGTGTTTTCGTTTAAGTGCACTTTCACTAAAGTGGATTTGGTTGTCTGTTATCTGGTAAAGTGTGTTTTCAAAGAGAAGTAGACCCATATATATATATATATATATATATATATATATATATATATATATATACACACACACACACACATATATATATATATATATATATATATATATATATATATATATATATATATTTGTGTGTGTGTGTGTATTTTTATAAGGATTCAGATGTCCCCAACCTTTTCTGTGCTCCTCTCTCTCTCTCTCTCTCTCACTATTGAGTGCAGTGGGTTTGATCATGCTTTCATTAGAATGAACATTTTCTTTTTTCTTTGAAGGATTGTTTTATTGAACTGCCAGTTCATTGCAGGATGCTGGCTGTTTTATATTTAGGATCGCTGTACAGTGGGGAGTGGGATTTTGCCCTTTCCTCACTGTTTTGTGATTTTGAAGTTGGTGTATGTAATTAGCGGGGTTGTGGGGTGCACCCTTCTTGGGGGGGGGGTCCATGGGGGAAGCTTGCTCTTACAAAAAATATTTTTTTCTTTTATTTAATTTAGATCTGATGTTGGCATTTTCCTTCATTCTTCAACTGATGGAGCTCAGATCCGACTTGGCCGCTTCTTACAGATTTTTGGATCCAACTCTCAAGCTCCTCCCTTTACTCATAATGCCCAACTAACCTAACATACCTCAGAACTTGTTTGCCACCATATCACTTCAGATACGGATCCACTCCCTCTCTCTCGAACTATCGGGAAATTTTCACAAAAGTAGTGAGTTTTTTTCTCAATTTAAATTTCAGTTTGGAATGTGTACCTTGAGCTTATTCACGTCTTCCCTTACTTCTGGATTTCTTGGATTCTGATCATTGGGTCATTATCTTTTCCCTTCTACCGAACTTTCGGTATTTCCTCGAGCACCATTGTTGGTATCTTTGCCTTTCCTTTCTTTCTTCCCTTTCTACTCATTAGGGGATACTTCTTTATACCATTGCTGGCAATTTGCTTTTACAAAAAATAAATCAAAATAATAGCCATGCCTGCCTGTCCTTTCAAATATTTTTCGTTGGCTAAACACTAGTGTCTCTATTCATTATGGCAGACAAGCCAACTAGATACAAAAAATGCATTTCCTGTGGGCATAAGATTTTCAATTCTGATGCCCTCAGAGAAGGAGTCTATTGCTTGGGAGCTGCTCACTTGGATTCTAGCTGTTACATTTGTGCTGGTTTCAGCACCTATGCAATTACTGATAGAAGGAATAAATTATCTTTGAAGGGTCTTCTTCCTTCTACCTTCTCTTCTTCTCTTTCAACTGGGGCTTAAACCTCCATACAAGAGGTCTGATAAAGGAAAGCCTGATTCAGCTTCTAAAGCCAAAGATACTAGAAAAAGGCCTACAGATCTATCTCCAGGTTTGGTTCCAAACTTGGAGCCACCATCAAAAATTTCAGAGAAGTCAGATCCAACTCCCTCAGATCCTACTACCTAGAAAGCAAAATCTCCTCAGTTCCAGTCACCTCGATACTCACCAAATCTGATACTTATTCGACTTCCTTCTCCCTTTTTTCAGGAATCTCCATGTAAGCACTGCAGGCCTCCCTCTACTAGCTGTTTGCTTAGGATCTCCAGGAGTGTGTCTGAGGCTGAAGTGGATGGGATGATGAGGAAATTCCTCAGAGCTCAGATCCAGATGGAGGTAATTTTTTTCCATCTCCCATCGGACCCATGAGCCTGCCCATCACTGATTCTCACTTAATTTCTCCTTCTCCAATCTGTCCCCTTGTTTCAGTGCCCTTGGATCCAAGATCCCTGAGGGTGTCCTTGTCTTATCCAAAGACAACTCTGTCTTAGACTCCAGTGGCTTCCCTGAGCCATCCGGCTCCGATTCTTTTGGAGCAGAAGGACTCTTGGAGCAAAAACATTGATGCAGGATCTGGGGGCTGGGATTGACTCCCAAATTATCAGAGCCATCCTTGCCTGTCAGAGCTTTAGCACTGGATAGCATAGGTCCGATTCCATCCTCGAGTGGAGGGTCAGTGGGATTCAGGGGTTGTCAGCACAGGGGACTTCAGTTTCAGTGCTGCCAGCTTCAGGATCACCTAGGCACTCTGCCACTGAGATTGTGGAGAGGGCTTTTTCTTTCTGTAGGGCAAGGACATCCTTACCCCCCTCAGATCAAGTATCTTTACCACCTTTGGGTGTTAGTTCTGAGCCTCATACTTCTATTCCACTTTGACAGCCAACCCGTTCAAGTCTTCACTCAGTTCCTCAGCACTGCCATGTCACTTCTGATATCTCACCAGACCATCCCACTGATGAGGTCCCTTGGAAGAGAACCTCTAAAAGGAGACTCTCAGGAATCTCTTACTGAGGACATCGACTTCAATGAAGAGGAAAGATCCCACAGATCTTCACTTGAAAATCTCTCCTTTGGAGACATACTTGAACTTCTGAAACAAAAAGGTGGTTGGTTATCCGACACCCCATCCTAACAGGAGTCTGTATTCCTGCAGGCTTTCAGGTCTGGCCCGGCTATGTCTTGGGTGACTCTCCAAGCAGATGACCTTATAGACCTTGTCTCACACTGGGTATGGAAGGGACCAGATACTGTGGGGCAAATCCCCAAGCTCCCCAAAAAAATTTTAGCCCCCCCCCCCCCCGCGAAGGACAGAGCACACTGGAGCAAGTGGTTCCCAGTAGCTGCCATGGTTGTGGCAGCAGCTACTAAGAAAGAGTTTGTGGAGCAGAGCTCATCTTTACATCCCCCCCTAACAGGGAGTCTAGGGCCTTGGACAGATATGGTATGCACTTTTATGCTTCAGTGACATTTGCTGTGCAGTTGTTGAATTATCTGGCACAGTTTACATGGTTACAAAGAGATTTGACTAAAGAGCTCTCCAAATCTCTTTTCAAGTCCATGTCTGTGGAGAACCAGAACAAGACCTCTTCACAACTGGCCACCCTCCAGTCCATATCTAACATGGCCATGAGGTTGCTATCCCATGCTGCAGAGGGTACCTCACAGGTGTCAGATTCAGGCATAGCCATCACGAGACATGTCTGGATGCACCTGTGCAGTTTTGTAGAGCCCTTTGAGTCTTCATTTATCAGTGCTTCCTTTGATGGCTTTTCCTTGTTTGCCCCAAAGTTAAAAGAAATGCTTTCCAGAAGAGAGCAAGATGGAAAGACCTTGTCTGCCATTGAAATCCATTTTCTACTCCTCAGAGATCCATTTCCCAGAAATCCACAAGAAGGCAAAAATATGTGGTTCTGTAAGTCCCAGGGTCCTTTCCAAGACTCAAGAGTAGATGGTTCTCCCAGAGGTGGGGGGGGGCATCTCTAACAGAAGACCATCACCCCTGAGGCAGAGGTGTTCAACATAACTAGGGTTTCCAGGACTCTTTCTTAGACAAACCTTGCCCTGCTGTTGCTCTCTGAAGTCAGTTGGGGGGCACTTGTCTCTGCATAATGAAGCCTGGGCATCCATCACAGAAGATTCCTGGGTGCAGAGAATTATATCCAGAGGTTATTTCATGCCATTTTCCCAACCTCCTACTTTCAAAATGAAAAGAATTCCTGATGTTCCATCCAATTAGAGAGAGACGACAGCTTCAGAAATAGAAAAGCTGCTCAAAACAAGAGTCATTCAGAAAGTCCCCCAGACCAGAGAGTCATTCAGAAAGTCCCCCAGACCAGATAAGATTCAGAACCTACTCAGGATTTTTTTTAGTGGCAAAGAAGACAGGAAACTTAAGGTCCATTCTGGATCTCAGCAAATTAAACCAATATGTGAAGTATTCATGGTTTTGGATGGTCACACTTCAGTCTATTTTGCCTCTGCTGCAAAAGAACATCTGGATGGGCTTGATAGATCTTCAAGATATGTATTATTGTATCAAAATGAACAGATAATCCAGAAGATATCTGCACATCTGGTTGGGAGACAATCATTACCAGTTCAGAGCACTGCCCTTTGGACTCACTACAGCCCCCAGGGTGTTCACCAAATACACTGCGGTGGTAGCAACTCACTTGAGACTGCTGGGATTCAGAGTGTTTCACACCTAGATGACTGGCTCCTAACCACCTCAACCAGGCATCTATTTCTACAACTGAATGAGAAAAAATATCTCTACAAGTAAAGGTTGATTAAATATAAATTAATCTATAGCAAATGTAAAATAACTGACCATCACGGCTCCAAGGCATATAAAACTTTAATAAAATAAGAAAGAGAAAGCACAGGTAAGCGCTTTCACAGTGAGTGCCGCTTCATCAGACCTATACAAACAAATAAAGAGAATCAACCATTTAAAAAAAAACATCAAATCACATCAGTAGAATAGGTCTCATGACCTAAGTACCGGCTTTAAAGAGATATACTGGTTCAAACCAGGGATCTTGTTCTCTTGCAATTTAAAAATCCATTTCAACTCACAGTATTCTATTTTATTATTCAGATCTCCATTTTGATAGTTTTATATGCCTTGTAGCTGTGATGTTCAGTTATTTTATATATGCTTTCTATTTCTATAAGCAAGTGACTACTTGATCCAGTTGTGTATTCGCATAGGCATCAGTCAGTTGCAGAAAATCACATCTCACACCTAAGCATAGTCTAGAGTTCATAGGTGCTCATCTAGACAAGGTCAATCAGATATTCTTCCTCCAACAAGAGTTCAGACACTCAGATCCCAAGTCAAGAAAGTGATCTCACATCCTTCTCTTCCAGCACAACTACTCTTACAAGCCTTAGGCTCCATGGCAGCAGCAATCACTCTGGTTATTTTAGTCAGGTTTCATATGCGAATTCTGCAGTGGACCCTCTTGGTGCATTGGTCTATTCTTCAGCAACCTTTGTTTGGCCCAGTAAATCACACTCAAGGTTTCAAAAAATAACTTCTTTGGTGGCTTCAACCGGACAAAGCTTCTAAAGGCTGTCCATTTGTTTCTCACCTGCCCATGGCCACAGTGACCATGTATGCCTCCCATCTGGGGTGGGGGGCACTACTTGGGAAGTACAGTCCAAGGTACGTGCTCACAGAAGAAGCCAAGGTGTATATTACTGTCTGGAAAATGAGAGCAGTCCTCCTATTGTTGTAGGCCTTTCAAGAAGTTCTCCTATTTGGGATGATTGCTGTTCAGACAGACAGTATGTCTGTAGTCTGGTACATCAACAAACATGGAGGAACCAGATCTTATCCATTATGTCAAGAAGCAATGAGTGTATGGCAATGGGCGATCTCTTCCAGCTGTTTTCTCATACCAACGCATGTACCAGGAAAGGCCAACGTTATTGCAGACAAACTAAACAGTTCCATTCTGATGCCTCATGAATGGTCTGTCAATGTCAAAGTGGCGGATAGAATTTTCTATTGATGGAGCCAGCCATGCTGCGATCTTTTCACTTCTCCCCTCAACAACAATTGCAGAAGGTTCTTTGCCCTGGTCCCTCCACCAGGGGAGTCACTGATAGATGCTCTAGTCCACAATTGGTGCAATGGTTTCCTCTATATTTACCACCATGTTATATCTAATCCCCAAATTTCTACAGAAAGCATATCGGTTGAAGAGCACAGTTATCCTCATTGCACCTTTTTGGCATTATCAGATTTGGTTTCCCTTCCTGTGGCCTCATCTCCTGCATTCACCCTGGATATTGGATCCCAGTCCAGACCTCCTGTCTCACTTGACAGGGGAAAGTCACCTAGACATAACAGGTGTCAAGCTGACTTCATGGTTTCTCCAGTTCCACTAATTGCTAGACAGTCCAAGCTTTCCTCCCTAATACACCATATTTTATTATCTTTTCAAAAGGTTTTTACTATGAAGATTTACAGAGGTATATAGAATAGATCTGCTTTCTGGGCATTTAAAAGAGATTTGGACCCTTTTTCTGCCCCTGTACCAACTGTACTTTAATTTTTTGCTTTAATTTTCAATGAAGAAGCTAGTTTTTCTATTAAGGTGCAGTTGGCTGCCATTTCAGACTTCCATTTTGCTGAAAGTAATTCTTCCTTAGCTTCTAAATTATGCATGTCCTTTCTCAAAGGCATCTTCTTGCTTAGGCCTCCAGTAAAGGATCCTTCTCCTCCTTGGGATTTAACTATCTTGCTTCAAGGTCTGACCCAACGCCCCTTTGAACCTTCAGTCAAGACAAACTTTAGGTTTTTGTCCTGGAAAACTATTTTTCTAATTGCTATTACATCAGCTAAATGAGTGTCCAAACTCCAGACCTTCTTACCTGGTTTTCCGCAAAGACAGGGTTTCCTTCTGGACTAACCCATCCTTTCTGCCTAAGGTAGCTTCTGAATCTCATATTAACCAGGTCATTAACCTCCCAGCTTTCTTTCTAAATTTCTGTAATAAGGGAGAGTACATACTTCAATCTTTTGGATATGCACAGACAACTTCGGTTCTGTCTTCATCAGACCAGAGAGTTCAGGAAGACTGACCAATTGTTTGTATCCTTCTTGCCTTACAGACTTGGCATGGCAGTATCTAAAGTTATTCTAGCCAAATGGTTAACTGATTGCATATCCTTTGTCTATAGCCAAAATGGTTAACTGATTGCATATCCTTTGTCTATAGCCAAAGTGGGTTATCTTTGCCTATGCCCCCTATAGCTCATTCCAAAAGGTCTAGGCCTGTCTCCTCAGCTTTTTGTTCAAGAATATCTGTAGATGACATTTGTGCAGCTACCACTTGGTACACTGCTCATACCTTTATTGCTCATCACAAATTGGATTTGGTTTCTAGAAAGAGATCTGCCTTTGGCTCCACAGTACTTTGAAATATTCTTCCATGAGGACCACCCAATGTTCATCTAGCTGGGTAGTCTGACATATCAGTTGTAGAATGAATGAAAATGACAACATTGAATAAAAAAGTTATGTACTCACCATAACGGTACATTGGTGTTGTCCATTTTCATTCTTCCTCAACTTCCCATCCTCCTAACCCCCTTCCCTTTGCTCCTAGAGAGACCTTAGGGATAATACTTTGGGAACCTTTGTCCCTTGTTTGAGTTCCAGTTCTATCTCTGTCACCTATACCTTTTTAATTTCCTTAAGTTATTAATCATGGCTTACTGGGGGCAGCAAACTTAATCTGAGGTATGTTAGGTTAGTGGGGCACTGTGGGTTACCGGAGAAGCTCGAGAGTTAGATTCGAGCTTATGGAAGAAGTGGCCGAATCAGATCTGAGTCGGATCCAAGACTCATCAGTTGAGAAAGAATGAAAATGGACAACACAGATGTATCATTATGGTTAGTTCATAACTTTTTTTGCAATACACCAAGATTTGTTCACATGTGTAGTGTGTGCCAGTGTCGTTTGGCATTGTAAGTGCATGTAACTATTTATGTATCTTTATCTGTCTGTCTATATATGTGTGTGTGTGTGTGCGTGTGTGCGTGTGTGTGTGTATGGGTCTACTTCAGATGATCGAACTTTCAAAAGTTCGACTTTCATATGGCCGAGACCATATGATCGAATTTTTGAAAGTTCGAACATCAAATAAAAAAGTAAAAAAAAGAAAAATTAGCTGTACGGTTTTAGCAAGAGGGGCTGCGGCCCCCACACCCCCTGCTATTTATATATACCAACTCCGAGACCGCACTACAGTGCGGAAAAAGGAAATCTTCCTGTTCCGTGCTATATGGAGATCTCCATTAGGAACATTCAAACTTTCAAAAGTTTGATCATATAGTCTCAGCCATATGAAAATCGAACTTTTGAAAGTTCAATTATATGAAGGGGACCCATATGTATGTGTGTATATATATATATATATATATATATATATATATATATATATATATATATATATATATGTATATGTATATATATGTATATATACACAGACACACATATATATATATATATATATATATATATATATATATATATATATACACACACACACACACACACACACATACTTGTGTGCATAGATAGGCAATAGAGATATAGATATTTGTTTTTATATATATATATATATATATATATATATATATCGAGAGAGAGAGAGAGAGGGCTGTAGACAGATTTGTTTATGAAGTTTTTTATTAGTTGTAATGAATGATGGAATAAGGGGAGTACATTACATGTTAAAGAACTTTCATTGCAAACATGAGTACTTTATGCATAACGTGTGGAAATGCTTCCCTGTAAATCATTTCTGTGGTAATGCTTGGTGTTAAAGCCTATACTCAAATGTCTGTGCCTTCTTTATCTCATACTTTACAAGGAGCCATGTGCCATTTCCCTCAAAAAGTTAATTGTGCTGTAGGTGAATTTGTTTTTGAGCATGGTCTGCAGCTTTGTCTTTCCTTACATTTAGACCCTTTATCCCATGAGCTTTGGAAGTCTCTTTTTATAGTGTCTTTGAATAAGTCCACTAGTCTTCTCTGGTTGAATGAGGTAGAAGACCTCTCTCAGAACTATATGCCTATGATTCAGTAGAACCTGTTGACTCCTGTGCCATGCCTCATTGTTGTCTGTTTGCGAGAAGCCTGTCTCCTGCAAGTCTGCTGTTGACCAAAAGGCATGTGCATATGTGAGGAGCAATTGGTTATTTCTGTTTCTTCCCACTGTTTCTGGGTTTCCCCAGTGCATATCCCTTCATAAAACACTTTAATGTTGACTGCAGAATGTGAGGAATGGTGATGTATAGCTCTCTGAAAGCTCTACCTATCTGAGGGGCAGGGAAGAAGATGAGGATTAGAAGCTATTTGAGTTTGATCTGGATTTCAGGGAATTGTCCACAGACTTTGACAAAGCCACAATGCTGCAATTGTCTCCACATCTCCATGAGAGAGGAGGAACCGTCAGCTATTTACTTTTGCATCACGGAAAGCAGCCTTTAGTGCTGTGATGGCAATCAGACATGACAAATATTGACTTCACCTTCATATCATACTCTAAAACAACATCTAAATGGGTGCTGATTAATAAGAATATGAAGACCTGGATGTGGATGTTATTAGGGTGTAGTCAAGTGACACATTCTGCTATTACTGCCTTCTCCCCCTCTGGCCATGTGTGGAGTCCAGCTGCCTCCATATTCAAGCAGTGATAAAGAGTGTCAGCTGTGTTTCAAATTGCAGAGCTGTACAGGTCAGCTATGTTGTGTTGATGATGAGCTGCATGGCCACATTATCTCCTTGCTGGACCATCTTCATTATGAAGACACCCTGCTTCAAGGGTACCTGCTTGGGTGTGATGTGAGGTGTAGCTAAAGTAGACTCGTTACCATTTGGCAATGCTGGCAAGCCTTTTTTCCTCACTGTTCTTAAATCCTTGGCAGATGGCAGGGCTGCATGGCCTCTGCAGAGGTGCCTGTAGTAGCTGAATGAATAATCTGACACCCTCCCTGCTGGGTGTGGAAAGTAAATCTATATTTTTTTTGTCTGTGAGTTGCTTTAACTGATAGAGCTGCTTTCAGTTTTACCCGCTCCATTTTTTTCTGTTTTAAGAAATCTGCTTGGGCTGGTGTTTGTTTTTTCTCTCTGTGCCACATAGAAACTTAAATTTCCTAGGCTGCACGTTTCACTTTTTTACATTGGTTAATTTGTTTTCTTGAATGATACTTAAATTCACAGAAAATGTCTTCATCTTTGTCTTTTCTGATAAGACTCAAGGCCTGCAAAAACTACAAGCACTGTTGGTGACTCCCTGCTGGTTTTCCCACATGTCATCCCATTCCTTCATCTCCTTTTTAAACTTTGTGCTTTAAAGCTGCCCACCATTGCTGTAAACTGAGCTTTATAAGCTCCTCCCTTTCTACACTGCTGTTTATATCTTGAATTATTTGTTTGTTTTTCCTGAACTTATTTTGCCTATCATTGTCTATTCCACCAATTTACTTGCTCTAGCTAGCTATTGGATAAAGTATTGTATTTTTACACTCTAGCGATCTCTTTTCTTTGTTTTTTACATCAAGAGGGCAATGTATTTTCCATCTGGTGGCAGTGGGTGATAGCCTGGTCTGTTTAGGTGGGGAAACACACTAGAGATTCCTGCATGCAGTTCTTTTATTGGCTGAAGGGCTTATTAATCAGCTTAGCTTGTTTTAGTGCCTTTATAAATTCTCCACAATTGAATGGCTCTTGACTCAGTTCTACAAAGCAAAGTGCTTTTATTGAATAATCACACTTCTATAAGCTGTTTAAGGTACACTGCTGCTATTTTGAATTACTTATTGCCTTTCCTTAATTTTAAGTTTGTTTGTGGTCGAATTTCACTCCAGACACTCGTTTACTGTACTTTTACATTAGTAGGATTGGGATTGTTCATCTAGTCACAATATGTGTTTATCTGGTCTACCAGAGTTGGGAAGCAAAGAAAAGGGCTCTAAGTGTAGTTGTTTTAGTGGCCAGAGGGCTCAGTAGACAGTTTTCTGTATTTCCAGTAGTAGTTTAAATTCAGCATATTTGCATGGAGCTGCTCGCTGTTTCATTGCCTTGTACAGATGCAAACATTTGGAAATATTGCCTATTTTCATTATACTATGAACATTTACTGTGCTATTTATAGTTTTGTTTTGCACTTCTTTAAAGTTTAAGGTTGCATTTTCAAACAGATGTAAGGGCTGCTGTTCTGCACTGAAATGCATTTTATCTAGTGTTTCTTAGTATTGGGCATTGGTTTGAGGTTCCTTAACACTTGGGCTCCAAACTAGTCATTTTACATTAAGAGGGTCAAAGTCTGTATTCTTCTGATAGGAAAGGGCTGATTTCACCTTTCTGAGCTGGAAATTGCTGGTGGAAACTCATTGTGTGCTTACCTGACTGACCTAAGGACATAGTGTTAAACATTCTTTTTCTGACTGTATATAAGCCTTCTGTTTGCGAGAAGCTGCTCTTCATGCAGTGGCAATTACAGGTGCCTTGTATACATGCAATCACCAGAAGCTGAAATTTCCCTATAAAAGCACCTCAGAACTTTACCTCAGTCCTGTGGTACTCACGGGGCGACTAGTTTGTGCGTTGAGCAGCATTTACGCATTTAGTTAGGACTATTCACTCAGGACTATTGCTGCTCAGAGAGCATTAGGTTTGGTGCTGGGCAGCATAGCTGGTTAGGTTAGCTGCAGATTACACCAAGGAAGCACACTTCCCTCATCCAGTTACAAACATCTTCCATTCCTATCCGTTCAAGTACACATTAGGACCTGTAACCATGGATGGGCACTTTCCTGCTATCTCTGCATCCACCTTGGTGGACATGGATGACCTGAGGCAATGTAATAATTGCCCTATGAACACTGACAACCACGTAATTTTCAAAGAGACAAATACAGTATGTGAGAGATGTAGTTACACATTGACACTGGAGGCTAGACTCTCACGTACAGACACAAAAAGCAACAAACAGGTTGTCAGCAACTCACACACATCACTCACTGCACCCACAAATGACAACACACGTAGACCCACATATGTAGAGGTGCTCACAAATAACTTACCCAAGCCTCAAAGGCCTCTCAGGCATAGTCCTCAGAAACTCCACATGCACAAAAACAAGACAATTCCTATATCACAACACATAAAGACACATATCATTGTGTCTTGGCTACCAAGCCCTTAAGGCAAAACACTCCACAATCCAATATTCTGGTCATAGGAGACTCCATTGTGAGACACACTGATGTCTCTCTTACCAGGCTGGATAAGGGGAAAGTTACAGTTAGTTACCTGTCAGGGTCAGGATTCACCAGATCATGTAAGCACTCAATTCACATACCCCTAAGTACCAGTATGACTCAGTCATAATCCATGTAGGGTGTGAATCACTTGAGATGTACCTCCTTGAACTGTATGAAGAGATTTCTGATAGAGCTGTCAGAATGAGCTCTCAGAATATGTGTCACAGGCAGGTATGGTCCTAGCAGTCAGCACAATTCTAATGTCTGCAAGGATGATGCCACAATACCAGTGGAAAATTATGAACTTTAACAATTGGCTCAGCTACTGATGTCATTCCAAAGGGGTCCAATACTTGTCAGCCTGGGAGGACATGGTTGACAGGTCAATATGCTTTGCCAGGGATGGTTTTCACCTGCCACCTCTAGACTTTCTGATATTGGCCAAAACATTATGTACCCCATAGTGCTTTTTTTTAGGCATTGCCAAACAGACAAAGCTTCCAACATAACAAAAGCTAGTCAGGATAAGCTAAAGGTGTTACTGCTGAATGCTAGGAGTATGAACAAGAAACTGCACACTGTGGAAGTTGTCCTCACCCTAGAGAATGCTGATGTCTGTGCAGTTACTGAAACATGGTTCAAAGCCATGGAAAGCACTCTGGTAGTGCGTCACTATAACGCCTTTCTTACATTCAGACCACCCACTGAACATGAAAAGAAAAAGGCGGAGATGTATCTAT
Organism: Protopterus annectens; assembly: GCF_019279795.1. Taxonomy (NCBI): domain Eukaryota; kingdom Metazoa; phylum Chordata; order Ceratodontiformes; family Protopteridae; genus Protopterus; species Protopterus annectens. The sequence goes on along the minus strand of NC_056737.1, from coordinate 693,337,018 downwards.
CTATATAAAGGATAAGTACACCTCAAGGCTGGTCAAACAATATGACATACTTGAGCTCTCCACGTCCAACTAACCATGTGAAAAATCCATCACCATATTCTTGCTAGCTACAGTTCCCCGACCAGAAAACTCATACTTCATACCTGAAGTTACTAGAATCACTCACCGTCCAGCCCGATACCATACTCATGGGTGATTTTAACTGCCCCTCCATTAATTAGGAGGCATGCAAGGCCACTAACATGCAGGCCCAAAGATTTCTTGACTTTGAAATTCAAATGCTTTGAGGCAGCTAGACTGCACTTTGCCCCTCTAGGGGAACAAATATCCCAGATCTAGTACTCACAAATAAGGGACAGTGCAGTAGCCCCTCCCCCCACGATGTTCTCACTGGTAAGATCAGATCACAGAGCAGTCTCTCTTGAAATAAAGGGAAAACTTGTCCCCCCACCTGACCCCAAACACTTTAAGAACTTCTTTAAGGTAAATTAATCCGTATTAAGGGATGGCATACCTAGTTTCCAAGGTCCCCAAATCCAGAAAACACAGTAACCTATGCAGAGGCGTACACAAAAGCCCTGTACAGCCATATAAACACTGCATAGAAATGACAGTACCAGACTGAAATAAACTCAGGTCAAACCGCAAAACAAGCCACCCTGATGTACCCTGGTATTAATAGGTTTTTGCAATAAAAGAAAGAAAACCCTGTCAAGAAGTAAGAGGGAATGTGCACAACAGAGCAAAAAGTCCCTCATTTGTCTAAACAAGCACACCAGGGAACTAGTGAAGTCTCTGAAAGCAGAGTTTGAGGTAAAATTAGCCTCCAAAGCAAAGGATAACCATAAGGCATTTTTCAGTTAGGTCTGCAATCTTAAGGGCAACACCCAACAAATTGTAGAATTAGTTGTAGGTGGCATCACTATACTCAATCAGAAGATACAGCAAATCTGCTGGCTGACAAATTCATCTCAAATTTCACCTCCCACTCACCCCCAGTTCTCCCCCAAGAAATACTCTCCACCATTCCAGTGCCAATTATCACCAAAGAACAGGTTGCCACTGCTCCCTCTAAAGCTAAAAACACAGCTTCAGTGGGGCCTGACAATATACCAGGTTGCCTCTTAAACAGCTTAAATTAGGATTTATCAAGCCTATTAGGATCTCTATTTAACCACAGACACTGGACTGGCATTGTCCCGATAGAGTGAAGGAATGCAGCAGTTATCCCTCTGCATAAAGAGGGACCATCTACTCACCTGAGAAATTACAGACCCATAAGTTTGTCTAGTCTTATATGTAAGGCCATAGAAAGAATAACCTTAGACCTGATAAATAATGACACAGAAAACCTCCGAACACTGGAAATGACCCAATTCAGCTTTGTCAAGGGCAGGTCATGCCTGCTGAATCTGGTGGATTTCTTTGATAAAGTCACTAAGGCCATGAATGAGGGTAAAACAGACCATACCTTCTGCCTTAACCTGACCAAGGCATTTGACACAATTCCCCATTCTGGTATTATAAATAAACTCACACAACTGGGCATAAATCCCTATGTCACTATATGGTAGCGAATTAGCTCGTGTACAGGACACTTGGTTAAAGTGGGTGAATCCAAATTCAGCAAGAGGTCAGTTACTAGTGCTGTGCCACAGGGTTCAATGGTGGGACAACTCCTGTTTGAAATATACTTCTCTGAAGTCAAGGCTAATGTGGAAGGCCTAATGATGACAAAGTTTGCAGACAAGTGCAAGCTGGGAGCAATCATTGAATCCCCCATTGATGTAGATATTCTTCAGGAGGGTCTAGATCAGACAAATGATTGATGCCAAACCCATGGCCTAAAACTGAATGCGAAAAATATATTATCATACCCTTTTGGAAGTCAAATACCTCTGCAAATTAGAACATCAATAGTACACCCCTAAGAGTAGACTCAGAGGTGAGAGATCTACATACTCAGACAGACAATAGCCTGAACTTTGACTTCCATGTGTCCACAGCAGTGAGGAAGTCCTTTTATGTGTCACAAATTAAAGGTATGGCATTCAGATCCAAGGAAATTATAGTCCTGGTGTACTGAATTAGACCAATAATTGAGTACAGTACGCCATTTTGCTTGTACTTGACTAGACACTTTTAGCAGCTGGAGTGACCTCAGAGGTTTCTCACAAAGAAAATACATGGTGTAAACAACATGTCCTATGTGGATAGACTAAAAGCCCTATCCCTTTACTCTGTCTTTTAATGACTGTTAAGGGGTGACCTATGCCTGACCTACAGGGCACTCACAAATCCAGTCCTGATGGAGCTACTACACATCTACAAGTCAAACAGCATGAGAGTCATGCAATCTAGGAATCTAAACTTAGTCAGCAACTCAAACAAAACATGCTGGAGAGACAGTTATGTGCCTCAGAGATTGCCCCTTCTTTGAAACAGGCTTCCTATTCACATTAAGCAAAGCCCTTTCCTGGCCCACTTCAAAAGTAGTTTGAATCAATGGATGGGGAGTCGCAGATTCACACTTGGGGTAGTATCTGTGTCCCTTATGGACAGAAGCAACCTGTACGATACTCAATGCATAGGCACAAATCCATGCCATTGTCTTGCCCCTAGGGGCTATATATTGGGTAAAATCAGGTTATATTGGCTAGGCTTGTAAGAGTTGTTAAGCTCTTAGCCTAGTAATCTCCTTTGAATCTATGAATCATCGTGAGGCCTTCACAACAGTTTCAGTCACACCTTTACATGCTGCTTCACAGTCTCAAGCTGTGCTGTTGTAGAATGGTGGTGAGGAATGCTTTCATGAAGCTTTTCCTTCATCTCCACTGACATGGTTAAAAAGCTTTTCTTTGAACTTGTCACATTGCTATGTTACACAGCAACAGTAGTTTTTCCCCCTTTACATGACCATTCCCTGTAGTATATGTAGCTATTCACTGCACACATTTTTTGAGCATATGCAAAGTGGTTTTAATATAGCTGCCCTGATGCTATACTCTTACTGCCCAAAGATCTGCTCCTCTTCCATACTGCTCTTTTCATGTTTTTTTTTTTCCTGCACTGTGGCTACTCATTTTTCAGGCTCCTGATACCTCATGACTCTAGGAGAGTATGGCCAGAGCTTGGGACCATGGTTACCATCCAGCAGAAATTAGAAAATGGTATTGTATGGTCCTAACACTCCCTCTTAGTCAGAAAATTTGGAGCAGTGCCCATAATGCTGGGAACAGTGCATCCGAAAGCTTTGCACACCCAGAATTTCCAGCTGGAGTGCTTAAGCGCTGTTTGCAGTCCTTGGTAAGCTCACACCTCTTAGGGCCCAGCTGTAAGAGCTGCAATACCAAGCCTCCATCCAAGGAGGAGATCTTGCAGCAAGGATCTGTCAAAACCCTCTGTCCAAGATGGGTGAGCTAGCATCATCTGTTCAGTTCCATTCCACCCTCCAAGAACTCCTCAAGAACATGTGCTGTTAGTTGAATCCTACAACTCATGTTTATATGTTTTTTTTTTCTCCTTAGGAATGCAGGTTGAGAGAAACAGTCTTCCCCACATCTCTACCAGCTTTTGATATGAAAGTTAATAAAATGACAGTTGTAGTGATTTGAAGGGAAAATGGAAGATGATAGTAATGCCCATCATGAAGATGCATATTTTGGTTATTTAATGCATTTGATGCCACAGCAGTTTGAGTGGAGTTCTTTTGACATGTGTGAGGAGAGAGATATTCATATGTTGACTGACTGTGTGCTATGAACTGTATTTCCTTTACTCTTTTGCCCCTGCCTGCATAAAAGCATTGATGTTTTACGTCTGATTGGCTATGTGCAAAACATCTCCTCTCCTCAACCTTGGCAATCCATTAATCCTCCCAGAAAGTCTAGACCTCTATTTTTCTCTTTGGCAAAAGATAGTTTCAGACAGATGAGTTTTGAAAGCAATCCATAAAGGTTAGAGGTGGCAGTGGGAGTGGGAGTCTGTTCCTACTTTCTGAGAGATGCCCCCTCACTTGCCAGACTAGACTCTTCATTTCCCTCACATGCTGTCCCAAAGAATGAGAGAAGCTGTCCATACTCCTCAGTTAGTATAATGGTTTTATTTAGGGATGTTTCTGGTGCCAAAGAAAAAAGATTTTTGGAGACCAGATCTAGATCTTACCTTTCTGAAACTGTGATGATGCCAAAGTTCAAAATGTTGTCACTTCACAAAATATTACCCCTTATTCCCTATTTGAAGTGTCTAGTAACCTTAGATTTAAAAGATGCATATCATCACATTCCTGTAGATCCAGACTACAGACTTTTCTTAAGATTTTTTTGTGTCTGAATTGCATTATAAGTTCTCTGCATTACCCTTTGATCTATCCACTGCTCCAAGGGAATGCACAGTGACTTGCTCCTGTGATGGCCTATTGCAGACTACAGTGTATTCACGTGTTCCTTATTTAGATGACACTTAACTTTGCACAGTCTTTTTCAAAGTGTTAGCATGCTGTCACCAGGGTAAGGGATCTCCTACACAGATTGGGGTTGCAGGAGGACTTACAAAAGTCTTGTCTGATTCCTTCCCACAGGATTATTTTCCTGGGTTGTCTCCTGGACTCCTCACTCCAAGGAGCTTTTTTTCCACAGGAAAAAAGTTGATCTGTATCTAGATCTAGTCCTGATATTTTTCACTCAGACTACTGTATCACTAAGGGAGTTCCTCATGATTCTAAGTCTCATGGTATCTGTGATTCTTATAATACCTCTTCAATACCTCTTGCAAATGTCCACTTGAGAAAAATGTATTGGTGCCTGAAATCTGTATGGCATCAACATCCCCTGAGATTTTGAGATTCCAGTTTTGGGGTTTGTTCAGAATCCACGTTTCCCATTCTCCATCTCAGCTTCAGTACAGTTGATCACAGCAGATGCTTCAGGCTTTGCTTGGGTAGCAGTATCTAGTGGGACAAAAGTTTAGGGTCTTTGAAACAGAAAAGGCAGACCAAAGCACATAAACATAAAAAAGAAATTGGCACTTATTAATGGTCTTAACTCTGTCACTCATGTATGGTCCCTGAGATCTTTACAATTGTTTATAAACACAGCACCACAGTGATTTGGTGCATGAACAAGCAAGGGGTGAACCAGATCTTACCATCTGTGCACACTAGCTATGGTAGCCTGTGATGTAGCTTTTCAGTAGAATCTCTCAGACATCGTACATACCATCAGAGCAAAACTGTTTTGCAGACAAGATGAGCAGGACCAGGACAGATCCTCGTGAATGAAAATTGAATAAGGGTCGTCTAGCAATTGATTTAAGTGCGGAGAGCACCTTAAACGGGTCTATATTATAACATTGAAGTTACGGAACATTGAATACAATATGGTTGACACCACATTGTCGAAGTTCCTTAACTTCGAAAATGAAAAAAAAAAAATCAAAACTTTAAATTTTTACCCTAACAGGTGTAAACAGGGGGGCAAGCCCCCCTGCACCCCCCACACCCCCCGCTACTTAAATATACCAACTCTGAGACCACAGTACATTGCAGTAAACGGAAATCTCCCCTTATGGAAATTTCCATTTAGACACTCGAGATTCTGAGCGTTCGATATTCTCGTGCCGACAATGTCAGATTCGACATTGTCGGCTTTCGGGAATATAATATAGTAGACCCCCTTAAACAGATTTTTTTGCCTCCACTCACAGCAGTCAGTTGGCATAGTTCTGATTCAGAACTCCTTGCAAGAAGGCCTGGAAGACAGATGATTTTTCTTTTCTGTGGACAGGAGTGTTCCTGCAGGCTTTTCCATCCTTTCCACTAATATCCAGGGCCATTCTAAAGATTTAGAAAGACTCCCCAAAGATCATTGTGATGACTCCCTTCTGGCCTATGCAACAGTGGTCCTCCCTTCCTTTGGAAATGGCCAGGGGTAATTACAGCAAACGTCCTTACAAGCTGGATCTTCTCACACAAGACCTGAGGTTTAATGCATCCTGACTTCAAGCAGCTACAACTGACTGCCTGGATGACAGAATCTTAATACTTTTTAGGCACTTTTTCTGAAGATGTGCAGCAAGTATTAAAGGAAGCAAGAAAACCTGCTACTAGAAAAAAACTATATTAATAAATGGAAAAGGAAAAGATTTTTTAGCTGGTGCCAGCAAAAGAACCAGTCTCCACTTATGGATAGGGACTCTGGTTCTACATTTGTGTCAGTTACTATCCTCTGGCTTGTCCTCATCCAAGTTTCATTTGTCAGCCATTTTAACACGTCTGCCCATGGATCCCCCTATTTCAATGGAATTTCTTGTTAAAATGTTTTGAGAGGGGTTTTGCATATTAGTATCCCTCCCTCTCTTTGTTGACATGAAATCTTTGAATGGCTTGGCTGCCAAACCTGTCTTTTTACTCAGTTCAGCTTGAGCTAATGGTTTGGGTGAGTGGAAGGCATCCTGAAGCTTTGGAAGCTGGACAGCTATTATATCCTTAGCAGGATGTAACCCATATAGCTAAGGCTGCTGCAGCAATGATTATTCGAACATCTACCATTATGGAAGGTTACTTAGACAACTGTACTTTCTTTCTTGGTTCTAATGACATCTCAAGAAAAAAATTACCAACAGTTATTCTTATAGATGTCAAATGTAATAAGAAGACAGTAGATAGGAGTGCTAGAAATGTACAAGCTTCATATAACAAATTAGATTAGCTGCTGTTGCTACTGCTACCTGTTCTACTGTTTTCCAAGGGAAAAAAATCTTTTGCCAGAATTAAACTTCTGTCTATGCAGAGGTCATTTAGGGAAAAGCATAAATGCTGGGAGTCTCATTCTAAAAAAGTGATAAAGCCTTTGTCAGGTACTATACAGGAGCAGGTATTGGTGAGAAGCCCAAGCCTATTATAGTAGATGACAGTGCTTGTACTGTGACTAGTACAGCAAAAAATGTATTCACATAAACCACAGTTCAAAATTTGCTTGACTGGCCATGCTGTCACTATCACATCATTGCCTCAGCAGGATGTTCAAAAATAAGTGATTAAGGAACAGACTGCTTCAGCACCAGTTGTGATATAGTCAGAATATACCCTGGTTATGGAAGTTTCCAAATCAGAGAGCAAAAAAATCTTCCCATCCTGGATGCTGGTACCTAGGTCCCCATACCAGACACAAGTTCAAAAAGAAGTGATTAAGGGACAGACTGCTTCAGTACCAGTTGTGATAGCCAAAAAAACCCTGGTTATGGAAGTTTCCACATCAGAGAGAAAGAAATCTTCCATCCTGGATGCTGGTACCCAGGCCCCATACCAGGCACAAGTCTGATATGATTCCACTCTGGTTCAGAGACTTTCTGAATTTCTGGCACTTCTTTGATCTGTGATATTCTGGCTGTAGTAGCTGGAAACAAGATTCAAAAAGGTCAGATGCCAAGTACCAGACAAACTACTCTGCAGATTAAGGCTCCTTTTCATTTAGCTCTTCCCCCAGAGCTTCTCTGTATTGGTGAGACACTAAGTTTAATGATTAATCATTCCATACAGGCTACAAAAACATGCTGAGATGCTTTACCTTAATGCACCTAAATCACTAAATATCCTTATGATAATGTGCTCATTTCAACATGTGTACACTGACTTAGAGATTGAGCCATTAACCACCAACTCCTAAAATATGCACCAGGTGTTATTAGAGTGCAGCTGCAATGGACATCCTCTTTAAGAAACATACAGTTGTCCATACCATTTTTTAATTTCTCCAGATCTTTAGGGTTTCTAATACCATGCTGGGAATGGACCCCATTCCTAAGTCAAAGTACGATTAAAGTTCATGAAATTAGTATTGTTTCAGTCTTTGATATCAGCCAAAAATGCTCTTCGCAGCACCCACAATGTGCCCAGTAATGACTCTTTCTGCAATTCGTATGGGGTTACATGGATTGGTAACATATCTAAATAGGATTGTAGATTCTTTTTTATAAGACCTACTACTATTGGAACTGTCTGGGTATCTTTCTTCCACATTCCTCTTGTTTCTGCCTGCAGATTCTGATATTTTTTTACTTTGTGTCTCTCTGTACACAACACACTGTAGTCACTGGGTGTAGTGATTTCAGTGATCAATGCTACTTTTGTCTTCTTTTCATGGACTACTATATCCAGTTTTCTAGCACCTATCTTTTGAAATGTTGGTAATGGGTGATCCCATGTAATGTAAACATCATCATTTTCTATAAAGCTTTGTGGCTCATGTTTCCAGTGTTTTTCAGTAATTTCAGTACCATAATGTTTGCACAATCCCCAGTGCAACAGTCTTGCCATATTATTATGCCTTTCAGTCTACAGTCCTTCTGCCATTAGTATGTCACAACCAGAAACGAGGTGTGCAACTGTTTCCAATTCGGTTTTACAAAACCTACATTTGTCTGTTTCTCCCACATGTTCAATGGACTTTGTAAACCAGTGTGTACGTAACCCACTATCGTGGGCAGCCAATATTAACCTTTCATCTCTTGGTTTGATTTCGCCTCTCCTTAACCATTCCTGTGTTTGTTCCTGATCAACATGAGGTTCTTCCAGAAGTTTTCTATACTTGCAACTATATCTATGCATTTTCCACATTTCTTGCCTTCTCATCTGGTCTTTCACCTTATATTCTTTCTTTTGTTTTTAGGCACATTCCGTTGCTGCCTGATTTTTATTTACTTATGGCTTGATTTCCATTCCTGCTTGATGCCGATATGCTTCTGCTAGATTAATCAGAGAAGTCATCTTAGATGTATTCTCCTCATGTTTCAAAATTTTCACTATGTTTGGGTCTTGTGAGGTCAGCAGATACGTGTAGAGTTCCACGATTGCAGATCTATGCATGTAATCAATTTCAAGGAGGCCCATCCCTCCTTCAGAACAGGGAATACATAACCTTGGTATACACTGATTTTTATAAATCATTTGATGAGCATGAAGCATCCTTCTAGTTTTCGTATCTAATCTATCCAACATGTTTTGGGGCCAGTCAGTCACTCCAAAACTATAAGTTAGGACAGGAAGAGCAAATTGGTTTATAGCGTGGATTTTGTTCCTAGATGTCAACGCTGTTTTCAGGATTAATTTAAGTCTTCTAAAGTATTCCTTACTAAATTTTATTCTCATTTGTTCATGTTATATTGTTGATCCTTCATCAATTCCCAAATATTTACTTTTTATACAGCTATTCAAATGAGGTCTGAGAAAACACTCGGATCAGCAACAAAGTAAGAAGACATCTATAGACAACTCCCAATCATATATGAAAGACCCAAATTTAAAGGTCTGACAACTAAAAAAAACAATAAACTGCAACAAATCAGTGAATGTCAAACCTAGTTGTTACATCATTAAAACATTTTTGTGTGTGGGAGGGTGAAGGGTCCCCTGCAGCCTCCATGCCACTGCCACTGCTACTAATATATACTAATTCTGAGATCACAGTACCTTGGAGAAGGTTAATACTTCATAGTTACTGCAGTATATATCCCCCAGATGCACTTATAATTCCTTTATTCTGTATATCACATTTATGTTCCACAGGATTTCAAAAGGCACCTCTCCTGGACAGGTTTCATAAAACAAAAAAAGTGTATACTTAAGTTACTTTGGACAGTAAGACAATTTCATGGCCTGTCTCAGGGCATTTTTTATGCTTCCCTGAGGAATAAGATCTCCAAAGTTACACAGACATCTGTTCAGGTTAATACCCACATTATTCAGTGCATGATGTAGTGAATGCTAATTTTAGGGATGTTGCATCAAATACGCTCATAAGGCAAATATGGTTTAGGTCCCAACCTTTCCTCCAGTAAAGTAATATTAACAGTCATCTCTTAAATGCTTCTTTGCATAAGGGCTTTTTGCCCACCCCTACCCAGAAAGTATGAAAAGATGTTGAGATGTGCAAGATTACAGAGACTGTAAAACAAATGTTCCATTCATTTATCGGTCCATAGATTTATAGGTTGTGTTACTTAGTTTATAGCCTTGGCATAAAAATGCCCAACATTTTCCCATGTGTAATTACTATATACTGGAAAGTTACAACAAAACACTGGCCCCCGAGAAAGTGTCAAGTTGGGGGCCCCTGGACACTTCAGTCTATCACTGTCACTTCTCCTAAACAGCCTTTTGGTTCATGCCACAATGTTTTAAGAGTAGTACACACAGAGAGAACTATGATTACAATGCTTTTACATTATCACAGGCCTGTGTACCACATCATGTTGGGCCATCTCACAGAGGAATATTCACAGTAACTGGCAATTAATTGCAATAATGTTACCCTATGAACAAGCCTGGCCTTAAGTGAAATGGTGCCCTAAGCGAAGAGCTCCACTGCATCCTCACACATCCTCCATTGAACTCTTATTTTCCTCACATCACTGGATCCCCATGCAGATTCCTTTTTTTCACTGTTCTCATACTTTGCCTTACTCTTCATTTTCTCAGAAGCCATGGCTTTTCTACATGCTGTATAGTACATTTTAGAGGTTTTTTTAAACAATCTTTTTTTTATCCAACGAGGACCTGAAGAAAGTCATGACTAAAGGAAGAAATTCTGTGTTATTATTCAACTTTACTTTTCCTTGCATCCTTTCAATGCACATTAACAGACTGTACAGTAATACCCATGTAGGGAATAACTGAATTAAGGATGGGGTCTGAGAGTCATCAGGTCCCAAGAAGCAATAGAGGTACAGATGCTTTTACCAGATTTACTAAAATTCACCTTCCCACACACACATAAGCACAAGCCACACCAATCCTAGTTATATACTGATTTTAGCAAATAGCAATACATTGTGCAACACTAGTACTGTCTGTAGTCTTTAGTGCAGTGAATAATGCAAAACAATTTAAAATAATATAGATATTGCAGCAGCTTTTGTTTAGCACCCCACAAGTCATACAAAAGTCAGAAACATTACTGAATATTTTTATGCAAAACTTGGAGGAACGAGAGAAAAAAAACTTTATTTCAATTCTGCTTAAATATTTAAGTTGCACATCCATTGGCTTGCAGATGCTTCTCTGTACTTTTCATCTTTCTGCATATTTTGCCAAAAAAAGTTATCTGCTTGCATTTTTTAGTTTGCTCTGGGGCCTCATTCTTGTAGATTAATTTGAAGTTGTGGAAAGATTGTGTTTGTACATTATGCTGCACTTCTATCTCCACAAGTAGAATTACTTGTAAAAGCTAACCATTTGTGTTTTAAACCTTGCTGGGCCTTAGTGTTGTAGTTTAATTTACATTTGTGACAGAACTGTGAACTGCTGCCAGATTTGAGACTTATTTTGTCATTTATTACTGTACTTTCCCATAAAAGTATTACTGGTAAATTTCTGCATAGTCTGGTGCCGAAGACTGTTGTAGAATTTCAATAGTGAGAGTATTGTTTTCTGCACCAGGATTTGTGCTTCATACCTTGTACAGTGTTGATATTCCAGTTACACTGCTACATTTTTATATTTTGCTTATCATTTATCTCCTTACACTTACATTCTAATGCCTTCTATTTCTCTGTGGTTGGTGTATGCCCAATTCCCCACTGAGATATTAAGATAAAGTTTCTGAAACAGCTCCAGTACTGGCTTAATTTGATTGGATCCCTCCCTGGATAGCCTGCTATATCCCGGTGTCTTTAAAGCAAGACTTGGAGAGGTGTGGAAAGTCCTGAACTGTAAGTAGCAAACTTTCATCAAAAAGGGAAACATATATTTCAGTTCTGCTTAAATACTTAATTTGCACTTATAGTGACCTGTGTTGTGATACTCCTTTGCACTTTTCTGCCTTTTTTTTCTATATTTTTGCCAAAAACTTATTGTTTGCATTTTTTAATTTGTTCTGGGACCTTAGTCTCGTAGTTTAATTTGCAGTTATGGGAAGATTGCATTTGTAAATTATACTGTACTTCTATCTCCACAAGTGGAATTACTTGTAAAAGCAAGCTCTTTGCATTTTAAACCCTGTTGGGCCTTAGTCTTGTAATTTAATTTACAGTTGTGGAAGAACTGTGAACTACTGCCAGATCTGAGTGTTATTTAGTCATGTATTACTGCATTTTCCATAAACAGTGTTACTGGTAAATTTCTGCATAGCCTGGTGCTTTAAATTGCAGTCGAATTTTAGTAGAGAGAGATTTTTTTTTCTGCTCCAGTATTTGTGCTTCATTGCTTCAACAGTGTTGATATCCAGTTTTGTTACAACAGTTTTATATTCTACTTATCATTTACCTGCTTATAATTGCATTTTAGTGCCTTCTATTCCCATTCTTTGTGTTTGCCCCATCCATCACTGAGACATTAATCTAAAGTTTCAGAAAGAGCTCCAATATTGACCTTATTTGATTGGATCCCTCTCTAGCTAGCCTGCTTCTTCCTTGAAAATTTTCACAACCCTCCCACCCTTTTCCTTTTGTGGTTTTATAAGACTGTGCCCTTGGCCTCTTCCCTGTATGGTAATCTGATTTTCAAAGTCCCTTCCTCCCGCTTCCATTGCTTTTGTTTGTTGTATAAGCTATTTAAGTACTCTTACCACTCATTGTTTTTCACAGATCCATAATCCCATCCAGCAAACCAGTATTTCATATTGACTCCTACTCATTTTCCCAGAGCTCAGCAAAGCTTGGCATCCTAGCCTGGTTTCCAAAAGTGTTTTACTTGTATACAGTGCCGTCCAGGAAAAATAAAAGTACTTTTGATTGCTAAATGTATTTTTTTTATTTTATTTGACATCTGTTTATTGGGAAAGTCCGACTAGGCAGAAAAGCTCATTTTCATTGGCGTTCGGGGAGAAAAGATGCAGTAATAATAAAAATACAATTTTACAAAAAGTAGCAACAGTTATAAATAGTAAGAGAAGGCACATTTACACAATTTACAAAAATGATCACTATACAAGATTTTGCATGCTTTCTTAAACTATTTTGATTGATCACTACTGTTTCTTTCTTTTATTTTGGCATTTCACTGTCTTTTGTAAAAAAAAATGCCCTTCCTGTGTTAATGCTGTAATACTGTCCTGAAATCATTTTCAGCAAGGGATTTATAGCTGGTTGTTCAATTGGTTTGTGGTAGCACTGCACTTGTGGGTCTCTCCTACTGAGTTTTTTTACATTAGGAGGACTGGGTTTATTCATCTTGTTGCAGGAGGTGTTTGTGTGGTCTATCTTAGTTGGGAAACACACAAAATATCTCATAATGTAGTTATTCTATTGGCCATAGGACGCAATACTTAATTTTCTGTTTTTTCTGTGCTGCTACAAATTCGGCATGTTTGCATGGAGGTGCTCACAGCACAGCAGTGGTTAGTAATGCAATGTACATTACCAAACACCTAGAAAGCAAATTTTTCTTATAGAATAGTCCATAAAACTGTACCCTATAAAGTAGTAAATAAAGAACAAATACTTTTTGTGTCAATAAGCTCAGAGAAGCTAGCTGGGCATCAAGTGGCAATACCTATAGATTTAGTAGAATTCAGTATTGTGCAAACATTAAAATTAGTAGAATTCAGTACTGTTTAGCATAGTCTGTTACAGTAAAGCACCCCTATTAGTCTGCATTGACAAAGCACCATTAATAGCCTTCAAACCACAATACACAACCCCCTTGTAGCTTATCAATCAAAGAACTGAATAGTATGGATATGCAGTTTCCTAAATTCTCTGTAGTCAGCTTGGTGTATATGGGCATCTTGAGACAATGCAGCAATTGCCTCATGTTTATTGACAACCACTTAATCCTTAAAGAAACAGACAGTATGCAAGAGGTGTACTTATACAATGACGGTGGAGGCTAAACTCTTGCATACAAGTGCACATCGGGTTGTCAGAAATACACACACAACACACACCTTACATAGCATACAACACGCACACAGACTAATATATGCTGAGCAATTCAAAGCAAATTTTCCTAAACAAAAAAGATTGCCTAGACTGCCATTGGGGAAAGGTGTTACTCAGCAAGCCCAAAGGCACTCTGAAAAAACAACTCCTAACAGCACACATACAGTCACTCTCAATTGATCCCTAAAAACTAAGCCCTTATGTAAGGAAACACACTTCTCAAGACTCACACCATAGGGGGACTCCATTGTGAGACATACTGATACCCTCTAGCCAGGCTGAACAAGGAGAAGATAATGGTCATTTGCTTATCTGGAGCCAAGATACTCCAAATCATGCACACACTGAAGTCATTACACCACAGGTACCAGTATGATTCCATTATAGACCTTGTAGGTGTAAATGACCTGAGATGTACCTCTCCGGACTCTACAAAGAGAGACATTATGGAGCTCTTAGACTATTTGTCTCTGGCTGGTATGAGCCTAGCAGTGAGAAGCATATTATCATCACCAAGGATGATGCCACGATATGAGCAAAAGATGATTGGTTTCAGCAACTGGCTGTCTTTCTAGTGTCATTCCAAGGGAATCCAGTATTTGTCAGCTTGAGAGGACATGGTTAACAGATCACATTGCTTTGCCAAGGATGGTCCACACCTGTCCTCTCTAGGCTTTCAAATACTGGCTAAAACTTTATCCACACTATAGTGCCTTTTTTAGGCAATGCCAAAGTGAGAAACCTGCCAACACAGCAAAATCAACTCAACTGAACCTCATGATGTTACTGCTCAATGCCAGCAGCCTAAATAGAAACCTAAATAAAAAACTACACTCCCTCCAATCCCTCCTTACACTCAAGAATATAGACATCTTTGCTGTTACCAAGACATGGTTTAAAGCATCAGAGAGTACCCTGGCAGTGCAAGGTTTTACTGCATTCCACACTTTTAAACCAGTAGCTGCACAGACAAGGGCTAAAGGTGGAGGTGTGTTGATATTCACCATTAACAAGCATACCTCAAAGATATTCATACCGGATAATACTCAGAGGTTCCTTCATGTGCAGATCACCATAGGCAAAATCCCCTACCATATCCTAGCCAGCTGTAGGTCATCCTGCATGTCCCAAGAAGCTTACAACGCATACTTGGACCTACTGGAGGCACTAACCACCCAACCTAACACCCTACTCATGGGAGATTTTGAATCTTGCATAGCCTCAAATCTACAGATTCCTGGACTTGTAAATACAAACAACCTTCACCAAATAGTGAATATACCCACTAGAGGCTCCAACATATTGGACCTCATTCTCGCAAATATGGGAGAATACCCCCCCACACACACACACATACACACACAGTGTCTCATCCTCCCTGATAAGGCCTGACCAAAAAGCTGACTCCTTCAAAATCAAAATCAACTCTATTACCCCAGTAAAAACAGTAACAGTGTATAACTATTCCAAGGCAAACTACCTTTTATTAAGTGATTGTTTCTCAACTTCAGTGCCCTTGCAAACCATGAGAACACAGCAGCCTAAGCTGAATTGCTTTTGGGAACTCTATAAAACTATGTCATTGGCTGCATAGAGAACTCGCCCTAGATGCAAACCACCCTGGTGCATCCCAAATTAAACAGTTATACAACAAAAGAAAAAAATATGGCATAAATCAGGAAGGGCATTTCCCATAAAAATAAAGACTCTCTCATAAAACTAAATATGCAACTAACAGGACTAATTAGATCAAACAAAGTCAACTTTGAGATTAAGATGGCCTCCCAGGTGAAAGATAACCATGTGGTCTTCTTCAGCTATGTCAGAAACTGCAAGGTCAGCACACATCTATGTGCTGAACTGGTATTTAATGGTGCCACATTCACCGAACCTAGCGATATAGTGAACCTGTTAGTGGACAAATTTAATTACAGCTTTACCCTTCTCACCCCAAACAGTCCCCAAGGAAATATCCTCAAACATAACACCGCCAAATAAAACTAGGGAGCATGTTCTGGCTGTGCTCACTAAAATCAAGAACACACCTTCAGTGGGACCCAGTAACATTCCAGGTTGCCTCCTGAACAGTCTGAAATATGACTTATCAGGATCCCTGGAGTCACTATTTAAGTATAGTCTTAAACAGGCTTTGTGCCACAAGAATGGAGGACTGCAACAGTTATCCCCCTTCATAAGGGTTGACCTTCAACAGATCCTAGAAACTGTGGACTCATAAGTCTGACTAGTCTTATTTGCAAAGCCATGGAAAGAATTATTATGGAAATTATCATCAAGGACATAGGAGACCTCCAGATGCTGGATCTATCCCAATTTGGCTTTATCAAAGGAAGGTCATACTTACTGAACCTGCTGGACGTCTTTGAAAAGGTCTCTAAGGTAATGGATGAGGAGATAGCAGTGTATACTGCCTATGTAGATCTGGCTAAAGCATTTTGATACAGTACCCCACTCGGGCATTGCCAACAAACCTAGGCATAAACCCCTTTATAAAATGATGGATAGTTAGCTGTCTCATGGATAGGACCCAAGAGGTTAGGATCAGTGGGGCTACCTCCGCAAAGAGGACACTCACCATTGGAATCCCTCAGGGCTCTGTGCAGGGCTCACTCCTCTTTGGTGTCTACTTCTCAGAAGTCAGACCTAATATTGTAGGCCTCTGGCTGTCTAAGTTGGCAGATGATTGCAAACTTGGAGCAGTCACTGAATCTCCCCAGATGAGAACACTCTTCAGGAAGGTCTAACATAGACAAACTCTTGTTGCCAAAGCCATGGCTTACAACTCAAGATCAAGACATGCATTATAGTACCTTTTGGAAAGTCAGCCACCCCAGGTAACTATATCATCACTAACACCCCCAAAAGTTGATTCTCTCATCATGAATGTGGGAAATCATGTGGATAGTAACCTAGCTTTTAACCAACATATCTCCAAGGTAGTAAGAAAATCCTTCTGTTTTCCTCAACCTATAAGTAAGGGCATGGCATCTAGGTCCTGAAATTTCATCGTACCACTGTACTCAGCCCTCATTAGACCCATTATAGAGTATAATGCCCCCTTCAGTATGTATAGACACATGCAGCAACTAGAACATCCACAAAAATTCCTTACAAAAAGAATACACAATGTCCTATGCTGATCGCCTCAAATCCTCTCTCTTTACTTGGTATCATACAGACTTCTAGGAGGTAATCTTCGCCTGATGTACAAGGCATCCCTGAACCCTGTTCTGATAAATTTTTTGCACATCTGCAAAACAAACAGCATCATATCTACTAGATCCAAAGACCTACATTTTGCTTATGACATAAATAGGACATGTTAGAGAGATGGCTATGTTTCTCAAAGAATTACCATTCTCTGGAACAGGCTCCCCATCCATGTGAAGCAGAGTTCCTCCCTAACCCTATTTAAGCACAAATTGAACCAATGAATGGGTAATCTGAAATTCACCCCTGGTCTGGTGCAGATGGGCAGAGGCAGTCAGTAAATCACCCCCTATATAAATCATATTTGTGGGTCACATTTTTTAAACACCTTTATTAAATTATCACTTAAGACATATGCAAACATACATTAATAGAAAAGATATCAAACTATATTAACATTTTTTCCATTTACATAAATGACACATCACATATGTTTTCTTCCTTTATAACTATCATCAGCCCAACTTTACATAAAGTGCTCAATTCCTGCCTTCTATTAAACCTCAGTCTTCTACATGTACATTATTCTGCCCACAATTTCCATTTATTTCCATGTAATTTGCTTGTTCCTTTTTTTGAATAATTCCTCTTCCTGTTTCTCTTTTACTGTATTCAGTACTTTAAATGCAATTGCCTACATCTCCTTTTTGTCCTTCCTATGTCTCAAATTCACCAGAAGCAGTAATAACTACTGACACTTCCTTTCTAGGGTGGGGAGGACTTCAAAGAGAGAATGATCCAAGGTATATGGTTGGCAATAGAAGTCAATCTTCACATCAGTGTCTAGGAGCTAAGAGCATCCTCCTAGCACTGTAGGCATTCCAGGACCTCCTCCCCAAGGGTGTGATTTCTTTACAGAAAGACAACATGGCAGTGGTATGGTACATCAGCAAGCAAGGGGGAGCAGATTTTTATCCTTTATGTCAAGAGGCCATGAGAGGTTGGCAATGGGTAATGCCTTTAATCCACTTGCTACTAGCAATGTGATTAACCAATGTGTCAAAAGACAAATTGAGCAGAACTGCCCTGATGCCTCATGGGTGGTCCCTTAATCCTATAGTGACACATTTGATCTTCAGTCACTGGAGCCAACCTTGCTGTGACCTCTTTGTCTCTAATCTCAGCAACAAATGCATCAGGTGTTTTGCCCTGTTTCCTCTACAGGATCAGTCACAGAGAGACACTCTGATCCACACGTGACCCCCAGGTCTTTTATTTGCCTTACTTCCTTAGCCCCAGTGAATGAATTCATACAGAAAGCAAGACAGTGCAAGGCCATGGTGATCGTCATTGCCCCTTTTTGGTCCTGACAGACATAACTCCCCTACCTATGGTCTGTACTAGTGCATCCCCCATGGATGTTGGATCACTATCCAAACCTACTGACTCACCCATCTGGACTGCCTCCTCTGGACCAAAAGTTTCTGAAATTAACCACATGGTTTCTCCAATTTTAAATACAGCCAGAGATTCCAGGCTTCCCCTGTGGTAATGAGTATTATTTCTGCTTCTCAAAAAACATCAACTAAAAAGATGTATCAGAGCAAATGGAATAGATTCACTATGTTGGCCCTATCTAAAGGACTGGATCCTTTTTCAGCACCTGTTCCATCCGTACTAGAATTCTTATCTGAACTCTTCGATAAATGTTCCAGCTTTTCCACTATCAAGGTTCAGATGGAAACTTTTTCAAATTTTCACATTGGACGTAAGGACATTCCTATAGCATCACTGAAAATTTCTAAAATTTTCTTGAAAGATACCTTCCTATTAAGACCTCCCATTAGAGCCAGCCCCTCCATGGGACATCATCATTATGCTGCAAGCTCTGACTCAGTTTCCATTTGAACCTGCAAACACAACAGACCTAAAATTCCTTACTTGAAAAACAATTTTCATAGTGGCAGTGACATCAGCCATATGAATTTCAGAGTGACAAGCATTCTCATGTAAACCTCACTTAGTTTTTCACAAGGATAGAGTCTTCCTTAGAACTATTACATCCTTTATTCCAATGGTGGCATCTGAAGTAAACCTAAATCAGTCCGTAAAGTTACCAGTGTTTTTCCTCAGATTTCAAACAAATGAGAATACTTGTTGTATATAATAGATGCCCACAGACAACTCAGATTCTATGTTCACAGAACAAAACAATTCAGAAGAGACAATCAAGTGTTTATTTCCTTTCCTTTTCAAAATCAAAGTTTTGGAGACCAGTGGCAAAGGTTACTTTGTTGAGATGGCTGTCAGATTGTATCTCTTGTCTATCATAAGAAGAATTTACCCTACCTAGATAAGCCAAAGGCTCATTCAGCTAGTGCAGTTTCTACCTCAACAGCCTTCAGTAGGGGACTGTCCATTGATAACAGATGTGCTGCATCCACTTGGTCTATGGTACACAGTTTTGTGTCTCACTATAAACTGTATGTGCAATGCAGGTCAAGTTACTCCTTTGGTTCCACCATGCTCAAGAATGTTCTTCCTTGATACCACCCAATTTGACAGCTTGAGATTCTGTCCTATATGTTTGAAATGGATGAAAACAGACAACATTGGATACAAAAGTTATGTACTTACCATAATGTTAGATACATGTTATCCGATTTTCATCCATTTCAAACCCCCTTCCTCCTACCCGCTTCCAGATTGTCACCTATGATTTTGAGATGATTGAGTAGACACTTTATTCTCTGCCTGTGCACAGTCACTTCTGTACTCTTTTTCCAGCAACTTGGGAAAATTTATCCAGGGGATCCCTTATAAAGCATTATCCAGTTTCCGGTGAGTTGGGGGGGGGGAGTAACTCGATCTGAGTAACTAAGGTGGAGTCCAGGAAATTGGATAGTGGAAGAGTCAGAGCTTTGGATCCAAAGATGTTTTTGAGTGGACACCAAAGTCAGATTCGATTGGATCCGCCAACCCATATGTTTGAACTCGACGAAAATCAGATAACATGGATCTAACGTTATGGTAAATACATAACTTTAATTTTCTTCTTGTGAGGAAAAATCTGCTTTAAATAATTAAATTTCTTCTATTGTTCAAGTCACTACTCATTGAATATGGTGTGTGTGTGTGTGTGTGTGTGTGTGTGTGTGTGTGTGTGTGTGTGTGTGTGTGTGTGTGTGTGTATATGATTCTGCTGGTACTTCTTCAAGAGCTATGGCCACTGGTACTGTTTTGAGGAGGTTTGCATGGCTGAGCTGTCAGAACCTCCTAGGTGATGAAATGAGATTATAAATTCTCCTTTGGATAGAGATTTAATTGTTGGTCCCTCTGCTGTGGAGGTGATCAAAAAATGTAATGAAAGGGGTAAGCTGATATAGGAAATCTCTAAGATTTTTCAGCCTTCCTTTTCCAAGTTTTCCAAGGAATTCTCTAACTCCTCATCAAAGTTTGGTAAGAAGACAAAATACAAATAAACAGATGATCCGATGTTGTCCTTTTCATTCTTCCTCACTAATGGGTTCAGATCCGATCCTTGGATCCGACGTGACTGTATATACTAGACTTTGGATCCAACTCTCAAGCTCCTCCCTCTACCCACAATGCCCTACCCTCATTGCCTGAGATCTCATTTGCTGCCATTGTGGTTAGACGTAGGTTCTGCTTTTGAGCATTGTAAGCAATATTTTTTCTTGTAATATTTACTAGATTATTTAGATAAAGCTTCTGAAATCTTGTAGCATTGTTGTGTCTTTCTCCTCCCTCTTAGGTTCGCTGGTGTTAGGATTTTTCCTGTACCCTTTTCTTAACTTTCTACTCAGCTTTGAGTAGTTTTCATACCATTTTGGTACCTTTTTTCCATACCTTTAGGTATTCTCTTGTATACCATAGCTGGTATTTTTCTTTTCTTAGGCTGTTTTCTGTCTTAAAAAAAGTAAGTAAAATAGTTGTTTATACTATTACTGTTGTGAACTTGTTTCTTCCTTAACTCTGTGGTATTCTCCTTGGCCATTTTGGAGAAACCAACTGGATTTAAAAAGTGCACTTCTTGTGGGCATAAGATCCCAAACACAGATGCCCACAACAAGTGTGTTTATTGTCTAGGACCGGATCATCTTAATATGGCTTGTTCCATTTGCGCTACCTTTAATCCCAGAGTGTTATCAGACAGGAGCAGTAAACTGATTCTAAAAGGGTTGTTTCCTGCTTCTTCCGGGGCTCAAACCCCCTGTAAAAAACATCCAAATCTGTTTCTTCAGATGTCAGGAAAAGATCTCCTCCAAAGTCCCCAAGGGCTTCCTTCGAGCCAGTGGAATAAATTAGAAAAATTTTGGACCCAGTCTCCTCGGATCCGAAACCTCTTGGCCTTCATTAAATCCAAAAGGTTCAGCTCCTATTGTCATATCCCCTTTACCATCTACTTCTTCTTTGAATCCTAAGTCCTTGGATCCAAGAACTAGTTCGGTCCATAGAAGCCATACACCAGAGTATGTACTGAAACCTGTTTCCCCTTCTTTGCCCATTCATCTTTTTCAGACAACGAAGAAACACTCTTGACCCCCTTCCACAGAGAATTCTAGGTCTTTCAGAAGTCTGTCAGAGGCAGATGTTGATAGGCTGTTGCATAAATTCCTCAGCGCTCAGATCCAGATGGGGGTCCTTCCAGCTCCGTCTCCTTCTGGATCCATGAGTGAACCTACAAAGTCCATTGTTTCTCCTTCTCCGATCCAACCCATGGTTCAGAGTCCCAGGATCCGAAATCTCTAAAAGTTTCATTGTCAGATCTGAGGATAGTTTCTTCCTCCGTGTCCATGATTTCTCTAATTAGCTTTGCTCTGATACCCCTGGATCAGACTGGGTCTCAGAGATGAGATGTCAGGGTTTGGCTCTGTTTTTTGAGATCCATCCCTTCCTCTCAGAGCCTTGGCCCTGGAGATCTCAGATCCGAATCTCCCCTTGAGGCTCAGATCTGGGGGTGGCCCTGACCTGCCTTCTTCGTATGCTTTGGTTCCGAGGAAGGGGGAACGGGTTTCCCCCTAGGGCCTCGGCTTTCAAGGTGGTTGAAAGGACCTTCTCTCTTAATAGAGAACCATTGCCTCATGTTTCAGATCCTATTCCCTTCTCCTCATTGGCACTGAGTCCATCCAACCTACTCTACAGGAACAGCCACTTCCAGTTAGTCTCCAGACAGTTCCACTAGAGGAACTCCCTATCGCTTCTGATACCTCCCATGAACATCCCTCAGATAAGGTTCCGTGAAAGAGGATGTGTAAGAGGAGGTGCATAGACTCCCCCATGGAGTCTCTCAGGGAAGACATTGATTTTGATGAGGGAGAAGGATCTCCCCAAATCACCACCTGATGACATCAAATTTGGAGATATTCTGGAAATCCTTAAGCAAAAAGGTGGCTGGTCATCCCAAACTCCTTCTTCTGAGGAATTGGTGTTTTTGCAGGCTTTTGTTGCTGGACCATCTGCTTCTTGGGTGACCCCCCCCCCCCAGAGGACGAGGAGTTTTATTCGCATTTGTTCATGTTTTATTGTTGATCCTTCATCAATTCCCAAATATTTATACACACCCACTTGCTCAAGTTTTTTTTATATCACATTCCTATCCCAAACTGATGTTTTCTTGGTGCTGCAACTTTCCTGCTTTAAAGGTTGTATTTGCATATTTATCAAGACCAGATGACATTCTTATATCATCTGAAAAAGTTTTGACCACTTGCAGTTGTGCTTTAAGTTCCTTGTCTGATGAATTATACAGTTTTAAAGCATCCACAAAAAGATACCAAATTGTAGCCATTTTCCTAATTTGTTAGGTAGACAGCTTAATGGGTTAAGGGCAAGACAAAAGCACAGCGGTTACAAAGAGTCACCGTGAAATATCCTCCTTTGAATTTTTATCCCTGGAATAATAATTTGTCTTTTATCATGGCTTAACTGCAAAGTAGTTTGCCATTGTTTCATGGTCACTGTAATTTAATCAATCAGTTTAGGATGTATCTTGTACATTTTAATCACTCTTTCATCCATGCATGTGGGATGCTGTCAAATGCTTTTTTGTAGTCTATCCTTGCCATATTTTGATTCTTCCCTTTTTACAGTTTTCCATTATGACTTTATTTAACAATAAACGATCCTTTGTTCCATATGACTTTCTTTTTTTACCCTTTTGTTCTATTGCCACGATTGAGTTTTCTTCTTACTGCCTTACTGTATGGACTATTCACTGCACCAAGAGTGTTCACAAAGTGTCTAGCTTCAGTTATAGCTCATTGTATGCTACAGGTTATCCACATTTTCCATATTTGGATGACTTCCTTATCTTTGCAGTCTTTTTCATACTGTCAGGAATCTCTCTCTTGGGTGAGAGATCTCAGTTAGGATTCTAAAAGAACATTCACAACTCTTTCTTGACTCCACACAGGACTGTGTTTCTGGGATGTCAACTAGACACCACTGTTCAAGGAGCTTTTCTTCCTTAGGAAAAAATAGATCTTTATCCAGAGGGTTTACCACTCAGAATTTCGTCACTGCAAGTGAATACCTCAGGAATTTGGGTCTCATGGCTTCTATGATTCTCACGATATTCCTATTAAGAATCCACATGAGAAAGATACAGTGATATCTGAAGTGTTTTTGGTCCCATTACCAACACACCTTGTCTTTTCAGGTCGCAGTGCTGGGATTTGTCATAAGGGAAATCATTTGGTGGAGACAACAAATATCCTTAAATCAAGGTCTCCCCTTCTCCCTTCCTGCTCCAAAGCAGTCAGTCACCACAGATGCCTCGGCCTTTGTTTGAGGATCAGGTTCAAGAGGCATAAAAATGTGAGGAGTTTGGGATACCAAAGACAGATGCAAAAACATAAATATAAAAGAGATGCATCGTCTAATCAAGGCACTCAACTCTTTGAATCATCTTTGGTCCCTTGGTCCTCTTCAAGTTGTTACAGACAATACCACAGCCATGTGGTATATTAGCAAGTAAGGGGGAACCAGACTGTACCCCCTCTGCAGACTAGCCATATTAGATTTAGATATAGGTTTATTGTACAATCTCACTCTATAGGCATCCTACATTTTGTCAGAGCAAGAGTGTGTGTCAGACAAGCTAAGGAGGACAAGGGCAGTCCCTCACCAATAGAAGCTAAATTGGGGGGGGGGTCTTCCAAGATTTGATTCATCTGTGGGATTTCCTCAAGTAGACCTGTTTATCTCCTCTGTGAACAATCAGCTGGGAAAATTCTGCTCCAGGCTCCATGCAAGAAGCTCTGGAAGACAGATGTCTTTTCTTTTCCTTAGACAGGAATGTCCCTGTATGCTTTTCCACCCTTTCCACAAATATCCAGGTATGTCTGAAGATTCAGAAGGAATTTTCCAGATCATTGTGGTAACTATTTTCTGGCCTAGGCAACTGTGGTTCTCCCTTCTTTTACAAATGGCCAGGGACAGTTATCACACGCATCCTCTGTTCACACAGGAAAAATGGTGTTTGCTACAGCCTGACACCAATCAACAAACTAACTGCCTGGATAATAGGGTCTTAATTCCCTTTAGGCACCTGTTTACTGATGACATGCAGCAGTTACTAACTGAGGCAAGAAAGCCTCCTACTAGAAAATCATATATTAGCCAAATGGAAACAGCCAACAACATAACCAGCACACATTCAGGAGCAGCTGTTCTATGGTTTTACAATATGTGTGTGAGTTACTATCCTATGGCATTTCTTACTCCTCTATCAGTGTTTTTTTAATCAACCATTTCAGTATGTCTGCCTATGGATCCTCCTCTTTCAGTGCATTCTCATGTCAAAACATTTCTGAAAGGGGTTTTGCATAAGAGGCCTCCAAGAAAACCACTGGCCCTTCCGTGAGATCTTAATTTTGTTTTAGAGAAGCTAACACTTGTTGCATTTGAACCAACTGTCCTGGCTGACTTAAGCTTCTTAACATGGAAACCAGTTTTACTCATTGCTCTGACTTCTGCAAGAAGGGTTTCTGCACTGCAAGCTATTACAATGAGTAAACCCTATCTCATTTTCCACAGAGGTATGGTTTCTTTGAGAACTGATCTTTCTTTTATGCCTAAAGTAATATCCAAGTTTACTTTAAGCCAAACTATCCATCTTCCTGTTTTCTTTCCTGAACCAAAAATGAGGGGGAAAATGATACTTCATACCTGGGATATCCAAAGACAACTCTGGCACTATCTTGACAGAACTAAATCTTTCAAATCTTTGGATCAGTTGTTCATTTCTTGTAAAGATAAAAAGAAGGGACAACCTATGTAAAAACAGACCATGTCCAAGTGGTTGTCTAAGGCTATTACCTTTTGTTGTACTTGTCACAGTGAAACTATTCCAGGCAGGGTCAAGGCCCACTCTACCTGAGCCTTGGCTTTATCTATGGCTTTTCAGAAAAGGGTTGGATTCTAGAAGTATTCTAGAAGCTGCAACTTTGTCCTCTGTACATACTTTAACAAAGCACTATAATCCTGATTTCCTTCTCTAGTACTATATCAGGCTTTGCAAGGACCATTCTTCTGGATCTGCTTGACTCGTCTTCTTCCACCTCCCAAATACAGTAAACTAGGATAACCTACTCAATACAGCTAAGGCCATTGTGATCAATATGATAAACATAGTACAGTTTATAAATAAACTTACCATAACAGTTGATGTTCGAGTGATCACTGCTGCAGTAGCCATTCCCTCCCTCCACCCCCTTGTTTTTTTGTGTGTGTTGTTTATGCCAGGGTGTAGTTATTTATTTTTTGTTTTTCCTAGCATTGTCCTTTCAGGGCTGAGGCTCACTCTTTCTGTTGGCAGGAAAGCTCTGAAGGGTCTGGCAGCCAGACATGCCTTTCATTTAGCTCAGTTCTAGCTGTCAGACAGTTTGGACACATGGTAGGTGCCCTGAAGCTTTGATTAGCTGGCCAGCTGTTATATCCTTGACAGGATATAAACCATACAACTAAGGCTACTGTAACAGTGATCATTCAAACATCTGTTATGATAAGTTTACTTGCACAACTGTTCTTTCTTATGATAAGGATGCGGAAGATCCTTCTGATTCATACCAAGAAGGTCTAAACTCTGCCTCACAGATTCCTTACTCTTCTTCCTCTGGCTTTAAATCAGATGCTAAAGATACATTATCTTTAGATTTATCTAACAAAGAGATTTCTTTTGGGGATACCATTGTAAAGATAAATACTGCTATAAATGGGAAAGCAACAAACTCTTAAATATGGATGCTTCTAAACCTTTAACTATACTTCCTGCTTTGGCAGCAATAAAAGGTGCCATTTTGATGCACCCTTAACTCCTGACTCTGAATCTCCAGCCTCCAAAAAGCCAGATAGACTTTATAGAGTTGCTGACTCTCAGAAATATCTCTGTAAAACCCCATTTTTGATCCAGCTGTTACATCTCTTGATTCATGCAAGGGGTCAAAACGTTTCCCTACTCCCAATTCTATGTCCAATGGTAAAGACTGTAGAGCTTTAGGTAGATAGGGTAAAATGTTTATTCCTCTGCAGTGCTATCATTTGCCAAACTCATGTGACAATATGCCTTCTAGACATTTTGGATAATATTGGACAGGTTATAACTAACAATGTGAAATTGTTCAATCTCGCCGTTTGTTCTTACACACGGGTTCGGAGCCGATCCTCGGCTCCGAGTCGGCCGCATCACTAGCTCGCATCTTCGAGAAAGCTCGAGGCACAGTAATATCCCATGATCCTCCGGTGCTAACCCTCAGATCTAGTTTGCCGCTAGCAGCAGATCACTTCGTGAGGCTCGGGCCAGTACAACTTTTACTATTTTTACTATTTTTCTTGATAATTTTAGTGATATTTTTTCTTATAATCTTTATAATTAATAGCTTACATATATATATAGATAGTTGTGTGAACTAGTTAGGTAGATTATTACCTTTAAAAATTAGTAAGGGCCTGAGGCCATTTTTTTGTCTGTAACAATTTTTGAAGAAAGTTAACCCTTTTTTCTTTTTATTTCAATTTATATATATCAGTGTGCTGTGGTGTGTTTGTTAAACTTTTATATATATTTACATACTTTAGACTGGTTTTTGGTAGTTGTAAAAAAAAAAAAAAAAATTTTTTTTCTTTTCTATATAGTAATGTCAGAAAAGATTAAAAATGGTTTCAAGAGGTGTCAGTGTGGACAAAAGATGTCCATTACTGACAACCATTCTTCCTGCGTCTACTGTCTTGGCCCTCTCCATTTGCAGGAAGACTGTTCTATCTGTCATTCCTTTAGTGGGAGGGTCATGATGGAAAGACGCAGGAAGTTAGTGGACAGAGGTCTAATCAAACCTGAATTTCAGGAAGCCCTAGACAAGGCTGAACAGGTTTCGAAGTCTTCGAAGGGATCGAAGTCTTCAAGAGTGTCGGAGCCCAAGTCATCGGCTCCGAGCACTTCTTTTCAAATTCGGACACCGGCTCCTATGACTTCGGGGCCGAGTGTCGAGACCTTATCTCTGCACGAGGCTCAGGTCTTGGAGCCGGTAACAGAGGTACCACCATCTACTATCCTTCGCTCGGTGACGGCTTTGATTCCTTCGACCCGTTCTTCGAGGCCCATCTCCGACTCCGATGTGGACAGAGTGGTACAGAAGCTTATGGAGAACTCGGCTTTCTCAAAATTACTCGAAGTTTCGTCCCAGTTGGTTTCGAAACTCAAAGCCATTCCAACTCCCTCGACACTTCCTCCTCCGAGACCCATCGAGTCATCGGTGTTAGGAGTCGAAGAACTGATGATTGTAGAGCCCTCGGTGCCAAAGCCTCCAGTAGTGCTATCGGCTCCGTTGACCTCGACTCCTTCGGAACCAGCCGGAGAGTCTCGGAGCCGAACGTCTTTCCTGGGTTGCGGGGGGGATAGTCGAACCGAGGTTTTGGTTCCGACTCTTCCCCTCGGTGCCTCGGCTCAGATCAGTTCGGATCCGTCCCCGGTGTCAGAGCCCGTGGTTCCGATCCTGGAGAAACGACTTCCTTCTTCGGATAGGGTCGGGTCTTCGGGTCAGGGCACCGGTGCCTTTGACATTATGAGGAAGGTCTTGTCGGATCAGACACTGACTTCATCGGCTTCTTTATCTCCTTCCCCAAAAGGTCCACGTTCTGCTTCTGTACCTTCGGTACCTACCAAGCGTCGAGACCCAATGCCTCAGAAATCCCCACAGGGAGACTCTGGTTCCTCAGATGCATCCCCAGAAGCTCCCACTGAGGATGTTCCAAGGAAACGACTGTGCAAGAGGAGGCACATAGATTCCCCTCAGGAATCTCTTACATCTGATACTGATTTAGATGAAGCAGAAGGGTCCCCAAGGTCCACCTCTGAGGATGTCTCCTTCGCAGACATTTTGGAAATCCTGAAGCAAAGAGGGGACTGGCAAACCCTTACCCCTTCTGCGGATGAATCGGTTTTACTGAAGGCATTTGGGACTCAACCTTCTACCTCCTGGGTGACTCCTCCCTTTGACGATCTTATGGACCTAGTAGCTCGGAGGGCTTGGGAAACACCTGATACAGTGGAACCAGTCCCACGTAAACCCAACAAATATATGACAGCTCCTCAAGATAAAGCCTACCTTACTAAAGGAGTTCCCGTAGACACTATGGTGGTGGCGGCAGCCACTAAGAAAGAGATGTCTGAATCATCTTCCTCTGTCCATCCTCCTAATAAGGATTCTAGGACAATGGACAGATATGGGAAGCGCATATTTAGTTCGGCGACTTTTTCCATCCGATCGCTCAACTACCTTACGCATTTTACGCGTTTACAAAGAGATCTCATTAAAGAGTTAGGAGATACTCTTCAGGGACACACAGATGCTGCTGTCGCCAATAAAGTGACAGCGCAACTTAACACCCTAAATTCCATAGTCAACTCGTCCATGAGGCTGATTTCATACGCAGCCGAAGGTTCGAGTAGAGCGGCAACTTCAGCGATTGCACTGAGAAGACAATCCTGGTTGCGCTTATGCTCCTTTGCGGAAACCTTTAAGTCTTCTTTTGCCAATGCCCCTTTTGATGGTGCCTCCCTGTTTGGGCCCAAAGTAAAGGAGACTCTCACAAGGTGTGAACAAGAAGGGAAGACCCTGTCTGCCGTAGGGGTCCGTTTTTCCGTTCCATCTAGACCCTACCCTAAAGGGCAACGAGGAGGAAAGATGTGGTTCCGAAAGACTCAAGGATCTTTTCAACACACCCAAAGTGACGCCCCCTCCAGAGGCAGAGGAGGGGGAAGAAATGGAAGACGCCGCCCAGCCGGCAGAGGGGGTCCGCAAAATCAGGGTGACAGAGAGACGTTCTCTGGAAAACCCTTCCAGCACTCCTGAGTGCAGGCCTGACTGTCCTGCTCTGGAGGCAGTCGGGGGTCACTTAGCTTTATACCCAGAGGCCTGGCTAAATCTTACATCAGATTACTGGGTAAAAAGCATAGTTACCAGAGGCTACAACATCCCCTTCATAACAATACCACTAAACTCCAAAAAACTCCCAGATGTTCCACCCAGTCTGCGAGATCAAGCAACCATAGAAATAAAAAGGTTGCTCGAAAACAGAGTCATCCAACCAGTCCCAGCGGACCAAATAGGATCCGGAACTTACTCAAGGTTTTTTTTAGTTCCAAAGAAAACAGGGGACTGGAGGCCAATTCTAGACCTCAGCAAGTTAAATACCTTTGTAAAAAAGGAAAAGTTCCGGACGGTCACGCTTCAGTCAATCCTCCCTTTTCTGCAAAAGGGCGACTGGATGTGCTCTTTAGATCTCAAAGACGCATACTACCATATAAAAATGGCCAGGGCGTCCAGAGATCATTTGCGCTTCTGGCTGGGAGCCAGTCATTTCCAGTTTCGCGCTCTGCCCTTTGGTCTCACCTCAGCCCCCAGGGTGTTCACCAAATGCATGGCAGTAGTAGCGTCTCACTTGAGATGAAAGGGATTCCGGGTGTTTCCTTATCTACACGACTGGCTCCTTTCCGCCACCACCAAGTGTCGTCTGCTACAAGCCAGGGACTACGCCATCAATCTTTGCTCTTCACTAGGCATAACGGTGAATTTTGGAAAATCTGTCTTATCGCCGTCACAGCGTATCTTATTTATAGGAGCACAGCTAGATACCTCCCTGGCTCAAGTTACTCTCCCCCCATCAAGGGTGTCAGACCTCAGGCACCAAATTTCGCTCCTTCTTCAGAACAACAGAGTCTCAGCACGACAAGTATTAAGAGTGCTAGGCTTGATGTTAGCATCCCTTCTGGTAGTTCCCTTAGGCAGAATGCACATGAGGATCCTTCAATGGATGCTATTCGCCCAATGGTCATATCTACAACTTCCACTGTCTCACCAAGTCTGGATCACGAATTATTGCAAGAAGGATCTTTTTTGGTGGATACACAGTCAAGAGCTAACACTAGGACGACCCTTTGTATTACCCAGTCCGATAGCAACTCTAACCACGGACGCTTCCCTGATAGGGTGGGGGGGATTCTTTCAGGGACAAACAGTCCAAGGTCAATGGTCCAACTTGGAGTACAATCTGCACATCAATGTTCTAGAGATGAGGGCAGTGTTTCTAGCGTTGCAACACTTTCACGAGTCCTTACCTCGAGGAACAGTGACAGTTCAGACAGACAGCATGTCAGTGGTCTGGTACATAAACAAGCAAGGGGGAACCAGATCGTACCCGTTATGCAGAGAGGCCCTCAGAATTTGGCAATGGGCAAAGTCCACCGGACGCTTTCTGATAACGCACATCCCGGGGATTTCCAACGTAATCGCGGACAGGTTGAGCAGAGCCATCCTGTTCCCTCACGAGTGGTCCCTCAAACGTCAAGTAGCGGAAGAGATCTTCCGCAGATGGGGCCAGCCTTGCTGCGACCTGTTTGCATCCCCTTTGAATGCCAAATGCAGAAGCTATTTTGCCCTGTTACCCCCCCCCAGGGGGTGTCCCCAGGGACGCACTGGTATACGATTGGCCCCCGGGTCTCCTTTATGCCTTTCCTCCTGTTCCGCTAATTCCCAGGTTTTTGCAGAAAGCCAAATGTCTGGACAGGACCATAATACTGATAGCACCATTCTGGCCTCGTCAAATCTGGTTTCCCTTCCTTCAATCCCATCAAGTGGAGGAACCATGGATTCTGGACCCGGAGCCAGATCTGTTGACACACTCGTCGGGAGTTCCTCGCACCTCCCTCAAGTCCCTCAAACTGACAGCTTGGCTGCTCCGCTTCCCATCTTAGCCAGGTCGGAGTTACTATCTCCTGCAGTACAACAAATTATTGTATCTTCTCACAAACCATCTACAAGAAAACTGTACATTAGCAAATGGAACCGTTTTGTGCACTGGGCCTCCAAACAAGGTATAGATCCATTCGGGGCCCCAGTACACCAGATACTAGATTTCCTTTCCTCTCTTTTTCAAGAAGGAGCATCAACATCCACTATAAGAGTTCAACTGGCCGCTATATCCAATTTTCATACTGGCCGTAAGGATGGTTCTCTTATGTCTCACAGGCTTTGTAAAGCCTTCATGAAAGGTACTTTTCATCTCCGTCCTCCTTTTCATAATCCAATAGCACCTTGGAATCTTAATCTCATGCTGTCACAACTCATGTTGCCCCCTTTTGAACCAGCAACCACAACTTCGTTAAAATTGCTTTCGTGGAAAACACGCTTTCTGGTTATCATCACTTCAGCCAGAAGAGTTTCAGAGTTACAGGCTTTATCTATCCGACCCCTGTACATGATCTTTCATCCGGATAGAGTAACCTTGCGCACCAATCCATCTTTTCTTCCGAAGATTTGTTCGATTCAGAATATCAACCAATCTATTGAACTGCCTACCTTCTTTAAAAATCATTCCAATAAGCTGGAATACACATTGCATAAGTTAGACGTTCACAGACAACTAAGATTTTACTTACATAGAACAAAAGAATACAGAAAGTCGGATCAACTTTTTGTATCATATGCGGATCAAAGAAAAGGACAGGCAGTAACGAAGGTTACCTTATCCAAATGGCTCTCAGATTGCATAAAATTCGTATATGCTGAATCCAAACAACAACTTCCTTTCAAACCCAGAGCTCATTCTACAAGGGCGATTGCTACTTCTTCAGCCCATACCGCTCGTTTGCCTTTAGATACCATTTGTGCAGCGGCAACTTGGGCAAAACCACATACCTTTATCGCCCACTACAAGCTAGACAAGAACTCCAGGGACAGGGCGACGTTTGGTTCCACTGTACTCAGGAATGTTCTCCTTGAGCCACCCGGGAAAAAGGAGCTAGGGACGCTACCCGTGTGTAAGAACAAACGGCGAGATTGAACAATTTCACATTAAGAAGTTATGTCTTACCATAACGATCCATGTGAATTGTTCATCTCGCCTTTGTTCTTACATTCCCCCCCTCCATCCCCGTCCTACGGTCTGGGAGAACGTTTTTTTGATTAGATTCCTTTTCAGCCTTTTCTAGGTATGGTTGACATATTATTAACATCAATAATGGCATCTTTTGTCCTCTACCTGGCAGTAGGGTTTTTAGACATGTTTCTAAGAGGGATTCTTCTGGTATAGCAAACTAGATCTGAGGGTTAGCACCGGAGGATCATGGGATATTACTGTGCCTCAAGCTTTCTCGAAGATGCGAGCTAGTGATGCGGCCGACTTGGAGCCGAGGATCGGCTCCGAACCCGTGTGTAAGAACAAAGGCGAGATGAACAATTCACATGGATCGTTATGGTAAGACATAACTTCTTATTTCTAGTTAACCTTCTGGTCACGCTTCATTCGAACACCCAGATAGCTAAACATACCATAAAGTTTGGGTATGATGCCATGGATACTGCCACTAGCTGCCACTTCCTATATATTGTGGAGGTATACTGGATAAGGCTTCAGTTCTTATCAGATGTTAAAAATCAAGTAATAAATGCTTCCTTGGATAAAAACTTAATTATGTGGTAATTCTGCAGAAGTTTTTAAAAAGACTGATGAAATAGCAAAACTTATGCAAGGTATGTTGCAACTTGTTTCTTTCTCCAGTATCTAGATTTCAAAGAAATTGTCCAGCTAAACCAGGACCCTTCTTTTATGTGTCACTTAAATCCAGGTAACAAAAATCAAGAAAGTGTCAGTTTAAAAAGAAATGGTATGAGGAATCCAAAAGAAGGATCACCAGAGAGCAAGGATCCAGTTCACAAATAAATAATTTGTGATTATGCTTGCCAAATCCCCACACCCCACCTCCACCTACCTCAACAGAGGATTGCTGGAAAACTCTCTCTTTGCCTTCCCATCTAGAAAGCTATCACAACAGACTCTTGGGTGGATGCTATACATCATAAAATTGGCTACAAAATTCAGTGGACATCCTTTCCTTCTTCCTTAGGATTAACATACATTCCCAAAGGTCAACTGGACTTCATTCTTCCAATCCTTTACTTCTTCATGTGTCATAGAACCAGTTTTTGAAGATCAACGAGGAGAATGCTTTTATTCACCATTTTTTTCTTGTTACCAGAAAAGAGGGCACCTGGAGATCCATTCTAACCCTATCTAGATTAAACGTCTTCTTGCATGTTCCAAGATTCAAAGTGCTAACTCTTCAAACACTATTTTATTTTCTCTCTTCTCTCTCTCTACAAGCTTATTTGGTCACTTTAGATTTAAATATGCTTACCTTTACACCCTCATTCTTAAGAATCACAAACTTTTTTAAAGATTTATTTATTTTGTTTACAAGTCTAAAGCATTGATCAAATCTGATTGCAGAATCAACCTGGTTTACATACATAGTAACAACAGTAAAGTAAGATTAAAGTTATAACTAAATTATACAGTATAGTGACATAACATAATATAGATGTAAAAAATATATTTACAAGATAAAGAAATAGGATCAGGAATATACAATGCATAATACAGGCTTTATAAGTGAGATAAATATTGTCCACTCAAAAGAATGGCCATAGTATATACAAGTATGGAGGGACATTTTAGCTGAAAAAGAGTAGAAATTGTAGAATACTAAAACCTGCAGCAGAAGAGCTAATAACAGGGCAAGTGGATGTTAGATATATTGTAGAGAATGGATGAGGCAGATGGGGAAGCAGTGTGTATGATTTTTATATATTGGAGATGTTAAGAGATTAAGCAGCCAAGTTTTACTGGGGTGAATGTAATAGCGCAACTGTTTGTTCTGACGTGCACTTATATCGTTCAGATAGGTATTGTTTGACTGAGGCCTAAACTGTTCATAATCTCTGATTTCAGTAAGATCAGGTGGCAATGAGTGTCACAATTTAGGGGCAAGAACAGAGAAGATGTGGTCTATAGAATGAAATTTAGTAGATGGAGTTATGCGGATATGGACATTAATGGATTTGCTTCTAAGGTTGTAGGACGTATTGCATATAGTTAGTCTCATAGTTGGGGGAGTGTCGTAATATAAGAGTTTAAAGAGACGGAAGCCAAGAAGGAGGTTGACTGTACCTTTGAATGACTAGCCAATTTGCTTTTTCCAAGGTTTTGGAGTGATGTTTATGTCAGTTTAATTTCTCCAAGTCTTTTGGGTTTCTAATACCATGACAGGACTGGACCCCATTCCTAAGTCAAAGTATGATTAAAGTTCATAAAATTAGTATTGTTTCAGTCTTTGATGTTAGCCAAAAGTGCTCTTTGCAGCACCCACAATGTGCCTAGAACTGACTCATTCTGCAGTTGATACAGTTACATGTTTCAGTAGCTAAATAAGACTATAAATTATTTTTTATGAGACCCATTGCTCCTGCTACTACTGTTGGAACTATCCTTCTTCCACATTACCCTCTTTTATGCCCACAAATCTTGGTATTTTATGACTTTGTTGTTTCTCTGTACATAAGATACTGTAATCACTGGGTGTGACAATTTCAATGATCAGTGCTACTTTTGTCAACTTTTCGTGGACTACTATATCCGTTTTTTTTTTTTTTCGCATCTATGTTTTTAACTGTTGGCAATGGGTGACGCCATGTGATATTAACATCATCATTCTCTGTAATGCTTTGTGGCTCATGTTTCTAGTGCTTCTCAGCTACTTCAGTATTGTAGTGTGTACATAATCCCCAATACAACAAACTTGCCTCATTATTATGCCTTTCAGAATACAGGCATTCTGCTTAGTGTATCACCCCCAGCAGCAGGATGTGCGACTGATTCCAGTTCTGTTTTACAGAACCTGCATTTGTCTGTTTTTCCCACATGTTCAATGGCCTTTGTAAACCAATGTGTATGTAGTCCACTATCCTGGGTTGCCAATATTAACCTTTCATCTTTTGGTTTAAATTCACCTCTCCTTAACTATTCCTGCATCAGATCTCAATCAACAGGAGGTTGTTCCAGGAGTTTTCTGTACTTGCAACTATATTTATGCCTTTTCCACATTTCTTGCCTTTTCATCTGATCCTTCTCCTTGTATTCTTTTATTTATTTTGGCACATTCAGGTGCTGCCTCATTTTTGTCTACTTCTGGTTTGGTTTCCATTCCTGCTTCACACCGGTATGCTTCTACTAAACTAAGCATGGAAGTCATCTTAGATTTCTTCCCTTCATGTTTCAAAATCTCTTCATGTTTGAGAACTTTCACTTATTTTTGGATCTGATGAGGTCAGCAGATATGTATACAGTCCTACGATTGCAGATCTTTACATGTAATTAATGTTGAGGAGGCCCATACCTCCTTGAGAACAAGGGATATATAATCTTGGTATACACTAATTTTTATACATCATTTGATAAGTGTGAAGCATTTTTCTTGTTTTCCTCTCCAACTGATCCAATACCTTTGGGGCCAGTAAATCACCCAAAACTGTAAGTTAGAACAGGAAGAGTAAATTAGTTTATAGCTTGAATTATTTTTCCTAGATGTCAGGGCTGTTTTCAGTATTAAATTTTGGTCTTCTAAAATATTCCTTACTGAGTATTTTTCTCATTTGTTCATGTTTTATTATCAGTCCTTCAACAGTTCCTAAATATTTATACACTCTTCCTGCTCAAGTTCCTTTATATCACATGCCTGTACCAGACTGATATTTTCTTTGTGATACAGATTTCCTGTTTTAAATGTTACTTTTGCATATGTATTAAGGCCAAATGAGATTCTTATATCATATGAGAAAGTTTTGACCACTTCCAGTTGTGCTTTCAGCTCCTCATCTGATGAACTCTACATTTTTAAAACACTCACAAAACGAAGATGAGAAGCCTTTACACTTTGTTGTTTTCTTGGAGCCAAATTGTAACCTTATGCTAATCTGTTAGTAGAAAGGTTAAGGGCAAAACAAAAGAGCAATGGTAACAAAGAGTCACCCTGGAATATCCCCCTTTGAATTATTATCCTTGGGATAATAATTTGTCCTTTATCATGGCTTAGCTGCAAAGTGGTTTGCCACTATTTCATGGTCACTGTAATGTAATTGACCGATGTAGGGTGTATCTTATACATTTGTAAGCACTGTTTTATCCATGAATGTGGAATTCTGTCAAATGCTTTTTTGTAATCTATCCATACCATACTTGGCTTATTCACCTTTTTGCAATTCTCCATTACGACTTTATTTAACCATAAATGATTCTTTATTTCATATGACTTTCTTTTGTTACTCTTTTGTTCTATTGCCATGATTGAGTTATTTTCTAAATGTCTATAAACTCTGTCAGAATCAATTCCACTATATAGTTTATACATCATCGGAAGACAAGTCAGGTCTATAATTTTTAGGATGGTTTGCAGGTTCACTCATAAGGAGGAGTATTGGTTTTTTTTTGTTGTTAAACAGGTTGGTGTCTCTTTGGGATGCTCATATAAGTAGCTCTTACTCAGGGCTAAATCTTCATGTAATGATGTTAGGCACTGCATCTGGCCCAGGGGTTTTCCATTTAGGAGGTTTTCTTAATTTTATTTCAATTTCTCTAGCCTTTACTTCATCCCATTTCATATCTTGTACATTTGGCCTTCTTATTGTTTCTTTTACTTCTTCTTTCCATTCAGTATTTTTGTTATGTTCCACAGGGTCTTCATAGATATTTCTCTAGAATGTGTCTATTTCTTCTTTTTTTTGGTGGTGTTTCTATTTATTTTGCTTTGTTTCCCAATTTTCTATAAAACTTGTTTGGGTCATCAATGAATTCCTTATGTTGTATGTTTCATGTATATTTATCTGCATATCTTCTACATTTTTATGCCTGTGCTAATATCTTCAGTTTATTATTTCCAATAGTGTACAATAGATTTTGGTTTGTTTTAATACTGCCATTGTTTTTATCATGTCTATCTGAGTGTTTTTGTTGATCTGTTCCCTCTTCTGTACTCCTCTAACAGTGATACTTTTTTTCTTAATTGCTTTATAGTTTTCTCTGTTTGATACTTCCATGATGGCATTCGATTTCTTCCCTTCCTTTCCCTTATTTCCCTGTATTTTTGTGGTAAGACTTTATCTGTTATTAATTTAACTGCACAGTAATATATCCTATTTACTTTTGTTATATCACATGAATTTCTCTTAATAGTCTTGATTACTGTGTTCATTTGTTTTATTAGACTTCTAACATTTTGGATCTTATTGACTTATTGTAATCTATTTCTTTCATCGATCTTAATATGACTATCCATCAGTATTAAATCAAGTAGCTCTTCCCTTAGATCTTTTTCTTCTAAACTGAGGGCACATTCTCTATTCTCAGTTTCCTGCAGGCATTCTAAAGAAAGTTCCAAAACATCTTCCTTTGACATATTCTCTTCAGCTGCATTCTGCATCATCCATTACTCTTTCACTTGGGAACTCAATGGCCTATCACTCCACAACATTGACTGCATCAGAGTTGCCACCATTTCCTCTTCCTTCCCTTGCTGTGCAACTCCAACTAAACATTTGTATGGGTTTCCAGATGAAAGCTCCAGAGTATTTTCTTGTTGTAAATGATCAGATGCTTCCTGTTCCACCTGTTTCTCCTTAATTTGGGAACTGTTCCTTCAAGCTGTGATGTTACAAATGCCGGATTTTCTACATAAATCCTTCACTTCGCAGGGTAATCCATAACTTCAATTTCTATTTCTTTAACTCTTCCATTACTAATCCTCTTTTCTACTTTTTACCTTTGTTTTCTGATTTTGTATTGTAACATTTTCCATATCCAGATGCCTTTGTATGTATTTATATTCAAATATCTGTGGTGCTGCTTTTTTATATTGATTAGTTTTGCTTTCTCCTTTGCATAAATATTGCACCTTATTTAATCTATTTTTTTTCTTTCCCGTGTCTATATTTCTTCTTCAGATGTCTCCTGCTCCACCTGTTTCTCCTTACTTTAGAAACTCATTGTGCCATCATGCTGTGACATAACTTGTGTTAGACTTTCTACACTAAATCCTTCACTTTGTAGGTATCCCATAACTTCAGCTTCTATTTGTTTGACTTCTACTTTACTAATCTTATTCTCTTGTTTATGCTGAGGGGAGTTGGTGATAAGAGTGGCATATTTTATTAGAAACAGATTGTAATGTGGCAGCATTTTTTATAATGCAGTACCAAAAAGAGGTAGGCCATATTCTAGCTGTGCAAAGAGGACACGTTTGCACAGGCAAAGGCCTAAGGCAAATATTCTTTGTGATTACATTATCAGTTTACTTCTTTGCCATTTGGACTCTACTGCTCCAGGAGTCTTAACTAATTGCTTTGTTGCAGTAATAGCCTACTGTAGGCATCAAAGCATTCACATTTTCCTTACCTGAACAGTTTTCTAATTCAAGGTCCATTCAGACTTGAAGTGTGATCAACATTAGAATTTTCCAAGAATTTTCATCACCTTCTTGGAGTCAAGTCTCAAACGGTATTCTTGAACCTGTTCAAAGAGTGGTATTACTGGGAGGACTCCAAGATACCTTGCTAATGACTGCCATACCACACAAGGTACATGCTTATTAATTTTACTTCCCAAACTTGGTAGAACAGCAGATAACTTCAGCAAGGGAATTTCTGAATGCTCTGGGATTCAAGGCTTCTTCCATTCTGATGATTTCTCATGCCAAACTCCACATTAGGAAGATACAGCAGTATCTAAGCACTCTCAACCTCTCACTCAGAGAATTCTAATTCTCTACTTTATAAGAAAGGAATTGCTTTGGTGGGCCAAACAAGTTGTACCTAATGCAGGAGTACCCTGTACTGTTTACCCTTGTCAGAACATTGCCACAGATGCTTCAGACTTTGATTGAGGAGCCTACTCTCAAGCCATCAAAGTACAAGAAATTTGGGAACCACAACACAGTAACAAACACATCGGTCTGAAAGGGCTGATAGCTCTGATTAATGCCCTGAAAGCTCTAAACCAATTTTGCACTCCATGCACATTACAGGTGGTGACAAAAACACCTTTGTGATGTGGTACACAAACAAGGGGGCAAGATCTTACTCCCTTTACAGACTGGCCATGTTAGCATGGGATCTAGCCATTCAACACAGTTTATTCTTACAGGCAACACACATTTCTTCAGTACAGAATACAGTTGCAGATACCCGGGGCAAATCCAGAACAGCCCTTCACAAGTGGATGTGACACCAAGAGGTCTTCCTGCAAATAGTGCCTTAGTGGGTTATCCTTCATCTAGATCTCTTTGCCATCAAACACAATAACTAATACAGTTCTGCTCCCAGATGCCTTGCAAAGAGGTCTAGAAGACAGATGCCTTTGCAGTTCCCTAGACAAGGATGTTTCTTTATCCCTTCCCTTACCTCTCATTTCAGAGTTTTTCAGAAGCTAAGGAAGGAACTTCCAGAGTTGCTGTGGGTGACACCTTTTAACCCAGAAAATATTGATTCTTCCTTTTAACCCAAGTGGCCAAGGACAATCATCAGAAATTACCAGACATGGTGGATTTGCTTACACAAGACAAAGGATCATTGATTCATCTAAATCTAAAAGTTTGGATGAATGTGTTTTTATTCCCTTTAGGTACCTTTATTTGCAGAATGTACTGCAGGTATTGAAGGAAGGCATCAAGGAAACCTGCATTTAGGAAATCTTATTTATCTAAATGGAAAAGGTTTTATTTTGACACCAAAACAAAAGACAGGACCCATTACAAGCAGGGGCTCCCCTGGTTCTGTACTACCTGTGTGAACAACTCAACTCTGGCTTACAAAACACTTCAAAAAAGGTACATTTTCCAGCTGTTTTTGTCTCTTTGCCACTGGCACTGGATCTCCCTTTATCTAGGCATTTGCAGGTTAAACAGTTTCTTAAAGGAGTATGTCATATTTGACTACCAATGAAAAAGGTGGCTTCTGCATGGGATTTAAATTTCATTTTAGAAAAGCTAACTCAAGCTCCCTTTGAACCAGCAGCCAGCTGTTCTCTAAATTTTTTAACTTAGAAGACAGTTTTTGGTAGCTTTAACTATTGCTAGAAGGGTATCTGAGTTGCAGAATATTATGAGTATTCAACCTTTCTTGGTCTTTCACAAGGACAGAATGAGTGTCAGAAACAACCTCTCTAACCTCTCCTTTGTGCATAAGTAGTCCATGAATTTACCCTTAACCAAACGATTCACGTGCCTTCGTTTTGCTCTAATCCCCAAAATAAGGGCGAAAGAAGTCTTCACATCTTGTATGTCCATAGACAACTCAGATTTTGTTTGGGTCGAGCTGAAAACTTAAACATTTTTCTATCTTGTGACAAAAAGAAAAAGGGACAGCCTATTTCTAAACAAACTGTTTCTAGATGCCTTTCTCATTCTGTTTGCTTCTGTTATTTTGGGTATATTGAGGACCTACTAAAACAGGTAAAAGCACTCTTTGTCAGGGCAATGGCCACTTCAGGAGCATTTTTTAAAGAAGTGAATTCTAGGACCATCTTAGAAATTGTTACTTGGTCTTCTCTTGACACATTTACTAAACATCACACACTAGATGTTTTCTCCAGAACTGTAATTGGATTCGCCAAAGCACCTTAAACTCTGGTTCAACTCCTGCCACCCTCTCTACCTGAGGTTTGGGAATCATCCCCTTCTTAAGGAGTACTGCAACAGTGATCTTATGAAGGACATTTTGTTGTGTAGGTAACTTAACATCTGATGTCAGTTTTCATTCATTCCTCAACTCTTGGGTTTGGATCTGATCCTCGGATCTGACTTGGCCGCTTCTACTAGCTTGTGGATCACTGAAAGCTCTCGAGCTCCTTCCTTTCCCATAATGCCCTCATCCTTAACTTACCTCAGATCTTGTTTGCAGCCTTAGAGTACAGACATGGTCGCTGTTTCGGCTGTCAAGTCCATAAATTTTGGGGGTTACAGTGAGTTTGATAACTCACTTTATATCTTCCTAATTCTTGTAGCATTTCCTCCCTTCTCCCTTTGAAGTACTTGTGTACTCCTATTTGATTTACCATTGTTTGTAGTTCTTTCAGTACTTCTGGGTACTTCTGTTATTACCATAGTTGGTACATTTCTAATTATTTTGATTAAAAATAATTTTTTATCCTTATCTTTATCTTTATCGCTTCTTGACCTTTTGGCTATAGATCTAGTGTAGATTCTGTATCTTTCTCCTTTTAGTTAAAATGTCAGAGAAACCTTTGGGTTTCAAAAAATGTATGGCCTGTGGCCACAAAATTCCCCTGTCAGATGCTCATTCAAAATGCATCTGCTGCCTAGGCCTGTCACACCTTGATGCGAACTGTGACATTTGTAATGGTTTTAACCCTAGGGTCATCATAGACCACAAAAATAACAGTCAGAGGAAGGCAGCAGCTCTAGAAAGTGATAAGCTGCTAGAAAAAAAGAGTCATCCACGAGGTTTCCCCAGACCAGAGAGTGTCTAGAACTTACTCAGGATTATTTTTAGTGCCAAAGCAAACAGGGGACTGGAGACCAGTTTTGGATTTCGGACTGGAGACCAGTTTTGCATTTCAACAATCTACATCAGTCAGTTCAATATACAAAGTTCCAGATGGTCAAGGTTCAGTCCATTCTACCATTTCTGCACCATAACGATTGGATGTGCTCAGTAGATCTTCAGGATGCATACTATCATATCAAAATAAACAAACACTCCAGAAGCGCTTCCGTCTGGGAGCCAGTCATTACCAATTCAGAGCTTTGCTGTTTGATCTCACCACAGCCGCCAGTGTGTTCACCAAGTGCATGGAGTCGTGGCAACTCACTTGAGGCTGTATGTATTCTGAGTTTTTCCCTATCTAGACAACTGGCTCATCACCGCTCCAACCAGACAACTGATTCAAGCCTGAGATTACATACTCCATATATGCTCCCATCTGGGTATTTCAGTCAATTGAAAAAATACACACAACAGACAATGGCCATATATATCAATCAATTGCAACAAATGTCGTCTGGACCCAACTCAGACATTAGAATTCATCAGTGCTTCTTTCAACATGATCATGCAAACAGTATCTCTCCCTTTGGCAAGAGTTCAGATTATTCAGTTCCAGGACAAGAAAATCATCCAAAACTCTTCTCTCTCAGCTTGATTAATCCTTCAAGCTTTAGGGTCCATGTCAGTGGCAATCATCCTAGTGCCGTTGCCAAGGTACCATATGAGAATACTTCAATGGACATTAGCTACTCAATGATCGATTCTTTACCACCCTCTGCCCAGTCAAATAAAGATAATTCAAGCTTGCAAAAAATACCTCCTATGGTGGATACAATCAAGTCAACTGCAAAAAGGTCATCCCTTTGTTCTTCCCCAACCCAAGGCCATAGTGACTATGGACTCCTCTCAGATTGGGCATGTGGGGTGGGGGGCATTTCCTGGGAAGGACAATCCAAGGCATATTCTTCCCTGAAGAGGCGACCACACATATATCAGTGTCCTGGAAATGAGAATCATCCTCTTAGCATTCTAGGCTTTCTAAGTCTCTCTCCCCACCTGGACTATTGCAATTAAAACAGACAATTTGTCAGTGGTCTGGTACAGCAACAAACAAGGGGGAACCAAATCTTGCCCCTTTGTCAAGAAGCCTTAAGAGTGTGGCAATGGGTGATCTCATCTAATCGATTTCTGATAACAATGCACATTCCAGGGAAGTCCAACATGATTGTAGACAAGTTAAGAAGGTCTATTCTAATGCCTTATGAGTGGTCTCTCAACATTACAGGTGGCAGAGAGGATTTTCTGTCAATGCAGTCAACTGTGCTGCAACCTTTTTACATCTCCTCTCAACAACAAGTGTAGCAGGTTCTTTGCCCTCAGCCCCCCACCGGGAGAGTCACTGAGAGATGCTCTACTTCACGATTGGCCCATCAATCCCCTTTATGTCTCTTCCCTGATACCATTCATCCCCAAATTTCTTCAGAAAGCATCTCGATTGAAGAGCACAGTAATCCTCATTGCCCCTTATTGGCCTCATCAGATTTAATTTCCCTTTCTTTGGCCTCGTCTTCTTTGTCCCACTTGGATCCTGGATCCAACTCTAGACCTTCTGTCTTACCCAACAGACTTGATTCATCCAGACATTCCAGGCCTAATATTGACCACATGGTTTTTCTAGCTCCATTGATTGCCAGACAGCCCAGGCTCTCCTCCCCAGTCCAACATATTCTTTTATCATCTCACAAATCTTCCACCAGAAAACTACAAAAGCAAATGGAAAAGATTTGTATTTTAGGCACAACAAAATTGCTTAAACACTTTTTTTGCTCCTTTCAGTAACGTTCTTGAATTTAAATCATCAGTCTTCAACAAGGGAGCTAGCTCGTCTGCCATTAAAGTGCAATTAGCTGCCATCTCCAACTTTCATGTTGGAATAAATAATTAATCTTTAGCATCTTCCAAACTTCATACAGCCTTTTTAAGAGGAACATTTCGCCTTAGACATCCTATTAAAGATCCTACTACCCCTTGGAATTTAATTGTAGTCTTGCAACCTCTAACCCAGTCTCCATTTGAACCTTCAGCTAAGACAGAAATAAAATATTTAACTTGGAAAACTATCTTTTTTTGTAACAATTACCTGTGCCAGAAGGGTTTCTGAATGGGTCTATATTATAACAGTGAATGCTTAAAAAAGCGAAGGCTGTATAACTGACCCAAAAAAAAAAAAAACAAAAACACAAAATTCCGGAGAAACGGAACAGCAATTTTTTTCCAGGGAAAAAAATCGCTGGTCTGCAAAAAAAAACATAAAAACAAAAAAAAACCCGACAAAATAAAGTGGCGGGGCTTTGACACCCACCCCCAGCCCCGATGCCCACACCCCCCACTTAAATATACCAACTCCGAGGATCACACCACAGTGGAGGAAACAGCAAAGTCCCAAAAACAGCCCAGTGATTTTTTTCCCTGGGAAAAAAAATCACTGTTCCATGTCTTCAGGATTTTGCCATTTCAACATTTAGCTGTCAATTAAACAGTGTTCGCTATACTAAGCATTTGCT
Organism: Protopterus annectens; assembly: GCF_019279795.1. NCBI lineage: Eukaryota > Metazoa > Chordata > Ceratodontiformes > Protopteridae > Protopterus > Protopterus annectens. The sequence goes on along the minus strand of NC_056737.1, from coordinate 693,292,500 downwards.
TACTTAATTGGGAACCTTTCTGAATTACAGGCTTTGTCTTTTAAGCCCCCTTATAAGTGTATCCTTAAGAACAAACCCTTTCTTTTTTCCTAAGGTGGTGTCAGAGTCTAATATCAATCAAACTATCAAATTACTAGTCATCTTTCCAAATTTTTCAAATAAAGTAGAGAATATGTTACAGCTATTGGACATTCACAGAAAATTACATTTTTACTTACATAGAGTGAAAGATCTTAGAAAAACAAAACAACTGTTTGTATCTTTTTTAGATTCAAAACTGGGCAAGTTAGTCTCTAAAGTGACATTAGTTAAATGGTTGACTGATTGCATTGCCTTTGTTATAATACATTGGGCATGTCCTTTCCCAAACCACCAAGAGCACATTCCATCAGATCTTTGGCTACTTCTTCAGCCTTTTTGTCTAGATCTTCTCTAGATGATATTTGTGCAGCCACAACTTGGGCCATTGCTCATATTCCTATTGCTCATTACAAACTAGATCTGATCTGTATGGGAAGAGCAGCATTTGGTTCAGTGGTACTCAAGAATATCCTTCCTTAGAGTCCTCCTGGGGTTTAGGTAGCTGGTGACTCTGTCCCAAGAGTTGAGGAATGAATGAAAATTGACATCAGATAAATAAATTATGTACTCCCCATAATGTTCCATCTGTGTTGTTCATTTTCATTCTTCCTCAACTAGCCTCCCACCAACTCCCTCCTAGTAATTTTTTTTTGAAGGATGGAAGATGTTAAAGGAACCTTCTTCCTTCATTTGAGTCTCAGTTTTTGCTGGTTATCTTAATATTTTATTTTTTTGCAATGCTTTACGGGTATAATGGGCACCAAACAAGATCTGAGGTAAGTTAGGGACTAGGGCATTATGGGAAAGGGAGGAGATCAAGAGCTTGCAGTGATCCATGAGCTAGTAGAAGTGGCCGAGTTGGATCTGAGAATAGGATCCAAACCCAAGAGCTGAGGAAGAATGAAAATGGACAACACAGATGAATGTTGTGGTGAGTACATAACTTCTTTATATTGGTAGTTGGTAGATGTTCAAATAGATCACTGTTGCAATACATATACCCTCCCTCTATTCCCCATGGTAGTCATTTTCTCTGGCTGGGGGGGGGGACGTGGGGTACCCAATTTTATCTAGTTCCCATGCTATATTCTGTTTCTAGAATTTATCTCACATTTAATATAATCCTTTCTGCGGTTGCTCACCCTTTCCATTTTGTATACTTTCTGCCATTTTGCAACATACTAGCCCTGCTGCCTGTTTCTTTTTTGTTTTTTTTGGGGGCACCAAAGAGAATATAGTAAGTTGTCCAGTGTGATCTGTTTTTTAGCTAGAATCCCTTTACTGGCTACAGCGTGAACTTGCATCTGCATAACCTTAAGAAGGTCTGCCTGATGAAAAAAGAGAACAGGCCAGAGGACTAATGTTTACCTTTTGCCTTTTTCCATCAATATAAATTCCTACAGCAATGACCCTGTTAATACTTAATATTTACTGAGGACAAAATTGGTATGGTAGTCAAGAAAAGCCATTTCTATTTGCAGATGACATTATTTTATACCTGATAAAACCAGAAAAGGACATTTCAGTGTTGTGGAACATTTTGAGGCAGTTTAAAATCTTTTAAGGGATACAAAATTAATGAAGCTAAAACAAAGGCAATAGCTGTAAATTATATACCCACCCACAAACTGGTTCAGCAATACCCATAGTTATGGGGACATGATAAAATGAAGTACTTACAAGTATGGATTTATGGATTAAAAAGGATTCTGGTGTGGCAGATAAGAATATGTGGGAAGATATTAAACAAAAGATAATACAAAAACTGAGAAATTGGAAGCTGTGTTATATGGATTTGGATTGCAATATACAAACAGTTAAAGTGTTGTTAGTCTCTTTAGTTTTCTAAACAGGTCATGCATAGTTTTATCAACCAGAGGAGAAGTTGTGGATGGCAATTAATAAAGAGCTGAAGGATTTTATCTTGGAGGGAAAGACGGCAAGGGTCAAGTGGGATAAACTCATTCTTCCAATAGAACAAAGCAGTCCGAGGTTACACAGTCCAGCTCTTGAGTTCTTCCCTCTACACACAATGCCCTATTCCATTCTCAGTAGCCCAGATCTCATTTGTTGCCATCGTGGGTCCTTCTCTCAAGTGTTTTTGTCAAGTTTTTGTAAGTGGAAGTTAAATATTTTGTCTAATATTACATCTTTTTTTCCTACAACCTCCCTCTTAGCTTTTGGATTATTTTTTTCTGTGTCAAAGTAGTTACAATATTTTGTTATAGTATATTCTTTTTTTACCATAGTGGGTAATCCTCTTTTTTAATCTTCTATCCTTTCTACCCTCAGTTACAGGGTAATTCTTTATTACCATTGCTGGTAACCTATTCTTCTAACCTTAAAAATATTTTTTAAAAAAGTATTATTCTTTTATATCTTTTCTTGTTGTGCCAGTCTTGAAATGACAAGCCGAGAGGTTTTAAAAAATGGACTTCTTGTGGGCACAAAATCCCTAACTCAGATGCCCACAAGGAGGGCATATATTGTCTCGGAGCAGCTCATCGAAACACCAGTTGCTGTATATGTGCTTCCTTTAACAGAAGTGTTAGCTGATAGACACAGCCAACTTATTTTGAAGTGTCTTCTTCCTTCTTCAACTGCTTCTTCTTCAGGGGCTCAGCCCCCCAGTAAAACTTCTAAAACTCCTTCAGGGCATAGAAAGTGCTCCCCAAAGAAGTCCCCAAGGACTTTCTCGGAACCGCATCCAAAAGTTAAAAACATATCAGATCCAATGTCCTTGAACCTAAAGGTATGTTCTTTGGATCCTAAAACTTCAGATCCGATCATTACTTCAGCAAGCCCTACAACTCAGGTTTCATATCTCAGTCTCTCGGATCCGAAGCCTAGTGCATCATATACTCCAAGAGCTTGCACCCCAGAGTTCATTTTGGATCCAGTCTCACCTAGGCTCCATTTTCCCTTTATGCAAACTCCAAAAAGCACTCTAGTCACCAGTCTACCACATCCTGCAGGTCCTCCAGAAGTCTTTCTGAAGTGGATGTGGAAAAGTTCTTCAGAAATCAGATCCAGATGTGGGCTGCTTCAGCTCTGTCCTCTGTTGGATCCATGAGTCTTCAGGCCACTACTCACAACATTACTATCTCCTTCTCCGATCCTTCCTTTGGTTATGGTGCCCCAGTGTCCAGTACCGATAGCTCCGATATGTCCAGAGTCGGATCCAAAGAGAATTATTTCCTCAATTCTGATAGCATCCCTGACCAGTTCTGCTCCTATTTCTTTGGAAAAGAATGGGTCCTGGAGCCGGTGTCCAAGTCTGATCCATGGGGCTGGGATCTACTTTAGTGCTATCAGTTCCATCCCTGCCCCTTGGAGCCTAGGCACTGGACAGCTCAGGTCTGGTACCTTCCTCCAGGTACGGCTCCAGTCAGAGTCATGATCTACCTGTACTGGAAGTCTCAGCTCCTTTGTGGGTGCCCATGGCTTTTCCATTTCCATCTGCCTTCGAGGTGGTGGAAAGGGCCTTTTCTCTTTCTAGAGATCCAGTTTCTAATCCCTTGGATCCACTTCCTATTCCCTCTGCAGGTCCAACCTCTGACTCTTTCATGACTATTCCACAAGGACAGCCAGTTCCAGCTAGCTTCCAGTAAGTCCCCACAGAGGAACTCCCCACCTCTTCTGATACCTCCCCTGAACATCCCCCAGGTGAAGTTCATTGGAAGAGGATGTGCCTGTTGGAATCTCTCACTGATGATACTGATTTCGAGGAAGGAGAAGGGTCTCCCAGATCACCACCAGATGGTGTCTCTTTGCAGACATATTAGAAATCCTTAGACAGAAAGGCTGGTGGTCTTCTGATATTCCTTCTCCAGAGGAATCAGTATTTTTGGAAACTTTTGGTTCTGGCCCATGTATGTCTTGGGTGATACCCACCCCATGGATGAGCTCATTGGTTCATTCTCTCGCTGGGAGTGGAAGGAGATGGATTCTATTGAGCCTATACCACACCAACCTGACAAATTCCTAGCTCCCTGTAATGATAAACCCCAGTGGAGTAAAAGAGTCCCAGTAGATGCTATGGTGGTGGCAGCAGCCACTAAAAAGAGCTATCAGAACAGAACTCATCTGTCTACCTGCCGAAAAGAGAGTCTAGAGCACTGGACAGATTCGGAAAGCAAGATCATCTTCTCAGTTGGCCGCTTTTTTATCAATTTCCACTGCATCCATGAAGTTGATCTCTCACCCAGATGAAGGCGCCTCATCAGGTGGCTGGTTCAGGCATTGTCGTAAAGAGACATGCCTTGATGGTGCTATGTGACTTTGCTGAGCCTTTCAAGGCATGTTTCATCAATGGTTCCTTTGATGGAATATCTCTGTTTGATGATCCATCTACAATAGAAGTGCTTACCCACAGCGAACAAGAAGGAAAGACCCTGTCTGCTGTTGGAATCAAGTTTTCTACCCCTCAATGAACATTCTGTAGAAATCAGAGAGGTGGTAAGAAAATGTAGTTCTGCAAATCTCAGGGACCTTTCTAAGATCCATACAGAGACAACTCCTTCAGAGGTAGAGGAGGTAGTTCTAATAGTAGAAGTTCCCCTAGAGGCAGAGAAAGCCTGCAAAATCAGGGCTTTCTTGATTCCTTTCTGGATAGACCCAGTCAGCACTCCTGAAGGGCTGTCCAACTGCCCACCTGTAGAGGCAGTCAGGGGATGATTGTCCTTGCACCCAAACACCTGGGATATTATAACATACGCGGGTGCCAAAAACAATATACAGAGGTTTCTTCATACCATTTTCCCAACTCCCAACCTACAAAAGAAAGAAGCTTCCTGATGTTCCACCCAGTCAGAGGAAGGCAGCAGCACAAGAAATTCAAAAGCTGCTGGACAATAGAGTCATCCACGAGGGTCCCACCAGATCAAACAGGAGTCTAAACTTACTCAAGCTTCTTTTTAGTGCCCAAAAAGACAGGGTACCTGAGACCAGTTTTGTATTTAAGCAGACTGAACCAGTACATGAAAAAGTCAAAGTTCCGAATGGTCACGGTACAGTCCATTCTGCCATTTCTTCTCAAGGATGATATATATATATATATATATATATATATATATATATATATATATATATATTCCGTATGTGTACTATCACATCTAAATAAACAGGTGCTCCCTAAGGTATTTACGCTTTTGGATGGGAGACAGTCATTACCAATTCAGAGCCCTGCCCTATAGACTCACCACAGCTCCCAGGGTGTTCACCAAATGTATGACAGTGGTGGCAGCTCACTTGAGACTAAAAGGATTCCAAGTGTTTCCATACCTAAGATGACTAGCTCCTCACCGTCCCCCGCTCTGCATCTCCTTCCACAATCCAGGGACTATTTGCTCCAGATTTGTCAATTACTAGGAAGAACAATCAATTATGCCAAGTCAAATCTGACACCAGTACGGCACTTGGAGTTTATCGGTGCACATCTGAACAAAACAACAAATTGTATCTTTAGCAACTCATTGCATAGACACAGTCAGATCCCAGGTTCTTCAAATTCTATCCCATCCATCTCCCACAGCCAGACTCATTCTTCAAGCACTGGGGTCTATGGCAGCAGCAATAGTGGTACTTCCTTTAGCACATTACAATATGCATGGTCTTCAGTGGATTGTAGCTGTTCAGTTGTCTGTTTTTCAACAACCCCTGTCCTTTCCAGTCAAGCTTACACCAATTTGCAGACGCTATATCCAGAGGTGGATCCAGTTGGATGACATTTATCTAGGTCAGCCCTTTGTTTTACCACCCACAATGGCCACAGTGAATATGGACACCTCCCAGTTGGGGTGGAGGAGCATGACTTAGGAAGGACAGTCCAAGGCAAGTGGTCCCCCGAGTGACTAATTTGCATATCAGTGTCCTGGAGATGAAAGTGTCCTATTAGTGTTACAAGCATTCCAAGAGGCTCTTCCTGTAGTGACTACTGCACTTCAGACCAACAACATGTCTGTAGTCTGATACATCAACAAACATGGAGGAACCTTGTCTTACCCTCTCTGCTGAGAGGCTGTGAGAGTGTGGCAATGGGCAATCTCCATCAACCACTTTCTAGTTGCAACACATATTCTAGGGAAAGCCAACATACTAGTGGACAAACTCAGCAGGTCTGTTCTGATGCCTCATGATTGATCTCTAAAACAGTCAATGGTGGAGAAACTTTTCCATCTTTGAGACCAACCTTGCTGCAATTTCTTTGTGTCACCCCACAATAACAAGTGAATCAGGTATTTTGCCCTGATCCCCCCTTAGGGGGAGTTAATGAGAGATGCTGTAGTCCTCGTTTGGCTATCCGGTCTCCTTTACCCTTATCCCCCACTTCCTTTGATCCACAAATTTCTATGGAAAGCAATCAGGCTGAAAAGTTCGGTCATCCTCATTGCCCCCTTCTGGCCTCAATAGTTGTGGTTCCTCTTCCTTTGGTCTCATCTTCGCTATCCTCCGTGGATTCTGGACCCAACTCCAGATCGCCTCTTACACCCCTCAGGGGCAAGTCATCCCAGAGTCCTAGCCGTTAAACTAACTGCATGGTTTCTCCAGTTCCAGTAATAGACAGACATTCCAGGCTTTCTTCCCGCATGCATACCATTTTATTATCTTCACAAAAAGGCTCCACTAAGAAAGTTTACAGAAGCAAATGGAAAAAAAGTTTCTCTTTGGGCATTGAGAAATAATGTTGACCCTTTTTTGCCCCAGTCTCTTCTGATCTTGATTTTCTTTTCAAAGGAGCTAGTTTTTCTACAATTAGATTACAGTTGGCAGCCATTTTCAGATTTTCATATAGGAGATAAAAAAATATATTGTTTGGTTTCTTTGCAAAGCCTTCCTCAAAGGCACCTTTTCTCCTTAGATCCCTAATAAAGGATCCTTCACCTCCCTGGGATCTGATGGTAGTACTACAAGGTCTGACTCAAAATAGGTTCATAGGTTGGTACTAGGCTATCAGCTCTAAGGCCTATGCAAGCCTAGCCATAACAATTCCCTGGATATTTCTTCCCACAATATTTACTTCTCTGGGCCCCTGTCTAGCAGGGCAACTGACATGATCCCCGGGGTGAATATCTCCCTATCTCCCATCCAATCATCAAGGTTCCTTTTGAAGAGGGCCAATGAGGCGCTCTGCTTGACATGTATGGGCAGTCTATTCCAGAGTATGGGGAGTCTCTGGGTCAGAAACCTATCCCTCCAGCATGTTTTGTTCATTGTGATGATAAGGTTTAGATCCCTGGAGCATGTGGCTCTGAGGGATTGGGATTTCTTTAAGTGGAGCATGTCCAACAGCTCAGGGTTTGACATGGCCTTGTATGTTAAGCAGAGATCGCCTCTGAGTAGATGATATGCCACAGAGTATAGCTGGAGTTTTTTTAGACGGTCAGCATATGGCATCTGCTTTAGGCCTGTGATTCTTTTAGTGAGGTATTTTTGTGGCCTTTCCAGCTGTTGCAGATGTCTTGTGAGGTACATACCAAATGGGGCATTATACTCTATAATGGGTCTAATGAGGGATGAGTACAGTGGGACAATGACCTCCTTTTTTCTAGATGAAAAGCCCTTAGTGATGAGGTGTGCCACATAGAAGGATTTCCTGACTGTTGTGGTGATGTGGTTATCGAAAGTGAGACCACTGTCCACCTGTGTCCCTAAGTCTCTAATCACACTTTCGATGTTTAGTGTCCTGCCACCTATGTGGTAATACATGGGTACATGTTTTTTTTCCAAAGGGGATAACTATACATTTCTTGGCATTAAGCTTGAGCCCATGGCTCTGGCACCAGGCATCTGTTTCTGTAAGGCCCTTTTGTAGAATATCTACATCATTTGGGGATTCAATAATGGCTCCCAGTTTGCAGTCATCTGCAAACTTTGTTAGCCAGAGTCCCTTAGTGTTGGCCTGTACTTCAGAGAAGTAGATGCCAAACAAGAGTGGTCCCAGGACTGAACTCTGAGGTACTCCACTTGTCACTTGTCTGGAGCTGGATTTGGAGTCGGCTACTTTTACAGTCTGGGTTCTGTCAGTAAGCCAGTTGGCAACCCATCGAGTGATGTAGGGATTTATGCCCAGCTTAGTAAGTTTATCTATGATTCCAGAGTGGGGGACCTTGAGTAAAACTGATTTAAAATGCCTGTCATGGAAAACAGCCTTTTTATTAGCTATTACTTCTTCCAAAAGAATTTCTGAACTTCAGGCTCTTTCATGAAAGACTCCCTACATTATTTTCCATAAAGACAGGGTAACTTTATGAACAAACCCTTTCTTTTTACCCAAAGTGGCTTCTGAATCAACATTAACCAATCCATTCATTTACTTTTTTTTCTTTCCAAACTTTTCAAACAAAGGAAAATACAAGCTACATCTCCTAGATGTGTACAAATAAGTATATCTTTATCTGCACAGAACAAAACAAATTAGAAAATTAGATCAGCTACTTGTATGCTTCTCATTGAATTGACTGGGTTTTCCAGTTTCCAAAGTTACACTGGCTAAATGAATTACGGATTGCATTTCTTGGACCTATTCTCAACAAGGCATTTCTCTATCAAGACCACCCAAAGCCCACTCAACTAGATTTGTGGCCACTTCATCTGTCTTTTGGTCAAGAACTTCTGTTGATGCTATTTGTGCAGCAGCAACATGGTCCACTGCTCATAACTTAGTTACTCATTACAAATTGGATCTAATGTCCAGAAGCAGAGCTGCCTTTGGCTCAGCGATTCTCCGGAATATCCTTCCATGAGGGCAACCCAATATTAATGTAGCTGGTAGACTCTGTCTCATTCATTGAGAAAGAATGAAAAGGTCAACATCAGATTTAAAAGTTATGCGTTCACCATAACTAGGCATCTGTGTTGTCCATTTTCATTCTTCCTCAACTTCCCCTCCATCCATCCCCCTTCCTAAAAGTTTTGGGAGGAATCTGTTGGATTTTTTTTTATTGGAACTTCTAGTTTCGGGTTTGAGCCCTGTTCTTTAAACTGTCCCGTCCTTTATCTAATTAATTGGGATTTTATGGCAATAAACTCAATCTGAGGTACTGAGAATAAACTAGGGCATTGTGGGTAGAAGGAGGACCTTGAGAACTGGATCCAAAGTCAGAAGTGTGTGGCTGAGTCAGAGCCAAAGATCGGATCCATAACCCATTCATTGAGGAAGAATGAAAATGGACAACACAGATGCGTAGTTATGGTAAGTACATAACTTTTAACTCAATGTGGAAAGGGATGATGACGAAAAAGGGGGGAGGCTCAAGGAAGAAGGAAAGACTGGGATTTTGGATGCAGATCCTTAAGGAAAATAACAATAACCATACAGAATATTATATTCATAATGTAGCAGAAATTATTCTAAGAACTAAGCCAACAAAGGAATGGTGAAAGGAGATTCTGCCGATAGGGACTCCAATTAGGGACACAGACAACAGGCAAGAGACAGCTGGAATTTATTGAAAAAAAATTGGTAAAGGAACCAAGGTATTGGGAGTAAATAATTAGGGAAAGCTAACATTATTGTTTTTAATAAAGTTGAAGTCACATGACTTTTCAACAGTATTTAATGGAGAGGTAATGATGTATTTTTTGTATCTGAAGACGTTCCGTATTTTATTGTAAATAAAGGAACGAAACCGCCTATACAGCCTTTCTTGGAACTGGTGTGGTGGCCTTATTTTGGAACTGAACCTTGTGCTTTATTTTGTAGAATTACAACTTAAATCAGTATGTAAAGAAGATGAAGTTCCAAATGGTCACAGTTCAGTCCATTCTGGCTCTTCTGCGCAAGGACGACTGGATGTGCTGTATTGATCTCCTGGATGCATACTATCACATAAAAATGGACAGGCAATCCTGGAGACATCTATGTTTTTGGCTCGGTGCCAATAATTACCAATTCAGATTACTGTCCTTTAGGTTCAAAGGTTTATACTAGGCTATCTGCCCTAGGGCATTTATAAGTCTAGCCAGAATGTGTTTGGCTTTCGCCACCCATTTTAAATTTATTTTGCTATGCCCTTTTTTGAGGTTAGTATACTGTGCCTCTGTCTAACAGTGACACAGAAGTGATACCCGGGGTAAACCTACAATCTCCCATCCACTCATCAAGATTCCTCTTGAAGAGAGTCAATGAGGGACTCTGCCTAACCTGGACTGGGATTTTATTCCAGAGTGAAGGGAGCCTCTGGGTTATGAATCTGTCCCTCCAGCATGTCCTATTTATTTCAGTGCTGAGGTTCAAGTCTCTCGAGCGCGTAGCTCAATGGGATTTGGATTTTCTGAGGTGCAGCATGTCCATTAATTCCAGGTTGGACATGGCTTTATACGTCAGGCACAGATCGCCTCTGAACAGGCAGTATGCCACTGAGTAGAGCTGGAGTTTCTTTAACCGGGCAGCATATAGCATCTGTTTGAGCCCTTTGATCCTCTTGGTGAGGTACTTTTGGGGTCTTTCCAGTTGCTGCAGGTGTCTGGTATGGTACATCCCAAAAGAGGGATGAGTAAAGAGGCACGATGACCTCCCCTGATCTACATGTGAATCCCTTCATGATTAGGTGGGCTATATAAAATGTTTTTCTAACCACTTTGGCCACGTGGTTGTCAAATGAGAGATTGCTATCAACTTGGGTCCCCAGGTCCCTAATTACTTCTTCTGTACTTAATGGATTACCACCTATGTGGTAATTTGTGGGCACTTTGTTTTTACCAAAGGGGATGACTATACACTTTTTGGCATTTAGCTTGAGGCCATGGCTCTGGCACCAGTTGTCTGTTTCTATGAGGCCCTTTTGGAGGATGCTTGTGTTGGCTGGAGAGTCGATTATGGTGCCCAGTTTGCAGTCATCTGCGAACTTGGTCAGCCACAGTCCTTCTGTGTTGGCCTGTACCTCCGTGAGATATATACCGAACAAGAGAGGTCCCAGGACTGAGCCTTGTGGGACACCACTTGTAACTGGTTTGGAGTCTGACATGGCTCCAGCTATTCTAACCATGCGGGTTCTGTCCTTGAGCCAGTTTGCAATCCATCTAGTGACACAGGGGTTTATATTTAAGCTGGTGAGCTTATCTATAATGCCCGAGTGGGGTATTGTATCGAAGGCTTTTGCGAGGTCCAGGTAGGCTGTGTGGACCACCTTCCCTTCGTCAATGGCCTTGGTGACTGTTTCAAAGAAATCAACCAGGTTTAAGAGGCAGGATCTGCCCTTAACAAAGCCGAACTGGGTAGGATCCAGTGTCTGTAGGTCCCCAATATCTTTATTTATGAGGTCCATGATGATCCTTTCCATAGCTTTGCAGACCAAGCTAGTCAGGCTTATGGGGCGATAGTTTCCAGGATCCGTTGAGGCACCACCTTTATGGAGAGGGACCACTGTTGCTGTACGCCACTCTTTGGGCACATATCCTGTAGTAAGGCTGAGATTGAACAGTAGTTTTATGTTTGGGTTTAGCTCTTCTTGGAGTTCATGTAGGACGCAGCCGGGACACCGTCTGGTCCCATTGATGCTGTGTTTTTGCTTTGGAGAGGGCGGCTCTTACCTGAGCATCTGAGATGTCAGGGTGCAGCACTCTGCTGGGATAGATATTTGCCCTTTTGGTGGGGAGGGGGGGAGAAGTTTGCGCTGAACCTGTCAGCTAGGATGTTGGCAATGTCTGTGGGTTCAGTGTATTTTTGTCATTTTGGACTAATTCTGAGCATATCTGGGAATTACCACCCAGGTTCCTAACATAACTAAAGAAAGCCTTGTGATTATCCTTAGTGTCCTGTGCAATTTTTCTCTCGAAGCTGGCCTTAGACAATTTTATGAGTGCCCGTAGTTTTTTGCTAATACTGATCAGTGATGCCTTCCCTTTTTGGGATTTTGCTCTATCATTTAGTAGCTTCTTCCTTCTATTGTATAGTTTGTTTATGGCTGGGGTCCACCAGACAGGACGCCTGCCTTTGGAGGATTGCGTCTTGGTTTTATTTGGGATCGCATGATCCATGCATTCCTGAAGGTGTTCATAGAATGCGTTTATAAAGGATTCTGCGGTCTGGGCGTATTTTCCACAGGCCCGGGGCTTTGAAGGATTCCACCTCGGTTTTGAGGAGTGTGACATATGCTTTAGAGAAGTTGTTGACTGTTGTTTTCTCGGCAGGGGGTGGGGTCGGGATGTGAATATCCAGTGAGATTAGTTTATGGTCTGATCTTACCAGTGAGGGATACACTTCTGGTCTGGAGCATAGAGTCCCCATGTTGGTGATGATCAGGTCCAGTATGTTTTCCCCTCTTGTGGGAGTGGTAACAAGTTGTTTCATAGCATTTGAGTTTATAAATTCTAGGAACCTTTGGGCTAGGGTGTTGGAGCTAGAGTAATGCTCCCAGTCTATGTTTGGGTAGTTGAAGTCGCCCAATATAATGGTGTTTGGAGAGACCTTCATATTTTCCAGTGTTCTCAGGAAGGCCGAGTGGGGTTCCTGGGTTTGGGAGGGTGGTCTGTAGCAGGCTATAAACTGGAAGGCAGTTTTCCCCACTGTTAGTTGCACATGGATAGTCTCTGATGCTTCGTGCTTTGCCACCAACCTGGAGGTGTGGGTATCTTTGATGAATATCGATACTCCCCCTCCTTTTGTGGTTCGGTCCAAGTTTTGGGGCCGAAAAGCATGGTATGAGGTATAACTTGGTAGTGCTGGGGTGCTCTCGGGAGCCCTGAACCAGGTTTCTGTTACTGCACAGATATCGATGTTCTCCATGCTAAGGAGAGTTTCGAGTGCGTGCATCTTGAGGTTTAGACTTCTGGCGCTGAGTAGCATTACTCTTGGTTTCTTATCCCTTGTGATACTTATGGAGGTGGGTTTGTCTTTTGAGCCTTGCCTAAAAAAGGCACTATGGGGGTAGCAAGAGCCTTTGCCAATATCCGAAAGCCCAGGGGTGACAGGTGCAAGCCGTCCCTAGTGAAGCATCGTGGCTTGTCGAGCATATCATCCCAAGCTGACAGGCATTGGATCCCCTTTGAATGACACCAGTACTTAAGCCAATTGTTGAAATTGATCATCTTGTCTTCATATTGTGGCATCATTCTTGGTAAGGGTAAGATGCTACTCAAGGTCAGGGTCATACCGGCCTGGGCTACATGCTCAGAGAGTTCCTTTATGTCTCTTTTCATGTAGTCCAGGGAGGTACGTCTCAGGTCATTCACACCAGCATGGACAATGACTGAGTCATATTTGTACTTGCCTTGGAGTGACCTGAGTGCTTGTGTTATGTGGCGGATCCTAGCGCCCGACAGGCTGCTCACCATGACCCTCTCCTTGTTCAGCCTGGTGAGCGGGACATCAGTGCGCCTGACGATAGAGTCACCTATTACAAGTGTATCAGGTGTGTTGTTTAGTCTTAAGGGCTGTGACTGTTCGGCATACTGGCTTTGTGAGATATGTGTTGCACGTGTTTTGTTTTGGGGTAGCGGTTGCTTGGGTGTCTGCTTTGGAGGTCTCTGCTGCTTAGGCAGATCTTTATTTAGAGCCTCCGAGTATGTTTTTGTGTGATTATGTGTTTTGGTTTGCTGTCGTGGTAGGTCTATGTGAGACTGGAATTGTAGTGAGTGTGGTTTCCTTCTCCTCCTGACTGGTTATGCCAGTACTGAGTTGAGAGAGCTTAGCCTCCAGTTTGGCTATATGGTTGCATCTCTCACATGTGTTGGAATTTGTTGGGAGGAGGAGAGGGTTGTCTGTGTACATGAGGCAGTTGTAACATTGCCTCAAGATTCACAGATTCACCAGCTGGACCTGAGAGGAGATTGACAACTGACCTTTGGACATGCTAGAATAATATTGGGAATTCCTTAATAATTGAAAACAATGGCCAGTGGGGAGTGAGGGTGTAGTGCTTTTAATTTTTAGTGCTGACTTGTATAATTGCTTTAGTGAGCAAGTGCCAGGTAACTTAAGTGCAATGTGTTGCAGGTAACTTAAATGCAGAAACGACAAACAGTAACTTTCTTTTAAGTGAAATAAGGAAATAAGTACAGTAAGCAATGCAGATATCACTAGTGATCCACAGAAGCACTGAGAAGCCACGTATTAGGTGGAATTAGCGTTCCAGGGAAATAACAAGCAAACAAACAACAAGCATATAAACAAAGCTAGATTCAGCAGGCCTGGATCTAGTCTAAGCTACAGCAAACAAGGTGTACCAATTTCAGTAAGATACAGTTCAAATATTCAGGCACTATAAACCTTTAACCAGAAATTCCCACCTCAGAAGGGCAGAGTCCAGCCTCTTCTCCCACAAGAGTGCAGACCACGAACCTTCTTAATGTAAAATAACTGGCCTGAAGCCCAAGTGCTTAAACCAGAACTAATACACTTTAAGAATAACAGACACTGGGCTCTCAATCAGCAGTTCCCAACTTAGAAGGATGAAAGCTACCTGTCCTGCCACCACAGTGCATGCCACAAACCTTCCTAATGTAAAACAACTGGTCTGAAGCCCAAGTGCTTAATCCAAAAGACTTAGAATGATAGCTACACTTTATTCAAGTTACTACCAAGCAGTAATAAATACAATTGAATACTTTAGAGAATGCCTGGATTAGTGCTCAAGTTACACAAACAAAGCTAGATCCAGCAGGCCCGAATCCAGTCTATGCCACAGCAAACAAGGCGCACCAACTTCAGTAAGAAGCAGTTCAGATATGCATGCACTATAAGCCTTTAACCAGAAATTCCCAGCTCAGAAGGGCAGAGTCCAGCCTCTCCTCCCACAAGAGTGCAGACCACGAACCCTCTTAATGTAAAATAACTGGCCTGAAAGCCCAAGTGCTTAAACCAGAATTAATACACTTTTAGAATAACAGACACTGAGCCCTCAATCAGCAGTTCCCAACCTAGAAGGATGTAAGCTACCTGTTCTGCCACTACAGTGCAGACCACAAACCCTCTCAGTGCAAAACAACTGGTCCAAAGCCCAAGTGTTTAAACCAAAAGGTTTAGAATGAGTTACACCAAGCAGTAATAAATACAATTGAGTACTTTTAAGATGATGCAAAAGTAAAATAAAGTGGGTAGAAACACAAGTACAGTAAAAGCAGATGAAAAAATTTTTTTTTTTTTCTGAACAAGTGCTGAGATCAAAGAAACAGATTTGAGTGCTGAAACTAGAAAACTGGCTAGTTATAAGAAAAAAAAACTAAGCTAGAAGGCTTCCCTCCAACACAGAAGGGTTTGGGGGCTCAGAAGCCTACAAATAGTCTACACCACTTAACAGGAAAGGCAGGAAACAAGCTTAATTTTTTTTTCTGTTTCCCAGATGCTCTCTTTGTACACAGTAGGAGTGCCTGAAATCAGAATATGATCTCACTGCACTCAGTTGAGTGAGCAGATGAGATGGGCCCAGAAGGAGTATCCAAACACAAATTTACAAGAGGGGCGGGCAGTTTCAAGGCCACTAAGATTAACACCAAAACAAAAACAGGGAGGGTGGGTGGGACTAACTGAAGAGCAGAGTCAAAACTTCCAGTTCAGTTAATATTCCTGCAACACAGTTAAAATCAATTTAAATACTGTATTTTTTTGAAAAAAAAGGTGCAGATAAAGGTACTTAAATTCTCTTATACGTCCAGTTGAATACAGCAAGTTCTTAGCCGGCCAAAGCTTTGGACTCACCATAGCCCCCAGGGTGTTTAACAAATGCATGGCAGTAGTAGCATCTCACTTGAGACTCAAAGGATTCCAGGTGTTTCCATATCTTGACGATTGGCTCCTCACCGCCCCATCCAGGCATCAACTGCTACAAGCCAGGGACAACTTGCCCCAGGTTTCCAACACCTTTGGTATTTCGATAAACCGTACTAAATTGAACTTAGTCCCTGTACAAACCCTGGAATTTATGGGAACCCTCTTGAATACTACAACTCAGGTGGCATCCTTACCTGTCTGTCGCATCACACCCCTGAGACATCAAGTGGGCCATACTATCCCACCTGTCTCCCCCAGCATGATTAATACTGCAAGCTCTGGAGTCGATGTCAACTGCCATACTTTTAGTCCCTCTAGCAAGATTCTTTATGCAAATCCTTTAATGGACATTGGCAGTACAGTGGTCCATACTTTACCAGCCCCTATCATTTCCAATAAGACTCATCCCAATCTGTAAACATAATATTCACTGGTGGCTTCAGTCCAGCGAGCTCTTTCTGAGCAGACCTTTTACCCTTCTGCCCCCAGTTGCCACTGTGACCATACCTTTCAACCTCTTAGACTCTTAGACTTAGACTGAGAAATCTGGACAGAGCCATAAGTAATTGGGGAGAGACACTTTTTAAATATTACTCTTACAAACTTAGAAAGTTGATAAAATAACAGGTTTTGCATTAGCATAAATTTAATGAAGTGTATAATGTGTGAAATTCAAAGGAATGTCATTATTTTCTGACTTCAATCTTCAATGATTTGCCAAAAAACCACAATTTTATGAAAAACAGACTAAAAATATGAGGCAAAAGTCTGGACATTCTGTGAAAATCTGTACAGTTGAGCGATATGAGTGACCATGGACACTTCCCAACTTGGGTATGGGGCCATTTCTTGGGAAAGATGATCCAAAGCACGTGTTCCCTCTGGAGACCAAGTTGCCTATCAACATCCTAGAGATGACAGCAGTCCTTCTAGCATTACAAGTGTTTTAGGATGTTCTACCTATAGGGACAATTGCAATTCAAGCAGACAATATGTCAGTTGTCTGGTATATCAACAAGCAAGGAGGCACCCGATCATACCCCCTGTGCAGAGAGGCCATGAGGGTTGGGAATGGGTGATAGCTTCAGACTGCTTTCTCTTTGCAACACACATCCTGAGGGAAAACAACGAACTAGCAGACAGGATCAGCAGGTCCATTCTGATGCCTCATGAGTGGTGTGTCAGTCAAACAGTAGCAAATATGATCTTCAGTCACTGGGGCTAGCCTTGCTGCAATCTATTTGCCACATTCCCTCTACAACTGCAACAAGCATTTTACTCTAATCCTCCCTCTGGGAGAGTCACCGAGAGATGTTCTGATTCACAGTTGGTCCTCGAGTCTCCTGTATGCTTATCCTCTAGACTCTTCTTCCTCTGATTCCAAAGTTCTTACAGAAAACAAGGAGGCTGAAGAGCTCAGTCATCCTCATTGCCCCCTTCTGGCCGTGACAGGTATGGTTCTCCTTCCTCTGGTCTCACTTGAGATGTCCTCCATGTATGGTGATACTCACTCAGGATCTCCTGTCGCATCCATTGAGAATTCAACACCCCAGTCTCCATGCACTCAAACTAACCAAGTGGTTTCACCAATTCCATTAATAGTTAGACAGTCCAGGCTTGCTTCCCCAGTTCGTGAGATTATCTTGGCCTCCGAGAAGGCTTCTACCAAGAAAGCCTACAGAAGCAAATGGAAAAGATTTTCTATTTGGGCTTCCAGCCAGAATATCAACCCTTTTTCAGCACCTATTTCAGCCATTCTTCTCTTCCTAAGGAATCTTTTTAAAGAAGGGGATAGTTTTTCTACTATTAAACTTCAGTTGGCAGCAATTTCTAATTTCCTTTCTGGAAAGAAATCCCTTTCTCTGGCTACATCCAAGTTGTGTAAAGCCTTCATGAAGGGAGTCTTTCTTCTCAGACCCCCAATAAAAGACCACTCTCCTTCTTGGGACCTTACTGTGGTTCTTCAGGGTTTAACTCAGAAACCCTTTGAACCAGCAGACAAATGCAATATGAATTTTCTGTCTTGGAAGACAATCTTTTTAGTAGCTGTTACTTCAGCAGAAAGAATTTCTGAGCTTCAGGCCTTATCAGCTAAGCCTCCTCACATTATCTTTCATGAGGACAGAGGAATTCTAAAGACCAATCCTTCTTTTCTTCCTAAAGTGGCTACAGAGAGTAATATTAACCAGCACATACAGTTGCCAGTCTTCTTTCCAAAGTTTACGAATAAGTTGGAGTACATGCTTCACCTCCTTGATGTGCACAGACAATTATGTTTTTACCTTCATAGGACAAAGCAGTTCAGGAAGTCCGATCAGCTGTTTGTATCCTTTTCCTCTAGCCGCTTGGGTCAGACAGTGTCTAAACTTGCTATAGCCAAATGGATTTTGGATTGCATTTCATTGGTCTTTTATCAAAAAAGGATTAGATTTACCATGACCCCGTAGAGCTCATGCCACTCGGTCAATGACTACGTCATTTGCTTTTTCATCAATGACTTCTATTGATGATATCTGTACTGCAGCCACTTGGTCCAAGACTCACACCTTTGTCACACATTACAAATTAGACATTGTCTCTAGAAGCGGAGCTTCTTTTGGTTCGTCAGTGCTCCGGCATGTCCTTCCATGAGAGCCTCCCAAGGGCTACTTAGCTGGGTGTTCTGCCCCACCTGTGAGAAAGAATGAAAAGGGACATCATTAGATTTAAAAGTTATGTACTTACCATAATTTGGCATCTGTGCTGTCCATTTTCATTCTCCCTCACTTTCCCTCCCATCCATTCCCCAGCATTGTCTGTCCCAGAAGTACCTGGTAGAAGGTATTGGAACCTTTCAGTTCCAGGTTTGAGCCCTTACTTTTTCTTATGTCTTTTTCTGCACTTTTATAAATTGAGAGATTAGGCAGCACACTCAATATGAGGAGTTAGGGAGGAAATAGAGCAGTATGGGTAGAGAGAGGAGCTTGAGAATTGGATCCAAAGTCTTTGTATGTGACTGAATGGATCCGAACCCATCTGTGTGGAGGAATGAAAATGGACAACAAAGATGCCAAGTTATGATACATACATAACTTCTAAATCTGCTGTTGTCCTTTTCATTCTTCCTTACTGATGGGTTACGGATCTGATCCTTAGATCTGACTCGGACACTTTTCCAAGTGTTTGGATCCTAGTCTCGAGCTCCTCCCTCTTCCCGTAATGCACTACACTATCCCTAACTCCTCAGATCTTGTTTGCCGCCGATGTAGTAAGATGGAATTTCCTGAGTCTTGAGCTGTAAGGAATTTTGATTTACTTATTTTTTGTTTGATATTGTTCTAATATTTATAATTTCCTGTACTTTCCTCCCTCTACAGTGGATTGAGATGCTACCTGTCTAACTTACTACTGCATCTAAATTTAGTAACGCCTCTTAGCTGCTGGATTCCTTTCTTTTCTCAACACCCAGCCCTTTCCTTTCCATATGTGGGTTTCTTCCCTTAGTTTCAGTTAAAACAATTGAGCTTTTAATTAGGACAGTGACCGTTTGCTGCTGCGTGCTGGATCTTACTGATGCTGTATCTTCAAAGTTTCTGTCTTGCTACCATTTATAGCTGGTCTTACTTGATTATTCATGCACTCTTTGTGTTTTTTGTTTTATCTAGCTTTCTTCCATTCCTGTATGTCTGTCTTTGTTTTTCTGTGTGACCTCTGTGGTGTGGAATGCTCAGTGGCAGTTAAATTGGTGGGACCACTTTTTCCCCTGTTTTTGCCTTTGTTGACAGTGTCCTGCTTCATGGGTCCCTTTTTCTCTGACTTTGTGGTAATTGGTTTGGTCTTGAATTCACTGTTTAGTGATGGTTTTGGAGTTTTTCATTAGTACATATGCAGTTGTTTGAATGGAGAAGGGCAACTGGAGACTACCAAGTATTGCCTTTTGGCTTTGTACAGATTCGTGCATATGCCACATACCTCTTAACTGTACAGAATGTCCAGATTTTTTGCCTCGTATTTTGGGTTTGTTTTTCTTAAAATTAAAGTCATGACAGACATTTGAGTTTCAGACATCAGACTCTTCAGAAAATTCATGTTAACACGAAATCTGCTATGCTATCAGCATTCTAAGTTTGTAAGAGCAATTTTTAAAAACTGTCCCTATTTTTGGGTCTTTGTCCCACATGATTTATGGCTTGTCTCTCAGCCATATATAATTTCGCAGAATGTTTGGATTTTTTTGTCTCATGCCTTTGATCGATCCCTCATAAAAATACTGACATGCTTTTGATTATCAGACTTCATTTTCTTCAGCAAATGGATGTTAACAGTGGTTCCTGGATTGCTTCAGTGTACTTGGCTTTCTGTGACTTGTTGTGGAACAACCTCCTAGGGTCAGGCAGGTGTGTGGACTCTTTAGGTTTGCCTTTTTCTGATTTCTTTTTGGGCTCAACCCCCATAAGACAGAAACTGTCAATAACTAATCCGAATATCGGATCCAGTTTCTTGGATTTGAGGCCGCTAGAGACTCCGTCGGATCCCAGGTCTTCTGACAACTTGGTCCACTGGGAGGGGGGGGTCCTCTTGCATGCCTATTATCATCAGATCCTAAGTCTCTGGATCGGTCTGTCTGTGACTTTGCTGTGGAGCAAGCCCCTATGGTCGGGCAACACTTTCAGATCCATCCTTTTCCCACCTTTGGATCTGATTGATTCTTCCATTTTTATCTTCACCTTCCTCGGATCCTAAGACTAGGATCCAATGTATTCTAGGTACCACGTAGAGCTGTGCAGTTCTTGGATCCAGCCCCTTTGGATCCAGAACTGCTGAACTGGTGTGGTTTTCTTCAAATCTGAGGCATTCCTCAGATGTGATGGCTTCATTATTTGTGTTTTCTGTAGCCAATTCTTTGCATTATCCCTCTGCTATCCAGATCTTTGCTGAATGTCCAGATCTTTCCTCCGGGTTTTTGGCCTGTTTCTCATAAAACTGTGCTTGTCTGACAAATTGCTGACAAATTATTGAGGGTTGAAGTCTGAAATTAATGGTAGACATTGTAGTTTCAGTCTTCATATCTTTCAGAAAATTCATGCTAATACAAAAGCTCTTAATCTATCAAACTAAGCTTGTAAAAGTAATATTCAAAAAAAAAAAAGTGTCCTTAATTTTCTTCCTTTGTCCCTCTTTATTTGTGACTTTATCCACATCTCTTACTTTAAGATGTTTCCATGTCTTTGGACCTTAGTCTCCCCTGTTTGGTCAGGGTTTTTCCAAAGGGGTTACCTTGAGAGGTTGAAAGGTGTGCCCCTGGTCTTGCATGGGAATCTTGTCAGTTCCACTCTATGGCAGGTGTGTGGAGATGTCCACTGACTCTACCTGATCTGCCCCAATGTTTAGTTGTTTGCTTGGAACATTGCTTCAGGGGCCGGATCTCTGTTCCCCATGCTGGTTAGTTCCTGTTCCCTTTTTGAATTTTGGTGGCAATAACTTTGCCATCTTTCTCTTTGTTCAGAGCATCTACGAAAGATGCGTTTCACTAAAGCTTACAAACATGACGGCAAAGCCCTACGTACCACCAGGATCAACTTTTCTTCTCCCCTTGACGTTCTCCAGGAAACACAAAGGTGTCAAGAAAATGAGGCTAAAGATCTTTTGAAGTCCTTTAGGATTCATGCAGGAGTACTTCCTTCAAGGGAGAAGGAGGACTTCTTAACTAAAGGCGTCCCCACATAGGGAGAGGTGGTCTGCAGCATTCTGAAGCATCGCTCGACTATTGACACTTTTGGGGGTCATGTTGCAGTCCATCTGGACTCCTGGAATATATTACAAACTTTGTCTTGGGTGCCAGTATCAGAAGTCTCTACAGTCACTATTTCCTGATGTTATCCCTCAGAAGACTATACATACAGTGCATTAGATTCTAAAACTGCTAAAAAAAGGGGGGGCATCCTGGTACCAATCCCAAATCTACCTAATCCCGATTACTATGTCAGGAGTCAAAGTTTAGCATGCTTTACAGTTCTGTCCATCCTGTTTTATATGAGTAAGGCCGATTGAATGTACTCCATTTGTCTCCAAGATGCACCTTATCACATCATCTTCTGGCTCAGAGCAAACACGGATTCACCTCTGAGACATATACCTGATAGTGAGTTGCTGTCATGTGCACTGGATTGTTGCAGTCTCTGTGCCATTGGGGTGAACTTGGGACATGGGGGCATTACATTTGGTTGGTCCCCACTCTTCTTTGATTCATCCCACATGCATGGGGGCCTCCACCTGTGAGCCCATCCCCTTCTCTGGTGCCAGGTTTTTCAGGCTCGAACCCTGTCCTATTACCCTATGAATCTTCACTTGTCATGAAGAGAAATATGAATAAGAGAGTACATTCCTATTCCTCCATTGGGCTCCTCATGGAAAAAAAAAAGGATTCTCCAAAATAGTTTTTCCTTAGATAGCGTCTCCTTCTCTGTTTCCCTTCAATCTGCAATTGTTCCGCTAGATAACTCTGTCACTGTATAGGATTTGATGCTCATTCCCCTTTCCCTCCCATAGTATGTTTA
This sequence comes from Protopterus annectens, assembly GCF_019279795.1. NCBI lineage: Eukaryota > Metazoa > Chordata > Ceratodontiformes > Protopteridae > Protopterus > Protopterus annectens. The sequence goes on along the minus strand of NC_056737.1, from coordinate 693,270,174 downwards.
CGAGAGCTCACATTAGATACTCCCCATTTGAAGTCACATGCTGCCAGTACACTTCCCTAGGCCATAAAATGTTATAAGGTAGAACTCCCGTACTTTCCAAACTTCTGTATGTGAAGTGTCTCAAAATGACACAGTAACAGCTACTCTAGATATTGTCATTAGGAGACATGAGTGAAACCAGTTGTATGATTTTAAGGAATACCTAGCATCTCTGCTATCTCTTCTTGGTGGAAATTCATTAATTAGTAATCCTTTTGTCCTTCTACATAACTCTTCGGAAGACCTGTATTCTCTCTTCAACTGAGTATCTTGGTTGTCCTTTTCAAATGCTACCAAGAGTCTGTTCCCTTGTCACTAAGGAGGGTATCCTTCATCCAGTTGCCTCTGACTTGTTATCAGATGTACTTGCACAACACCTCTACGTTGCTAGAAATAATGGGTTTGCAGATTCAGGGTTATAGATATATCCTTTCAGTGCCCTAAGGTGACTCTCGAGACTTTGGGAATCAGGCTTCCTTCCATGTCAATTTCTGGATTAATTTTCAGTAAAGATGGGGTCCTGACTACAATACAGTTATTCTAAATCCTATCCTACGTAGTCTAAATTTAGGATGCCTCACAGTTCAATCCATCCTGACTCTTCTGCACAAGCTTTGACATATGTATTCCAGGCGCCACTAATATGAACAACAAAACACCTTTACCTCAGTCCTAAAGGTGTTTACTTAATACTCACATGTTCTTGGAAAGACATATAATGTAGTCATAAAGGATTACTTAACCTCCAACTCTTCCATCTAGGCATCATAATTCTACTAGACAGGGTTTAGTTAATCTTTGATCTGAAGTAGGAACTTCATTTGTCAGCAACCTTTGGGATACGGATCCGATCTCGGATCCGAGCCGGCAACTTCTATCACAGCATAGATCCAAGCTCCTAGCTCCTCCCTTTACCCAAAATCCCCTACCAACCCTGACTGACCTCAGATCTAGTTTGCCGCTCTTCAAGCAATAGCTAGATTCCAGAGCTCTTGGCCATTTTTGTGAGAAAAGAAACTTTTAAATTTTTTCTTGTACTCTTTTTGAGCGAGTGTTTGTGTGTGTGTTTAGGTGTTCCCTAGACCTAATTTTACTCTTTTTAGCTTGAATTAGCTTAATTTTTTATCTTTTATTTCTCCTCCCTGCCCTCGCTGGTCGCAGTGTGTATGTGTGTAGTGTATAGGGGCCTAGCGGGTCTGTTTTCTTTTAGTTATGTCGGAGGCCCCTAAAGCCATTTTTTCGAAATGCACCGAGTGTGGTCACATGCTTTCACCGGCTGATGGCCACACTCGGTGCGTTAGGTGCCTTGGGGTTGAACACCTCTCCTCGGGTTGCGCGATTTGCGCTGCGTTCAACCCCAGGGTACTTAAGGATCGGAAGTCGAAGATGGTTCTGGCGGGCCTTTTGCCCCCAGACCCAGCTCCGGCCTCCGGTACTTCTGTGACCGCTACCCAGTCCTTGGTAGCAGCCACTCCTGCCCCCTTCCCTCCGACCGGGACTCAACCTCCCACTGTGGCTTCGGAGGTGAGGTGAGGGAGACCAGGAAAGAGAAGCAGAGGGAGAAGTACCTTAAGTGGCGGGCCGAAGACTCCTCCTCGGCCCCGCCTGCCAAGCGGGCTTCTCCCTCCAGGGTTTCTGGTTCGCCTCCTCCTCGGATCCGATCCCCTTGCTTTTCACCGGGACCCGAGGAGGAGGTGACCTGGTCCCCGTCGAGGTCATCGAGGCGGCACTCCAGGCCTGCCTCGGTGGCCTCCTCGAGGTCCACCTTCAGTATGTCAGATGCGGACATGGACCGGATGATGAGGAGGTTCATCCAGGCCCAGATGCAGATGGGAGTGCTCTTGCCTCCCCCCCTCCGGGGGGGGGGGCTCGACCCCCTTTTTTGCTCCTATTGCTCCTTCTCCGACCCGCCTTCCGGGTTCAGAGCTGTCAGAGCCGAGCCGCGTTGGATCCGGGGGTGGGTCGGAGCCGACAGTGCTAGGCACTTAAGCTCCAACGATTCCCTCGAGTTTGTCGGATCCGACCTCTCGGAGCCGTAGGCCGAGCTTCGGATCCGAGGGACTCGGTGTGCTTTCGGCCCCGTCCCGGATCCGAGTGGGAGTCGGATGTCGGATCCGTCAGAGACCGGCTCCCCCTCGGCTTTCGCGGTGGTGGAGAGGGTACTGTTGAGTGCGTCCAGGCCCCCGGTCCTGGCTTCGGCTCCCCCTGCACTCCCTCTCAGCTGGTCCTGGCTCCCCTCACCCGGCCTTCGGGGCAGCCTGCTTCAGCGCCTCTAGGTGTTCCATTGGAACAGGATATTGCTGGTGAGGACTCCGCGGACAGCCCCCCCGAGGAGGTTCCTCGCAAGTCGAAGTGTAAGAGGAGGCACGTGGACTCCCCTGAGTCCCTCACTGAAGATACGTACTTGGATGAAGGGGAAGGCACCCCAAGGTCACCCCCCGAGGATGTCTCCTTTGGAGACATCATGGAAATGCTCAGAATCAGGGGGGGTGGTCTGCCCCAAGGCTTCCTCCGACGAGTCCGTATTCCTAGAGGCGTTCGAGGCAGGGCCATCTACCTCTTGGGTGTCCCCTCCCCCCGACCCCTTGGTGGATCTTATAGCCACTAGGGCTTGGAGGGAGCCGGACACTGTAGAGCCTGTTCCCAAGCTCCCGGACAAAATCTTGAGCCCCCCGTCAGAGAGAACCCACTGGAGCAGCGGTCCCCCTGTGGATGCCATGTTGGTGGCGGCAGCCACCAAGAGAGAGTTGGCTCAGGAGAGCCCCACGGTTCACCCGCTGAGCAAGGAGTCTCGCGCGATGGACCACCTTGGGAAGTGGGCCTTCAGTTCAGCGACCTTCTCCATGAGGGCCCTGAACTATATGGTACACGTCATTCGGATGCAGCGGGATCTAATCAAAGAATACGCTGCTTCCCCCCAGGGTCCATGTCGGAAGGGGACAAGCAACTGTACACCTCCCGAATGTCTACCCTACATTCTGTTTCCAACACCTCTATGCGGCTTTTGTCTCACGCCACTGAGGGAGCTGCTAGAGCAGGCGGAGTCGGGCTGGTCATGAGGAGGCAAGCCTGGCTCCGACATTGTGACTTCTCGGAACCCTTTAAGGCGTCATTTGCGAATGCCCCTTTTGATGGTTCTGCATTGTTTGGCAAAACCATTCGCAAAACCCTTGTCCAGAGTGAGAAAGATGGGAAGACGTTGTCTGCCATCGGAGTCCGCTTCTCTGCTCCCCAGAGGTCCTTTGCCAAGACCCAAAAGGGTCAGAAGAAGATGTGGTTCCGGAAATTGCATCAATCCCAGTCTGCTCCGGACAACCAGTCCTCTCGTGGCAGAGGAGGACAGGGAGGATGCTGCCCTAGAGGCAGAGGGGGTCCCAGGAATTTTGGGTCCAGAGAACCCTTCTCTGGGAGGCCCACGCAGAACCCCTGAGGGGTTACCTGGCTGCTCCACTCTGGTGGCAGTCGGGGGACGTTTTCCGAGGCACCTAGCAATGTGGGAGTCCATAACAATGGATCGCTGGGTGCTTCGTGTTATATCCAGAGGCTACCAAATTCCCTTTCTTGTAACCCCCAGAATCAGAAGCCTCCCCGATGTACCACCCAATCAGAGGGAGGCGGCTGCTGCAGAAATTCAGCAGCTCTTACAAAAAAGAGCCATCCAGCCCGTCCCCCCAGATCAGCTCGGATCAGGGTTTTACTCCAGGTTCTTTCTGGTGCCAAAAAAGACGGGGGACGCGAGGCCCATCCTGGACCTCTCTCTCTTGAACCTGGCAGTACCAAAAGTAAAGTCCCGGATGATCATACTGCAATCTATTCTCCCACTACTGCGGGAGAACGACTGGATGTGCTCAATAGACCTCAAGGATGTGTACTATCATATTCTCGTAGACAGACACTCCAGCAGGTTTCTCCGCTTCCGGCTGGGAGCCAGCCATTTCCAGTTCAGGGCCCTTCCCTTCGGTCTCACCTCAGCCCTCAGGGTGTTCCCCAAGGTCTTGGCAGCGATAGCGGCCCACCTGAGACTCCAGGGAATTCAGGTCTTTCCGTACCTGGACGACTGGCTCCTTACCGCCCCAACAAGGCATCTTCTTTGCTCATGCAGGGATTATTTCCTCAACCTGGCTCCACTCTTAGGGTTGACCATCAACATGGCCAAATCCTCCCTGGCTCCTACACAAGTATTGGATTTCATAGGGGTGAGGTTGGACTCCAGACTGATGCTTGCTTTCTTGACTCCAGATCGGCTTCAGAACCTGAGGTTGCACGTGCAGGCCATCCTTCAACTTCAAGCTCCTTCGGCGGAATTGGTCCTGAGGGCTCTAGGGTCCATGGCAGCAGCAATTCCGCTGCTACCATTGGCCCGGCTGAATATGAGGGTCATACAGTGGACCCTCCAGGTACAGTGGTCCCTATCTCGCAATCCCCTGTCTCTTCCCATTCCCCTAAGCAGGGTTTGCAAAAGGACGCTCGTGTGGTGGCTCCAGTCCGCCAATCTCCACACGGGACGCCCCTTCTCGCTGCCTCCACCAGTCACCACAGTGACCACGGACGCTTCTCGCCTGGGGTGGGGGGGGCACTATTCGGGCAGAACAGTCCAAGGCACGTGGAACGACATAGAGACCTCATTGCATATCAACGTCCTGGAGATGAGGGCAGTGCTTTTGACGTTGCAAGCACTTCACAACCCTCTTCCAGTGGGGACAATTGCGGTACAGACGGACAACATGTCAGTCATCTGGTACATCAACAAACAGGGGGGAACCAGGTCTTACCCTCTCTGCCGCGAGGCCATGAGAGTGTGGGAATGGGCGATATCCACCAACCGCTTTCTCATCACAACGCACATTCCGGGACAGTCCAACATTTTAGCGGACAGGCTCAGTCGTACTATCCTGACTCTTTACGAGTGGTCTCTCAATCCTCTAGTGGCAGAGCAAGTATTTGCCCGATGGGGGCGACCTTGTTGCGATCTTTTTGCATCTCCCTCAAATACCAAATGCAACGATTACTTCGCTCTGATCCCGCCTCCGGGGGAGTCCCCGAGAGACTCTCTAGTTCATGCTTGGCCTCCCGGTCTGCTTTATGCTTACCCGCCTCTGCCCCTGATGTTGAAACTATTGCAGAAAGCCAGTCAGTTGGGGAGCAAGATGATCCTCATTGCCCCATTCTGGCCTCGTCAGACGTGGTTCCCTTACCTATGGTCTCACCTGATTCATCCACCCTGGATGCTGGATCCCCTCCCGGATCTCATTTCACACCCCCTGGGTCTCCCGACTCCGAACCTGGCCAACCTAAAGCTGACGGCTTGGTTGCTCCAGTTCCACTCCTGATAAGGACTCCCGGAATCTCATCACCAGTCAAAGCCATCCTAGTAGCAGCTCACAAGCCCTCCACCAGAAGGGTCTATCAGAGTAAATGGAAATGTTTTTCCATTTGGGCAGAGCACCGTCATTTAGATCCTTTTATGGCACCGGTAGCATCGGTTCTAGATTTTCTAACTTCTCTCTTTCACCAGGGGGCTAGTTCTTCCACGGTCAAGGTGCAACTTGCAGCAATTTCACACTATCATGTAGGGCAGGAGTCAGGCCCGCTTATTACTTCCAAACTGTGTAAGACCTTCCTTAAGGGTACCTTCCTCCCCCGGTCAAAGAGGTGGTACCTCCATGGGATTTATCCCTAGTTTTACAGGCCTTGACTAGCCCCCCTTTCGAGCCGGCGGCCACTGTTGATCTTAAATACCTCTCTTGGAAAACGGCCTTTTTGGTGGCCATAACTTCAGCCAAGAGGGTCTCGGAACTCCAGGCTCTCTGTGTCAAACCACCGTATTTGGTCTTCCACCCAGACAGAGTTCACCTCAGGATCAATCCGTCTTTTCTACCTAAGGTATCTTCGGAAGCTAACATTAATCAATCTATTAATCTTCCAGTATTCTTCCCCAACTATCAAAACAAAGGAGAGTATAAGCTGCACTCTTTAGACGTGCACAGACAACTACATTTTTATACTCCTCAAACTACTGGTCATAGGCAATCCGATCAGTTGTTTGTCTCCTTTGCCAAAAACAACTTTGGCAAGTCAGTTTCTAAAGTTACCCTCTCCCGATGGATATCTAGTTGTATTCTCTTAGCATATCAGAGCTTGGGAAGGCCTGCACCTCAGGGAGTCCGTGCTCATTCTACTAGGGCCATTGCTACATCGGCTGCTTTCAAGGCTAGAGTTTGTCTGGATGACATTTGTTCCGCAGCCACTTGGGCTTCATCTCATACCTTTATCAGCCACTACAAAGTAGATATTGTCTCCCGAGGTAGGGCGTCTTTTGGCTCTGCAGTGCTCCGGAATATCCTTCCATGAAGGCCACCCAAGATTTAGGTAGCTGGGGACTCTGTCCCAAAGGTTGCTGACAAATGAAGTGCCTACTTCAGATTAAGAAGTTATGTACTCACCATAACGTTCCATCTGAGTAGGTATCTTCATTTGTCTGCAACCATCCCCCCCTCCTTCCCCCTGACCAAAATGATCATACTTGGGGTTCTTTAGATTAGTTCCCTCTGGGACACAGTATTAGCTGTGCTATGGGGCAAACTTGATCTGAGGTCAGTCAGGGTTGGTAGGGGATTATGGGTAAAGGGAGGAGCTAGGAGCTCGGATCTATGCTGTGATAGAAGTTGCCGGTTCGGATCCGAGATCAGATCCGTATCCCAAAGGGTGCAGACAAATGAAGATACCTACTCAGATGGAACGTTGTGGTGAGTACATAACTTCTTATTCATCCCTAATCCCTAGCCATTATGAAAATGTAGCCAAATCTAAACCGATACCTACACAAAACTAGCCTGTAAAGAATTTTGCTTTTTATGTCCTCCATGAGACACCTTCTTCTTTGTCGGAGCTTATGGTTATCCTTACTTAACTTTTCTTAAAAAAGAGGGTATCCTTCCGTACCTAGACCTCCCTGTTTAATCCAAATGTAATTGTCTACACAACTGCATGAGACCAAAATTATAGAATGCCTAACTAGCTGTTTATCTACCCTTCCTCCTAACCGCTTGGGTTAAGAATTCCTCTAGGTTACACTGAACAAGAGATTTTAAGTTTCCGTGGAAATTGTTATTTGTAATTTCCTAAAAAAATGTTTTTATCACCTTCAGGCAATTTTTTCCATAAAGAGAAGGTGTCCCTCTGAACCATCCCTCCTGTATAACTACGTTTATACTTCATGGCATCACCCAGTACAGAAACTCTAACAGTTTATGTCCCTTTTTTTCTAACCACTTAGGTCAAGCAGTCTCCAAGTCACCTTGGCCGAATAGATTACTGACTGCATTTCATTGATTTCTTCCAAAATGGTTTGGAATTGCTGCATCATCCTAGAGCCCAGTCCACCAGATGTATTAGTACCTCATCTGCCTCTCTTCCAGAGCTTCTGTTGATATCTGTACTGCAGTCAGTTGGTGAAAGACTCTTACCTTTTGACACTTTACAAATTAGGCATTGGCTCTAGAAGCAGACCTTTCTTTTTTTTTTTTTTGGTTTGACAGTGCTCCAGTATATTCTTCTTTGAGGACCTTCCTAGAGTTACATAGCTGGGGACTCTGACCCATTAGTGAGGAAGAATGAAAAGGACAACATCAGATTTAGGAGTTATGTACTTACCATAATTTGGCATCTGTGTTGTCCATTTTCATTATACCTCACCTTCCCTCCCAGCCATCCCCTGGCCTTGTCATGCCTTAAAGGATCTTGGATGAGATATGGGAACCTTCAGGTTCCTGGTTTGAATCTTAATCTTTTCTTGATCTGCCCTGTCTCTATAAATCAGTTGATAGCAGGCAGCAAACTCAATCTGAAGAGTTAGGGATAGTCTAGTGCATAAGGGAAAGAGGGAGGAGCTGAAGACTAGGATCCAATGTTTTGGAAAAGTGGCCTAGTTGGATCAATAACCCATCAGTGAGGAAGAATGAAAATGGACAACACAGATGCCAAGTTATGTTAAGTACATAACTCCTAATTTACCAGACCTGGCAAGAGGAAAGGAGAAATCAGATTACAATGACACTAGTTTGTAGCCTTAGACTTAGAAAGACATGGGTGGCAGTGGCTAAGGTGCTCAGCAGGGGAAGGGGGTGGATGCATGCATGTATGCACCAGTTACCTGTTAGAGGAGACCACTGAAGTGGTAGAAAGTAGGGTGTGGGAAGGTTGTGGGTGATGACAGCAGAGGCTGTTGGAAGTAGCATTCTCAAAAAGATTGCCTGTGACAGTAGTCAGCACACTGGAGAAAAAAGTCTCAGGGATTGTCATGACTTTATGCATCAGGTGACAAAGGAGAAGTGCTTGGGACTGGTAGAAGAATGAGGGTGGTCTGGCAGAGAGATATGCTCTTTGTCAGAGAAAGACACCAACTAAAGCCAAGGGGACAATGGTGACAAGTTTTGAGATGCAAAGTAACATTTCAACAATCATTCATCTAAAATGAGATGGAAAGGGAATAGGAGTATCACAGAAACAGAAAAAGGAGGGTTAATTATTTAGGCTAAAGACATAAGTAAAAACAGAAGCAGGACATGGTAGATGAAAGAACAAGGATAGCACAGAGCATATCTGAATAGTGTAAATCTCCAGAATGCTGTTTGTCTCAAAGTAAATTTACCGAGACATAAAATTACGTTATGGCAATAAATTTATTTAGAGTAGAATTAGCAGCTTAGTTGAAACATTGCAAAAATCAAATCTAAAATGACTGTCTGCATGGCAAATTTTAATACAAAGATAACCAGTACTTTCTCAGCTTAAGTGATGCATTTTAGAATATTTCCAGTCATAATTCACACACTGTAAACTGATATAAAAATAATGCAATGGTCTATTCTTTTTGTCACTTGAATGACACCCCTGATGATTATATTTTTAATCAAGTTTCCCAACAAACTCAAGAAATTAGGTATAAACCCATACATCACCCACTGGATATCCAGGTGGCTCACAGATAGAACCCAGGAAGTTAGGATAGGGGAGTCTACCTTCACAAAAAGGCCAGCCACTTATAGAGTCCCTCACATCTCAGTGCTGGGGCTGCTCCTTTTTTAGCATCTCCTTCTTTGAAGTCAAGGCTAACATCACAGGCCTCTGGCTGATCATGTTTGTAGACAGTTGCAAACTAGGAAGAGTGACAGAATTCCCCAAAGACACAAACATCCTCCGAGAAGGTCTGACATAGACTAATAACTGGTTCTAGAGCTACGGTCTAAAAGTAAATGCCAAGTAATACATAATACTATCTTTTGAGACAACAGCTACCCTGAAAACTGCCACATTGATAATACACTCCTAAGAATAGACTCAGTTGGTCAGTGATTTCGGAATGTATGTAGACAGTGCCTTTGACCATCATGTGTGTATGGTAGTAAGTAAATTATTATGTGTTGCGCAACTTATAAGCAAAGGTATGGCATCTAGGTCCAAGAATGTCATTGTTCCACTGTACTCATGCCTCATCAGGCTAATCATTTAGTACAGCGGTCCCTTCAGTATGTACCTGATCAGGCATATGCAACAGCTGGAGCATTCACAGAAGTGCCTCACAAAAATAATGGAGGGCATAAACAACACGTACTACACAGACTCCCCTATTCCTGTACTCTGTCTCTAACAGACTGCTAAGAGGCGATCTATGCCTGGCCTACAAAGCATCTTCCAATCCCACTCTGATGGACCTGTTGCACATCTGCAAAACAAATAGCATCAAAATTACCCAATCTAGAGACCTAAACCTCATGTGCGACATAATAGGACATGTTGGAGGGACAGGTATACGTGTCAGAGACATCCCCTTCTCCGGAACAGGCTTCCCATCTATGTGACACAGAAGTTCTTCCCTAGCCCAATTCAAGCACAACTTGGACCACTGGATGGGGAATCAGAAATGTACCCCTGGTCTGGCACCTACATCTCTAGTAGACAGAGGTAGCTTGTATGTGCTTGATCACCCATGCCCATTCTTTCATATACCTCTTAAAGTAATCCTAGGGTATCAAAGCTTGTCATGTATATTTGAGAAGCATAGTTACCCTTAAAACAGTCCTCCTTGGGGTCATTAACCTAATAATCACCTATGAACTTCAGTACTTTTTCTTCACATAACAATATTTATTACAGAATCTATAATAAAAGCAAAGTCAAAGCACAACGGTGGACTGTCAACATGTTTTTAACTCTTTTCCTAGTTAAGCAATGTTTCATAACACCCTTTTGTTTATTAACATACAAAGCAGAGCTATGCTTTTTTTAATCTAGACCTGCAATACTTAGTTGTTGCATGATGTCTGAAACAATTTACACAGAACATAAATCTAGTGTACCTTGCTTAGAAATATCTGAAATAATTCTACTAAAGAAAATCCATTTTGACACTTACAGTTTACCATCATGTTTACAGTTCTCCCTTTACTTCATTCTTAATTTATGAATTAAACTTTTGTGTACTCCGGAAAGAGAGTACAGGAAATATGAGCAAGAGCTGTATCCGATATCTGATTATTTTCATTCTCAGGTCATCACTGAAAAGTAACTCAGTAAGGTAGACATGAGATTCAGGGGAAAATGAACAACTGGTGGCAGCTGTTCTAATGTTAATGTCAAAAGCTTTTTTGGCTGGCCAACTAGGGCAAGTTGGTTGTTCCTGTTGTATTTTGCTTTCGCAACCTTAGTTTGTACTCTAATCTCAGATTTCAGATAGTGATGTCTGATGTAGGTCGTGATTAAGAGAATTTCTTTTCCAGACTTTCCACACTTTTTCTGTTAGTTTTGTCTTTGTAAGAATTTCTGGGATTAGGTAGGGGGTGGGAAGTCCTTGGACCCTGAGATTTTTAATAGAACATAGGTCCTGTATTGGAACAAGCAAGTTGTAGACCGTTGATAGCACTGAAGTGGCATGTGTGCAATTGTAGACAGTAGAAAGTCAGTAGAAGAAATGCTACAGTGAGATTTTGCTGTATGTACTGACTGGTGCCTCTGTAATGAGGGTACATGGGAGGGGTTTAATGCTGGTTTAGTGATTTAGGAGTTATTAAAGGTTTATGGTTTCTGAATGAATCAGGAAGCAGATTTAAGCAATGGAGTCTTTCAGGAATATTTATTAGTACATCTAGAAGAGTGGCCTTTTTACTTCGAGGATTTGTTCTTGTTGCAGCATGGACCAACTGAGTGAGTCCTAGGGAACCAAAAAGCTCAGCTAAGCTTTGTGGGAACCCTTCTATTCCAGACTGAGGTCCCGAAGAATGATTGTTTGTTATGCTTAGTTATTCTCAGGATTGTGTTCACCAGGTCTTAAATGCAGAGTTGGCTGGAGGTTGGTGGTATATAGATAACTGCTATTTAGATCTTAATATGACTTCCAAGCAGAATCTCTATTAGTACACAGTTGAGGTCAGTGTTTGAAACAGACTTGCTCATTGCAATAGGGGTGAGAGTGAAGTGGGCTTTATTATCAACAGCCAGCATAGTGCCCCCCCCCCCGTGCAAATGCAAGGCCTGTTGTTAGTGAACATAGTATAGTTGTGGGCTATGTCATAGGTTAACCATGATGAATCCTTTAGCCAAGTCTCAGTAATTGCAGTAACCTGAGATGTTCATCATTAAGATCACTGCTGCAGTAACCTAAGCTATATGGGTTATATACTGTATAAGATATAACCCATATAGCATAGGCTACTACAGCATTAATCATTCAAACAACTATTATGATGATAAGTTTCCTTGCACAACTGTACTTTCCTATAAGTTATAGTAAAGTTTGAAAGGAGGCCCATTTGTTATAAAAGGTGCAGGCATTCATGTAACTTATGGAGAGGTTTTTAGGGTGATATATTGTAGGTCTTGGATTTAGTTTGATGTCTCCTGTTAAAAATCAGTGTTAAGATGGTAATTAAGATTGACAGGTTGGCAATAAGTATGATGTGGCTACAGCAAGTATGCAGAGAATTGGAATGGTGGCTGTGTTTTATATAGGTTCATAGGTATATACTAGGCTAACAACCAGCAGGGCCTTTGTAACTTAGCTATGCAAATCAACCAGGTTGTGTCCCTGTGTGTCATGGGTCATGGGTGTTTATTTGGAGGGGAGCTGTCCAGTTAGAAAGTTTCTAGAGGTTATTTGGGGGTGGGTGTTAGTTTGAGCATTACTACCTGCCTGTGTCTGTCAGCGACATGGGGTCCAGACCTGGGTTGAATTTCTGATTGCCTATCCATTGGTCAAGGCTACTCTTAAATAGGGTTAGGGATGGACTCTGTCTCACATAGATGGGGAGCCTGTTCCAGAGCATGGGAATCCTCTGAGACACATCTGTCTCATCAACATGTCCTGTTTATCTCACAAGCAAAATTTAAAACCTTGGATCTGGTGGTTCTCATACTGTTTATTTTGTGGATGTCAAAAGGTCCATCAGAGCTGTATCTGAGGATGCCTTGTATACCGGGCATACATTGCCTCTCAGTAACTTGTAGGAGACAGAGTATGGGGATAGGGCTTTAATGTGATCCATATAGGACAATGTGTTTATATCCTGGATTTTCCTACCAAGACACATTTGTGGATGTTCCAACTGTTGCATATGTCTGGTCTGGAACACGCAGAAGGTGTCATTATACTCAATAATGGAATCTGATAAGGGCCAAATAATATGGTACTATGACTTCCTTGAACCTAGATGCCATGCACTTACTTTTACGTTGGGCAACATAGAATGATTTTCTTACTAACTTGGCTAAATGTTGGTCAAAGGCCAGATTATTGTCTACATAAGTTCCTCGATCCCTGACTACTGATTCAACTTTTAGGGGTGTTTTATCAATGGAGTAATTAGACTGAGTGGCAGTTTTCCCACTAGTCATTATAATGCATTTCTTGGCATTGAGTTTTAGTCTGTGACTTTGGCACCAGTCATTTGTCTGTGTTAAATCCTCTTATAAGATGTCTGTGTCACGGAGGGAATCTGTGATAGCTCACAATTTATAGTTTCCTTTTACCTTGGTCAGCAAAAGGCACTCAACATTAACCTTTACCTCGGAGAAGTATTTACCAAATAGGAATGATCCCAGCACAGAGCCCTGAGGTACCCCACTGGTGACTGTTCTTTTAGTGGAGGTGGTATCACCAATCCTGACTTCCTCAGTCTTGTCCGTGAGCCATCTGCCAATCCAGTGAGTTATGTAATGGTTTATGCCCAGCCTAGTGAGTTTGTCAATTATTCTTGAGTAGTGTATTGTACTGAACAACTTAGCCAGGTCCAGGTAGGCAGTATGCAACATTTTCCCCTCATCCATTGCCTTGGTGACCTTCACAAAGAAGTCCACCAGGTTTAGTTGGCAAGACCTTCCCTTGAGAAAGCTAAAGTGAGTTGGGACCAGTGTCTGAAAATTGCTTATGTCTTTGTTGATCATGTCCAAGATAATTTGTTCCATGGCTTTGCATATTAGACTAGTCAGACAAATAGCTCTGTAGTTTCTGAGCTTGGTTGATGGTCTACATCTGTGAAGTGGGATAACCATTGCAGTCCTTTTTGAAGCTATAGTTGAAAAGTGACTCAAGTGGTCCTGAGAGGTCATGTTTCATGCTATTTAGGAGGCATCCTGGGTTATTGCCAGGGCCTAAGGCTGCTGTGTTTTTGGCCTTAGCAAGTCCCACCAGGACCTGCTCCCTATTAATATTTTTTTTGGGGGGGGGGGGTTGCTAGTAGGTATTTCATGGGGGTAGGCAGAGGCGGAGTGGGGGTGAAGTTTGAGATGAATTTGTCAGCCACCAAATTTGCTATGTCACTGTGATCAGTGAAGGTAGTTCCATTGACCACCAGTTTGGCACACTTGTGTTTGTTGCCTTTGAGGTTTCAGACATAGCTGTAGAAGGGGTTGTCTTTTCCCTGTGAGGCTATCTTGAAATTTGCCTTGTTGGGCTTAATTAGTCCTCCTAGTTTCTTGTTTAGTTTAACTGTTGTCATTGTGGGAGTTGGTCTTCCTGATTTTAGCCATGACCTTTTTCCTTTTGTTATATACTCTGTTAAAATTAGGATTCCACCCACATGGTTTGTTATTACAGCTTGTTTTGGGGCTTACAGCATGGTTGTACAGAGTCCCTGTGAACAGTCCTGCATAGGTTGCTGTGAACCTGGTTTGGGAGGGGCATTGAAATTTGGCAACGCTTCACTTAATAGGATGTAGTTTGCTTTGGAATTGTTTCTGTTACAGGATTTGCTGGGGTTACAGAGTTGATCTTTATTTCAAAGGAGACAGCTTTGTGGTCTGACCTCATCAGTGAGCACATGACACTAAAGGGGGGGGGTGGAGCGTTCTCCCATATTGATAGGTATCAGGTCCAGTATGTTTGAACCTTTGGTGGGTGTGCACACTATCTGACCAAGGATGTTTGTGTTAATAAAGTCCAGGAATCATTGTGCTTGCAAGTATGAGGCAGTTTATGTTTCCCAGTCTATAGAGGGGCAGCTGAAGTCTCTCATGAATTGGGTATTTGGTCTAATGGTGAGTGTCTCCAGTAGGTCTAGGTATGAGGTATGTATGGGATACTAGGGACATAGAGGGCAACCTATAGTCTATTATGATACAGTATGGGACTTTATCTGTGGTGATTTGCACACGGATAACTTCCAGAGTATTGGGAATTATGTTTGTTGCTAACATAAATTGAGATTCCTCCACCTTTTGTCCCTGTCTGTGCAGCTGATGGTCTAAATGTGTGGAAGGCACTGAAATCTTGCACTGCCAGAGTAATTTCTGTGGATTTAAACAGTGTCTCTTTTACGGCAAAGATGCACAGATGTTTATAGTCTTCAGAGTGAGGAGAGCTTGTAGGATATGGAGTTTCTTGTTTAGACTCCTAGCTTTGAGCAATAGCACCTTTAGGTTTTATTTGTTGTGCTGGTAGGTTGGTAGGGTTGTCCATTTGGCATTGCCTTAAAAAGGCTTTAAAGGGGTGGATAAAGTTTTAGCCTATATTCAGAAGCCTACAGAAGGTGCAGACCATCCTTTGCAAAGCAACATGGTTTGCTAGTCATGTCCTCTCATGCTGACAGATATTGAATCCCCGTAGAAAGACACTAGAAATGAAGTAAATTACTGAAGTCAGCCATCTTTTGTTCATACTGTGGCATCATCCTTTGTGAAGGTAAAATGATATTCAGTGTGAGGCACATACCCACCTGTGACACATATTCACAGAGATTAACAATGTTTATCTTCATATAGTCCGGGGTACTATGTCTTAGGTCATTAACGTCCACATGGACTATGATAGAATTAATCTGGTACCTGTGGTGTAGTGACTTGAGGATTTGCATATCATGGTGGATCTTGGCTCCAGATAAGCAACCAATTGTTATTTTCTCCTTGTTCAGTCTGATGAGTGGGGGCACGTGTATGTCATACAGTGGAGTCCTCTATGACAAGCGTCCTGTGTAATGTGTTGGCTTGCCTTATGAACCTTGCTTCTGGGGCTTCACTGGGTGTAGGTATATATGTAGTGTTTAGTGTTGCTTTTGTTGAGTGATTTAGAGATTGCTGAGGATAGACATAGCTGTTTATTGGCTTAGAAGGTCTTTAAGGATTGAGAAAAAGAAGTTATGTACTCACCATAATGTTCCATCTGAGTAGTTATACTTCATTTGTCTTCAACCTGTGGGTATTCGGATCTGAATCGGATCCGAGATGGCCGCATCACTAGCATCTGATCCGAGCTCCAAGCTTCTCCCCTTACCCATAATGCTCCCCTATCTCCTTCCTTCCCTCAGATCGAGTTTGCTGCTCAGGAAAACAGAAGCCTAACCCAATCAGACCGTACCATAAATGGCTCACAAAAACTAACCCAATCATAAACCTACATGACTGGGTGGGCAATAGGAAGTTCACCCCAGGGATCACTTCAGTAGCCTTGCTTGATAAGGGCACTGGGAACTAACGTTGGGCAGCATGATGCCAGGGAATCTTCTTGGGCTAGGCTTATATAGGCTCCAGGGCCGTTAGCCTAGTACACACCAATAACCAGGAGAGCCACTATAGTGCTACTCTCCCAAATGCAAGGTTAGAACAAAAATGAACAGGTCGAGGGAAGGAGGGGGGATGGTTGAAGACAAATGAAGTACAACTACTCAGATGGAACATTATGGTGAGTACATAATATCTTTATCTGAAGTAGTTGACTTAATTTGGTCTTCAACCTGTGGGACAGAGTCCTCAGCTACCAGCACCTGAGTGGCTCTCATGGAAGGATATTCCGGAGCACCGCAGAACCAAAGGATGCCCTACTCCTGGATATGATGTCTAACTTGTAATGAGATATGAAGGTATGAGATGAGGACCAAGTAGCTGCAGAACAAATGTCATCCAGTGACACCCTAGACCAAAAGGCCGCTGAAGTAGCCATGGACCTAGTGGAGTGGGCTTTCACTCAACCCTGAAGGGAAATGCCTCTATCAGACTATGCTTGCATGATACATTGGGAAATCCAGCGAGCAATGGTCACTTTAGAAATTGGCTTGCACAGAAAAGGTTTCGAATAGGATACAAACAACTGATCAGATTTACGCATTATTAGCATCTGATCCGAGCTCCAAGCTTCTCCCCTTACCTTATTCTGTGTAAATAAAACCTCAGTTGTCTATGCACATCCAGCAAGTGTAATTTGTATTTGCCCCTATTTTGGAAATTTGGAAAGAAAACAGGGAGATTAATAGTTTGATTAATATTGGCTTCCGACGCCACCTTGGGAAGAAAGGAAGGATTAGTGTGCAGGGAAACTCTGTCCTTATGAAAAACCATGTAGGGAACTTTGATGGACAATGCTTGAAGTTCTGATACCCTCCTAGCAGAAATGATAGCTACCAAAAATGCAGTTTTCCAAGATAGGAATTGTAAATCTACTGATGCTGCAGGCTCAAAAGGAGGAGACACTAGAGCATGAAGTACCAAGGTGAGGTCCCAAGGAGGTGTAGGATCTTTCACCGGGTCTATATCATAACATCAAAGTTCTCTAACATCGAATGTTATAATATCGAACCCTAAACACCAAAGTGCGAAAACATCGAACAGTCAGAATAGCGAATTTTTTCCCAGGGAAAAAATTCGCTATTCCGAGAAACATGCACAAAGTACAAACACACACAAAAAACAGCCATCCACACACATACACTTAAAATCCTACACCTAAACTAAACTTTACATACAGTACTAGCTATGCACTTACCTTAACCCAACCCTAACCCTAAGGTCCGTCACTATCACACACTCACCTCACCCGCGCCCTAACCCTAACCTACACACAATCGCACACTTACCTGACCTGGGCCCTAACCCTAACTCGCCTAACCCGCCCCCTAATCCTAACCTACACACAATCCCACACTTACCTGAATCCGTACCCTAACACTAGCGTCCACACAACCGCACACTTACCTGACCCGCTCCCTAACCCTAACTCACCTAACCCGCCCCCTAACCCTAACCTACACACAATCGCACACTTACCTGAACCTGACCCGTAAAGCTCCAACATATTGAACGCTAAAAACAGCGAAGCCACAGCAACGGCCCACCAAATTCTTTCCCTGGGAAAGAATTCGATGTCCTGCACCTTCGTTGTTTTCAGCATTCGACATTACGGGTTCAATATTATAACATTCGATGTTAGAGAACTTCAATGTTATAATATAGACCCCTTTCATCAGGGGTCTTAAAAGGAAGGTACCTTTAAGGAAGGTCTTGCAAAGTTTGGAAGACGCTAGGGAAGCCATGTTTTTCCCCACATGGAAGTTAGAGATGGCAGCCAGTTGGACTTTAACGGTAGAGGAACTAGCACCTTGGAAATTCCAGAACCATCGAAACCAGCGCCATGAACAGATCTAGATCCCGTTGAGAGGCCCATATAGAAAATCGTTTCCACTTGCTGAGATAAATTTTCCTGGTGGAAGACTTGTGAGCCACCACCAAAATGGTTTTAAACAGAGAGGATAAACCAGGAGTCTGAATCATTAATGGAACTGGAGCAGCCAAGCGGTGAGTTTCAGACTGTCCAGGTCTGGCTGAGAAATCCCTGATGGATGCAAAATGAGATCCAGAACCTGATCCAAGATCCTTGGTGGAATTACCAGATGAGACCAAAGGGAGGGGAACCAGACTTGACGAGGCCAGTAGGGGGCAATGAGGATTACTGAGTTCCCCAGCCTGCGAGCTTTCTGTAGAATCTTTGGAATGAGAGGTAATGGGGGGAGGGTAAGCATAAAGAAGACCCCACTTCAGGAAGATCTGTTCCGCTACTGAAGGATTCAGAGACCACTTGTAAGGCATCAGAATAGTCCTGCTGAGCCTGTCCACCAGAATGTTGGACCTTCCCAGAATGTGTGTTGCCACCAGAAAGTGGCTGGTTGAAATCACCCATTCCCACACTCTCATGGCCTTGCAACAAAGGGGGTAAGATCTGGTTCTGCCCTGTTTGTTGATATACTAGACTACTGACATGTTGTTTGACTGAACAGCAATAGTCCATAGAGGAAGATGGGCACGAAGGGCCTGCAATGCTAGAAGAAGCGCCCTCATCTCCAGGATGTCGATATGCAAATTGGTCTCGAAAGGGGGACCACATGCCTTGGACAGATCTTCCCAAGTAATGCCCCCCCCCACCCTAGCTGGGAAGCATCTGTGGTCAATATGGTTGAGGGAAAGGACGGAACAAAGGGGCGTCCCTTGACAAGGTCCAGGTAGAGAATCCACCAGGGAAGAGACTCTTTGCAAGCCTGGGAAATCCAAACTGGATGGGATAAGGATAGCTCTAGTAGAGACCATTGAACTGCTAACGTCCACTGGAGAACTCGCATATGAAGTCGTACAAAGGGTAGAAAACTGATTGTGGCTGCTATGGAACCCAGAGCCCGCAGAACAGTCTCCACTGAAGGAAGATGAGCCTGGAGAATATAAGAAACATGAAGTCTTAAGCTGTGTACCCTTTCTGGAGTGAGGCAAACCTCCATTTGTATGGAGTCCAACTGAGCTCCTATAAAGTCTAGCATCTGGACTGGAGTCAGTGATGACTTGCTGAGGTTTATGGTAATGTCCAGACTGTTCGCTAATACTAGGAAAAAAAACCCCTGGCTTGGCACAGCAAATGCCTGGTGGGGACAGCAAGGAGCCAGTCATCCAGGTAAGGGAAGACCTGAATTCCCTGGAGTCTCAGGTGAGCCGCTACTACCGCCATCACTTTGGTAAACACCCTGGCGGCTGTAGTGAGACCAAAGGGGAGGGCTCTGAACTGACAATGAATGGCCCCCAGCCAGAAGTGGAGAAACCTATGTGAGCGCCTGTTCATTTTGATATGATAGTACGCGTCCTGGAGGTTGATCAAGCACATCTGAACTTTTTCCTGCAGGTAGGGCAGGATAGACTGATGGGTGACCATCCAGAATTTTTCTTTGACTGCATACAGATTCAAGGTGGAAAGATCCAGAATGGGTCTTAGGTTCCCCGTCTTTTATGACACTAAAAAGAACCTGGAATAAATGCTCGATCCGGATTGGACTGGTGGACAGTTTGGATGACTCGTTTTCTTACAGCTTGTCTATTTCCAGTGCTGCTACCTCCCTTTGCACTGGTGGAATGTCTGAGCGGTGATTTGGTGGGAGAGGTGGCTCTATGAATGGGATGCAATAACCTCTGGATATGATTTGCAACACCCAACGGTCTGTTGTTACATACTCCCATTCCATTGGGTGAAGCAAGAGGTGACCCCCCCCCCAACTGCCTTCAGAGATGAGAAAGTCAGGCAGCCCCTCAGGGCTGCTGCGCGGGCCTGTCTCAGAATGGTTCTCGAGACCCGAAATTTCTTGAACCCCCCCCTGCCTTTGGGTTGACGTCTATTATGAACCTCTCTGCCCCTAGGGGAAGATGAGTCCTGAGTGTCCCAGGAGAACT
This sequence comes from Protopterus annectens, assembly GCF_019279795.1. Classification (NCBI taxonomy): domain Eukaryota; kingdom Metazoa; phylum Chordata; order Ceratodontiformes; family Protopteridae; genus Protopterus; species Protopterus annectens. The sequence goes on along the minus strand of NC_056737.1, from coordinate 693,250,173 downwards.
GAGATTTTCGGAACCACATCTTCTTTGCCCCTCACTGATTCCTGGAGAAGGATCTTTGAGGGGGTGAGAAGCAGAGCACAATGGCAGACAGTGATTTCCTGTCCTTTTCACTCTGGACCAGTGTTTCACACACAGACTTTCCAAACAGGGAAGAACCATCATAGGGGCATTAGCAAAGGATGCCTTGAAGGGTTCCGAGAATTGACACAGCTGGAGCCAGGCGTGACGCCTCATGGCAGTGCCAGACCCGGCTGCCCTAGCTGCTCTATCCATGGCATGGGAAAGGAGGCGCATAGACATATTGGCTACTGCCTTAAGAGTGGCCATTCGTGTGGAGAACGTCTTCTTGCCCTCCGCCGATGTGGACTCCGGGAGCGACTCAGCAACTTCATTGACCAAGTCACACTACAGTTGGATGACATGTGCCATATAGTTCAACACCGTTATGGTAAAGATTGCTGAAGTATACACTCACTTCCCCAAATGGTCCATAGTCCTTGACTCTTGGTTGGGAGGATGGACTGTAGAGCTCTCCTGTGCAAGCTCTTTCTTTGTGGCAGCTGCCACCATCACGGTGTCTACTGGGGACCCCTTACTCCAGCTAGTCCTGTCTGGTGGGGGGGGGGCTGAGAATCTTATCTGGATGCTTGGGAATAGGCTCCATGGTGTCCGGTTCCTTCCATGCCCGAGATGTTATCAGGTGCACAAGTGGGTCCGTGGGAGGGGACACCCAGGAGGTAGATATACCCATGCTGAATGCCTCCAGGAACACCAACTCATCCGGGGTTGGTGTTCCTGGGGGCATTCGGCATGGGTCCATCTACCTCCAGGAACACCAACTCATCCGGGGTTGGTTTTTGGGAGGACCAACCCCCCTTTGGCAAAGGAGTTTGGGGGGTGACCTGGGGGAACCTTCCCCTTCCTCCAAGTCAGTGTCATCCATGAGGGACTCTGGAGTAGAGTCCAGGTGCCTCTTTTGCATGCTCACTTGCGAGGAGCCTCCTCAGTGGGACTCTCTGTGGGGGACTTGCAAGCTTCCTGCTGCTCTTAAATGGGAGCTCACTCAAGCACAGCGAGCACGGGCTGTCCCTGAGAGGACAGGAGTCTCGGGGCTGAATCCAGAGCCGAGGGAGTCAGGGGGAGTCAGAAGACGAGATAATCAGGGGTCTCAAAGCACTTGAGAGGACCCTCTCCACCACATCAAAAGCTGAGGGGGAGCGGACTTCCTGGGAACTAAGCAAGGGAGCTGCTCCCCTCGGATCTGGTGGGGGAGTCAGAGCCGAGACTACCAGTGCCGAGATGCCAAGGGGGATACTGCACTCTGAAAGGTTTGGAGCCGACAGCGCCCCCTTGGATCTGATGCCCAGACTGTGGCACTGAGAGCTCGGATCTGACCCAGACGGATCTGTCATGCTCAAGGCAATGGCCGATGTCGAGGTACAATGCACCATCGGAGCCGACTCCCTCTCGACCCCCAAGGGTCCTCGGATCCATGGACTCTAAAACCAATGGTCGGATCGGAGAAGGAGTTATGGGGGTGAAGAAGGGCTGTGAGCTCCCTGCTCCTGGGTGCGGATGAACTTCCACATCATCCTGTCCATCTCTGCCTCACTCAAACTACGGGTTGACCTAGATGAAGAAGCCACCAACACCGGCCAGGAGTGCCAATGAGGGGAACCTCTAGATGGGGACCTAGATACCTCCAGCTCCGGTGAGAACCTGGCGATTAGAGCCGAGGGGTACTGGGCCTAGGAGTCTTTGATTTTGCAGGTGGCCCCACCAGAGCCGAGCGGTCTGGCGACCACTTCCTAGACTTGTCCTTCTTTAGTTTTTCACCTTCCCCAGACCTCATGGCAGGAGGGTGAGTCCCAGAGGCCTGGGGAGGGGAGGAAGTAGAAGCAGCCAAGGTAGAGGCCACCGATGTGATAACAGGGACAGCCATCCCCGAAGGAGGGAGCAGACCTTTCATAATCAGCTTAGCCCTCCTGTCCTTAAGGGCCCATGAGTTGAAACCCACGCAGCTAGGGCAGGAGGTCAGCAAATGAGCCACACCCAAGCACACTACACACAGAGTGTGGCCATCAGTTGGGGAGAGCTTATGGCCACACTCTGTGCATTTTCTAAACACTGGCTTGGGGGTTTCAGTTATACTAGGGAACACACATGCCCCAGACAGCACTCTGTAGACACTCACACACACATGCTATGGGGGAGGGAGCGGGAGACCAGAGGGAGACTATGCTAACTAACACAAACTACTTTTAACTTTAACTTTTTTTTTTGATCTGACGGACAGATGTGGTATGGGAAGGTGAAAAAGGAAAAGGATGGGAATAAATTTTGCCTAAATTACTACAAAAATAGTCACTTACTGTGATGCCTGTGCCCTGGCCCAGCAATCAAGGAGCCTCAATCCTCACCACTAACACCAGAGAGGGCATCTCATATATGAGGAAATGATAACAAATACACACAGTAAAGAGCAATTTCCCTTAAGAGCACACAGAGATCACAGTCAGTCAGGGGCTGGTTGCTCCCTTGGTCCCCAATAAGACTTCCCACTGGCACAGCTATAGGGTCCAGATCTCAGCCTAGCTGGCAATCTAAAACCTCCAGTGCCCTCTCTGTCCAACCACTGCTTCGTGTCCCTGCCCAAGTAGCTGACACATACACACTTAGAGATAAGTATTTATACAACTTCACAGACACTCCTGGGAAAGGCTGACACAGATTCTCCAGCTGTGACCCTATGCCCAGACTATATAGTAGTAATTCCTGCCACCACCAGCTAATAATTGTCAGCTACCCAAAGGCCCTTAAAAGGGGTGTCCAATTATTACTGTGCAATATTATTATCCAATAGTAGTGTAACTTAAGCAATCAAGGCTTATTGGAAGGGCTTATTACAGGATCACTTATAAGCATGCAGTGTACTCTAGAGCTTAATTTATCTCTACATAAACCAGCCACAGTTGAAAAGGGTTTAAAAATATTTAATAGTAAATACTAAAAACACAAGACAATAATACTACACCACAGTGCTATTCAAGAGTTCAGAGATCACACAGAAACTTAAAATAATTCCGTAGTACAGTTCTCACATAACAGAAAGACACTTAGTCTAATCTTTATAGTCCTAGCTAGTTCTACAAGAAAACACACTTCTAAGATAACTTACTTAAGACAACAGGCAGTGCTGAGTTAGATGTACAAAATCAAAATGCTTATAGTCTCTCTCTGAGCAATAGTTTTTAAAATCACTAACAAACATTTCTGCTGGGCCCTCCCAGATTACATCTTGATTTTTTTACACTTAGGTTTCCCAGTATATACATTATATCATTTTGACACTTTCCTGGTTCCCAGGCCACACAGAAACTGCATTTACATTCTTTTACACTTAAAGCAATAAAGGACATTCCACATGTAAATTCTGGTCATTAACTTTAGCCATAAAACAGTAGATAGAATGTGCTAGTCCAGACATAATGACTCTGAGCTCTGGAGATCAAAAGAACATACAAGACATGATTTTAATTTCAAAGAACAGATGTGAAATGCTTGACTTAGTTTTCCATACAATCTTGAGGTTCAACATTTTATAGTATTTTTCTTTCATTTAAGAAACAAGCCTGTATTTTACATTTGTATTTACAAATGCCAGAATTATGTATCAAATTTTATTTGGCTAGGCTGGCAGCCTTCACCCATCTCTACGCAATCTTCACACTTATCAAAATATAGCCTGGAGCTCTGAGACCACGATGCATAGCTTTTCAGTGGCAAACGAGATCTGAGGGAAGGAAGGAGATACAGGAGCATTATGGGTAAGGGGAGGAGCTTGGATCTTCGATCAGATGCTAGTGATGTGGCCGTCTCGGATCTGATTCAGATCTGAATACCCACAGGTTGAAGACCAAATGAAGTCAACTACTTCAGATGATTGCTTTTTAGTGCCTCAGCATTGGTTGGTCTGTGTGTGTGGTGGAGACTATGTGTCATGAATGTAGTGATTGTGTGTGTGTGTGTGTGTGTGTGTGTGTGTGTGTGTGTGTGTGTGTGTGTGTGTGTGTGTGTGTGTGTGTGTTATTGATAACCTTGTTTTTATGTAAGATTTTTGCCTCCAATGAAGTTGTGTATGTGGATCTCTTGCATACTGTGTTTGTTTCTTTAAGGATTACATTGGTGTTTGTGAACATGAGACAATTGCTACATTGTCTCTAGATGCCCATGTCTATCGACCTGGCCACAGAGACATTTGGAAATTGTATATCTGTATTGTACTGACCTATATTTGGATATGTGGGTGGGCTTCTGTAAGTGATGGACTGGGTTTTACATAGGTCTCCTTGGATGGCCTCTGTAGTTTGGCACTGGACTAGATTAGACCATGCTAAGATTTGATATTAGTGCAGTTTAATGTACTGGAGACAATTTATAGTAAGGAAGGTTTACTTGAGTTCAACACTGCTTTACTAGGTAGGCACTTAGTATTATGGATATATGGAAAACAATAGATGGGAAAGTATTTAAATAGGATAGACGACTGACAATAGCTATGAAAGGAGTGAGGGAGGGAACTTGGAAGTCAGATTACCATAAGGGGCAGAAGCCAGAAACACAGCCTTTTAAAATCACAACAAAGGAAGGGTGAGAAGGTTGTGGAAAAATTCAAACTGGACCTCTACTCCTACTGTTAGAATTTCAGATACTTTTAGCTTAATGTCTGAGTGGGGTAGATGCAAAGAACAGGGGGAGAAACACTGTCAAGGTAAGCAGAAATGCACTGGAATGCAACTTTAAGCAGGTATATACAGCTATAAAAAGTACTGAAGCACAAATCCTGGAGCAGAATTCACAATACCCCCCCTCCCACTGCAATTTTACCATAGACTAAGGTACCAGACTACTGGAATGCAAGTTTAAGCACGTATATATAGCTATAAAAAAGTACTGAAACAAATCCTGTTGCAGAATTCATTGCAACCCTTCCACAGACTATTAAGCATTAAAGTGGGGATGTCTTGGATCAGCTCTGCCTGACATAGTGTAGGTAAGATTAAGGACAGAATTTTACTTGAGGAGTGCATATCGTTAAGACTGATAGGTTCATATGTGTATACTAGGCTAATGACCACTAGGTCCCTTATTAGCCTAGCCATGCAACCCAAATGTAACCCACAAATTTGATTTATATAGATGGTGATTTATTGACTGCCTGTATCCATCAGAGACAGGAGCCAGACCAGGGGTAAATTTCCGATTACCCATCAATTGGAACAATTTGTGCTTAAAAAGGGATAGGGAGGAACTCTGATTCACATAGATGGAAAGCCTGTTCCAGAGAATGTGAATTCTTTGAAAAACATATCTGTCTCTCCAACACGTCCTATTTATGTTGCAAGCAAAATTTAGGTCTTTTTATCTAGTTCTGATGCTGTTTGTTTTGCAGATGTTCAAAAGGTTCATCAAAACTGGGTCCAGGGATGCCCTGTGTGCTAGGCAAAGATCACATCTCAGAAGTCTGTATGATACAGAGTAAAGAAACAGGGCTTTGAGGCAATCAATGTAGGTCATTGTGTTTACTCCCTGTATCTGATGTCCTTTTCATTCTTCCTCACTATTTAGTTATGGATCCAATCCTCAGATCCAGCTCGGCTATGTTTTTCACAGACTTAGGTTCCAGCCTCGAGTTCCTCCCACTACCCACAATACTCTACACTGTACCCAGCCTCCTCAGATCTCAGTTGCCACCATCGCTGACAGACATGGTTCTCTGGTCTCGAGTTATTCAGTAGCCAATTTCTGCTCTTTGAGTCAGATAAGTGTCATATTTTATAATTTCCTGTTCTCTTATACATCTCTACCTCCCCTCCCACTTGTCTTTGCTGGCGTTAGGGTTTTCTTTTTGGCACCTTGGAGTTTTTTTCACTTTCTATTGCTCTTCTGCTTATCCATTATGGACAATTCCTCCTTTTTCTTTCTCCCTGTTAGTTAGTTAGTTAGTTAGTTAGTTAGTTAGTTAGTTAGTTAGGTAGTTAGTTAGGTAGTTAGTTTAAAAAAGTATAGGTTGTTCTTTCCTAGTTGTTGTGGTTACCATTTGGATTGTTTTTCATCTTTGCTTCTCTTGCTATCATGCCAGACAAGCCTTCAGTATTTCAGCGCTGTTCTGAATGTGGGCATAAAATCCCACATTCCGATGTGCACGATAAATGTGTATACTGCTTGGGTGCTGAGCATCTGTGATCATCCTCTGACATTTGTGAAGGGTTCATTCCCAGGGCCATAGCCGACCTCAGAAACAAATTGATTCTAAGAGGACTTTTGCCATCTTCATCCTCCTCTTCACCAGGGGCTCAATCCCTCTCAAAAACTATATCTGGCTATTCAGAATGCAAGAATCACCCACACAAGGCTTTGAGGGATGCTTTGGCGCCAACTGCTAAAGTCTCAGAATCCTCGGAATTGAAGTTGTCAGATCCGAGACCTACATCGGCTCCCATGAATCCAAAACAACATTCCTCAGGGCGGATAGGAAGTACCTTAACCTTTCCATCTCCCAGACATTCAGTTCCTTCCTTGGATCCTAGTTCCTGGAATCCGAGAGTCTAGAGCCAAACACCTGATGTGTCCATTAGTTCAGTGTCCCTGACCTTACCAACAAAATGTCTACAAACTCCCACCAGACATTCAAGACCAGAGTAAGTGGCCTCCTCTAGATCCTCCAGGAGACTCTCTGAAATGGATATGGACAGGATGATGTGGAGGTTTCTCTGAGCCCAAATTCAGATGGGGGGTTTACCTACTGTGTCCATTCTCAAATCTGAGAGTTCTCCTGAGTCCCAATCCAAATCTCCTTCTCCGATCTGACCTCTCATTTTGGAGCCCCAGGATCGTGGACAGCTGAGAGAGTTGGTGTTGGATCTGAGGAAGCTGTCTTCCTGGACTTTGACTGTTAACCTGACTAGCATTGCTCCAAGATTTTTGTATCAGAGTGGGTCTCGGATCCATGATATCAGCATTGGATCCGGGGGTAGGGGTTTGGCTGTATCCGTGTTGGAGCTGTCCCTTCCTCTCAGAGATTTGGCGCTTGACAGCTCGGGTCCAGTTCTTCCTGGAGACTTTCATAACTTTTTTGTCCTCACAGTGACTGCCGTGACTGCTTCAGCTCAGAGAGGGTGTATTCGAGTCCATCGACCTTCCAGGTTGTGGAAAGGGTCTTCTCTTCTCACAGAGATTTGACCTCTCAGATCTCTGATCTTCCCCGTAATCTTTCACTGGATCTGACTGCTGAGCCCATCATACCTGTCCAGGGTCAGCCTGCCTCAAGAAGTCTCCAAGACATGCCCTTAGAGGGAGCCCCCTCTTCTTCTAACACCTTCCCTGATCACCCCACAGAGGAGCTCCCTTGCAAGAAGACATGCAAAAGGAGGCACATAGACTCTCCTATGGAGTCTCTCACAGAAGGCACAGGCTTTGATGAGGGAGAAGGATCCCCAAGGTCACCCCCTAAAGATGTCTCCTTTGGAGACATTTTAGAGATCTTTAGACAAAGAGGTGGCTGGTCACACCAAAATCCCTCTTCTGAAGAGTCTGTGTTGTTGGAGGCTTTTGGGACCGGCCCTTCTATGTCTTGAGTGACCCCTCCCCCAGCAGATGATCTCATATTTTTAGTCTCCCATCAGGCCTGGAAGGAGCCGGACACCATAAAACCACTACCAAAATGTCCATATAAATTTCTCTCTACCCTCAAGGACTGTCTACATTGGACCAAGAGCCTACCTGTAGATGCTATGGTTGTGGCAGTGGCTACCAAAAAAGAGCTAGCTGAACAGAGTTTAATTGTCCATCCACTGAACATGGAGTCCAGAGTGATGGACGGATTTGGTAAGCCCATTTATGCCTCAGCTACCTTCTCACTGAGAGTGTTAAATTATCTGGTACATTTCACTGGATTGCAGAGTTGTTTGTAGAGGACTTCAAGAAAGTATCTCCCCAATTGGCTACTCTTTCTTCCCTGTCTAACTCCTCCATGAGGCTCATCTCCCATTCAGCGGAGGGTACCTTATGGGCAGCCGGCTCAGGTATTGCTATTAGAAGACATGCCTGGATGAGGCTTTGTGACTTGTGGAAATTTTCAAAGTGTCCTTTGTAAATGCTACCTTTGATGACTTGTCCTTGTTCGGGCCATTGGTCAAAGACACCTTGACCTGCAGTGAGAAGGAAGAAAAGACCCTATCTACTGCTGGGATCAAGTTTTCTACTCCTCAATGGACTTTCTCAAGAAACCAACAAGGAGGTAAAAAGAACCTGGTTCAGAGAATCTCAAGGGTCTTTTCAGGATCAAAGCGGGGATTCTTCCTCCAGGGGCAGGGGAGGATGTTTCATGGGGAGACGCTACCCCAGAGGCAGAGGGGGTCCACAGAATTAGGGTTTCAGGGGACCCTTTTCTGACAAGCCCTAGCAGTGCTCCTAAAGCTTTGCTGGACTTCTCCACTCTGGAGGCAGTCGGGGGTCATTTTTCACTACATCCAAATGCCTGGACTGAGATAACTACAAATACATGGGTGTTAAGTATAATTTCCAGAGGCTACTATATTCCCTTTTCTCTTCCATCTCCAGAAAAATGGAGGTAACCCCTGACATTCCACCCAGTCAAAGGGAGAACACAGTACAAGAAATCCAAAAACTACCGCAAAAAAAGAATCATGCAAGAGGTCCTGACGAGACAAAGAGGATTCGGAACTTACTTCTGCTTCTTTTTAGTGCCAGAGAAAACTGGGAACCTGAGACCAATCCTGGATCTAAGCAACCTAAACCAATATGTGAAGAAGTCGAAGTTCAGGATGGTGACAGTTCAGTCCATACTTCCGCTGCTGTGGAATGACGATTTGATGTGCTCAATAGACTTTCAGGATGTGTAGTACCACATCAAGATGTACATGTGCTCCAGAAGTCATCTGTGCTTTTGTCTGGGAGCCAGTCACTTCCAATTCAGAGTTCTACCCTTTGGACTCACCCCAGGGTGTGTACAAGTGTATGGCAGTAGTGGCAGCTCATCTCAGACTGCAGGGATTCTGAGTGTTTCCGTACTTAGACGACTGTCTTCTAACTGCCCCAACCAGGCATCAACTTATTCAGGCCAGGGATTATTTGTTTCAGATTTCCACTTCCCTAGGCATGACTATAAATCTGGAAAAATTACTTCTATTCCCAGTTCAAAAGCTGGAATTCATTGGGGTTCTTCTGGACACAACAAATCAAGTAGCATCTTTGTCTCCCCATCACATCCAAACACTGAGAGAACAAGTGCAGACTATTCTAGACCTACCATCTCCACCGGCAAGGTTAATACTTCAGGCTCTTGGATCTATGGTGGCTGCCACCAATCTTGTCCCATTAGCACATTTTTTTTATGCAAGTTCTCCAGTTGATCCTGACTGTGCTGATGCAATGTGATTTCTGCCCAGTGCTCTGAATGTCAAAGTGAAGAAATTCAATGAAGCATGGGTAAACAGCAGGAGTACCTATAACTCACTTAAGGTACCCAAATGCCTCGTTATCTAACTAGTGATGCACATGAATGGATGAATGAGATTTCTACTGTCCCTACTTACTATCTAGTGAAACTATTGCCAAGGTAATGGCCTTGGCAGAATCAGTAGGGAAAGAAGACCCTGTTGAGCTTGACTCTAGTCTGGCACTGTGAAGAGACATGAGAGGTGTAGAATAAGTGGAAGGCCTCAGCTGCTGGTGAAATACCACTACTCTTATCATTTTTTCACTTACCTGGTGAGGTAGGGGGGTGAGCCCCACCAGGGCTTTCACTTCTGGCTCCAAGGGCCCGGGCATCCAGGTGCAACCTGCTCCGGGGAGAGTATCAGGTGGGGAGTTTGACTGGGGCAGTACACCTGTCAAAGAGTAATACAGGTGTCCTAAGGTGAGCTTATGGTGGACAGAAATCTCCCATGGAGCAGAAGAGCAAAAGCTCGGTTGATCTTGATTTTCAGTATGAATACAGACCGTGAAAGCTGGGCCTCGTGATCATTCTGGCTTTTTGGGTTTTAAGTATGAGGTGTCAGAAAAGTTACCACAGGGATACCTGGCTTGTGGCAGCCAAGCATTCATAGCGACGTCACATTTTGATCTTTCAGTGTTAGCTCTTATTATCACTGTGAAGCAGAATTTACCAAGAGTTGGATTGTTCACCCACTAATAGGAAACATGAGCTGGGATTAGACCTTCGTGAGACAGGTTAGTTTTACCCTACTGATGACGTGTTGTTGCGATAGTAATCCTTGCCAGCCTCTATCTGTTCCTATAAAATTGACACCCATTTGCAAGAGGCACCTACTATGATGGATTATTTTGGACAACCTGCTCCTCGGTAGGCCATTTCTACTTCCTTCCCCCACAGCCACAGTGACCACGGATGCTTCCCAACTAGGGTTGGGGGGGGGGGGCATTTCAAGGGAAAGATGGTCCAAGACACATGGACTCACAGAGAGATCAGATTGCATTTCAGTGTTCTGGAGTTGAGAGCAGTCTTCCTAATGCTGCAAGCCTTTCAGGACATTATCCCTTTAGGAACTATTGCAGTTCACACAGACAACATGTTAGTAGTCTGGTTATCAACAAACAAGGAGGAACCTGATCATATCCTCTGTGCAGAGAGGCCATGAGGGTCTGGGAATGGGCGATATATTCAGACCGATTTCTGATTGCAACTCACGCACACGGGAAGTCCAGTGTTCTCGCAGACAAACTCAGCAGCTCCATTCTGATCCCTCATGAGTGGTCCCTCAATCAGTCAGTAGCGAATTTGATTTTCAGCCGCTGGGGCTGTCCAACCTGCGACCTCTTTGCGTCCCCTCAAAACAACAAATACAGGAGGTACTTCGCTTTGAGCCCCCCTCCAGGGGAGTCCCTGAGGAATGCTGTAGTTCACAATTGACCCTCTGGTCTCATTTATGCTTATCCCCTGTTACCGCTGATCCAGAAGTTTCTACAGAAAGCAAAATGGTTGAAGAGCTCAGTGATCCTCATTGCCCCCTACTGACCTCATCAGATATGGTTCCCATTCCTCTGGTCTTACCTAAAATATTCTCCATGGATACTGGAACCCAGACAGGACTTCCTTTCTCACACATGAGAAGACCTACATCAGAATCTAACTACCCTCAAACTGACCGCTTAGTTTCTCCAATTCTGATGATTGTTAAAAGGTCCAGGCTTTCTTTCCCATTTGTAATATAGTCTTGGTTTCTCAGAAAGCTTCAACTAAGAAGGTATACAAAAGCAAGTGGAAAAAAATTGCCATTTGGGCCTCTAAGGAAAACATTGACTCTTTATTGGCTCCAGTCTCAACCATCTTTCTTTCTTACTTCCCTCTTCGAGGAAGGGGATAGTTTTTCCACAGTCAAGCTTCAACTGGCAGTCATATCCGATTTTCAAGCTGGAGATTCTTTACAGCCTTTGTCCATGTCTAAGTTATACAAAGCCTTCATGAAAGGAGTTTTCCTTCTTAGGCCTCTGATTAAAGACTTGCCCCCCCCACCCCACCCCACCCTGTGGGATCTCACGGTTATCCTCCAAGGCCTAACTCAGAAGCCCTTTGAGCCAGCTAGTGATTGTGAAATGAAGTACCTATCTTGGAAAACTGTCTTGATGGTGGCTATCACATCACCTAAAAGAATTTCAGAAATTCAGGCCCTTTCTTCCAAGCCATCTTATATTATTTTTCATAAAGATAGAGTTTGCTTTCATACAAATCCCCCTTTCAGGCCTCAAGTAGTTAAGGAATCTAACATTAACCAGTAGATTCAATTGCCAGTTTTCTTTCCAAATTTTGCCAATAATGGCGAGTATTTGTTACATCTTCTTGATGCCCACTGGTAATTATGTTATCTTCACAGAATGAAACACTGCAGGAAATCTGACCAGTTGTTTGTGTCCTTTTCTCCCAACCGGCTAGGCCTCGTAGTATCTAAAGTTATGCTAGCTAAATGGATTACAGACTGCATATCTTTGATTTATTCCAAATGTGGTTTGACATTGCCTTGTCCTTCCAAAGCCCATTCTATCAGGTCTACGGCTGCATCAGCTGCTTTCTCCTGTAGAGCCTCTATTGATGATATTTGCGCAGCAGCCACTTGGTCAAAATCTCATACCTTTGTGATATATTACAAATTGGACATTGTCTCCAGAAGCAGGGCTTCATTTGGTTCAACAGTGCTCTGGCACATCCTTCCTTGAGGCCACCGAAGAGTTACGTAGCTGGGGACTCTGACCCAGTAGTGAGTAAAAATGAAAAGGACATCAGATTTATAAGTTATGTACTTACCATAACTTGGCATCTGTCTTTGTCCATTTTCCTTCTCCCTCCAAGTTATGATAAGTACATAGCTTAATAAGTTCATTTTGTAAGGAACCTTTGTGGATGTTCCAGTTGCTGCAGTTGTCTGGTTAGGTACATACCAGAGGGGACGTTATACTCCATGATGGGTCTGATGAGGGCTGAGTACAGTAGTATGGTGACCTCTGTGGACCTAGATGCCATGGCCTTGCTTATAAGTTGAGCAACATAGAAGCATTTTCTTACTATTTTGGATACATGATGGTCAAAGGCTAGTCTACTGTCTACATGAGTTCCCAGATCCCTGTCTAGGGAATCAACTTGTAAGGGTCTTTTATTATTGACGGAGTTACCAGAGGTGGTAGTCTTCATAGGATCATCTTCCCAAAAGGTACTATAATGCATTTCTTGGTATTTAGTTTTAAGCCATGGCTTTGGCACCAAGTCTTTGTCTGTATTAGACCTTCCTGAGGGGTTTTTTCATCTTAGGATGATTCAGTGACTGCTCCCAGTTTGCAATCATCTGCGAACTTGGTCAGCCAAAGGCCTTTGACATTGGCTTTGACATCCGAGAAGTAGATGCCGAAGAGCAGTGGATCCAGCACAGAGGTCTAGGGGACTCCACTGGTGACCAACCTCTTTCTGGAGGTGGCCTCACAGATTCTAACCCCATGGGCCTTATCAGTGAGCTAGCTAGCCATCCTGCATGTTATAAAAGGGTTTTTACCTAGTTCCATAAGTTTGTTGACAATGTTGTAGTGGGGTATTGTATCAGATGCTTTAGCCAGATTTAGTTAGGCAGCATGCACCATTTTCCCCTCATCCATTGCCTTAATGACCTTTTCAAAGAAGTCCACAAGATTCAGTAAGCATGGCTTTCCTTTGACAAAGCCAGACTGGGATGGATCCAGTGTCTGAAGGTCTCCTATGTTTTTGTTGATAATTTCCTAGATAATTCCTTCCTTGGCTATGCAGATTAAGACTACCCAGACTAATGGGTCTGTAGTTTCCAGGATCTGTTGAAGATACTCCCTTATGAAGGGGGATGACCATCACAGTCCTCCATTCACATGGCACAAAGCCTGTTTTAAGACTATAGTTAAATAATGTCTCCAGAGATTTTGCTAAATCATACCTTAAACTACTGAGGAGGCATCCTGGGATGTTACTGGGGCCCACTGAGGCAGTACTCTTGGCTTTAGTGAGTGCAGCCAGTACATGCTTCATAGTTATAGGTGGAGGGATTATATTTGAGAGCATTTTTGAGGGGATGGTTGATGGTGAAAGAGAGGAAAAGTTTAAACTGAATCTGTCTGCTAACAGGTTTGCTATATCACCAGGCTCAGTGAATGTGGCACCATTTGCCACCAGTTCAGCACATTGCTGTGTGCTGCCTTCGAGGTTTCTGATATAGCTGTAGAAGGCCTTATGGTTATCTTTCACCTGGGAGGCTATCCTAACCTCAGAGTTGACCTTGATTGACCTAATTAGCCCTCTTAGTTGTCTGTTTTCTATGATGAGAAAGTTTCTGTCTTTATGGTAAGTACGTCTCCTGATTTTTGCCGTATTTTTTTCCATTTGTTATAAATCCTGTTTAATTTGGGATGCCACCAGAGTGGTTTGTTTCTTAGGCTAATCCAGGGCTTACTTCTGGTAGGTACAGCAGCCTCTATGTAGCCATTGACACAGTTGTACAGAGTTTCTGACGGCAATTCAACATAGGATGTTCTCTGGGTTTGGAAGGTCAATGAATTTTGACAATCCATCACTTAATAAAAGGTAATTTGCCTTGGAATAGTTTCTAGCTGTTACTGGTTTTAATGGGTTTATGGAGTTGATTTTGATTTTAAAGGAGACAGCTTTATGGTCGGACCTTATCAGGGAGGATGAGACATTGGGGGTGGTGCAGCATTCTCCTATACTTGTAAACATGAGGTCCAATATGTTGGAGCCTGTAGTGGGTGCATTCACTGTTTGGTCAAGGGCGTTTGTATTTATGAAGTCAAGGAATCTCTGTGCATGCAGATTTGAGCTTTGTAGGCTTCCCAATCTATAGAAGGGTAATTAAAGTCTCCCATGAATATGGTTTTAGGTTGGATGGTGTCTCCAGGAGGTCCAGGTATGCATTATGAAATTCTTGGGACATAGAAGGTGACCTGTAGTTGGCTAGGATATGATATGAGATTTTGTCTATAGATCTGTATGTGGAGGAACTTGAGTACATTATCCTGTTTGACCAACCTAGAGGTATGCTTGTTATTTATATATAATGAGACACCTCCTCCTTTTTAGCCCTTTTCTGTGCAGCTGCTGGTCTAAAAGTGTAGAAAGCACTGAAAGCTTGCACTGCCAGGGTACTCTCTGTCGCTATAAACCATGTCTCAGCAAATGCAAGATGTTTATATTTTTGAGTGTGGGGAGGGCTTGGAGGGAGTGTAGTTTATGTTTAGGCTCCCGGCACTGAGGTTCAGTCGATTTGATTTTGCAATGTCTGTAAGTTTGTCAATTTGGCATTGCCTAAAAAAGCACTATGGGGCGGATAAAGTTTTAGCCAGTTTTCAAAAACCTAGAGGGAAAGGTCCAGACCATCCTTGGCAAAGCAACGTGGTCTGTTAACCATGTCCTCCCAAGCTGACAAACATTGAATCCCTTAGAATTACTTCAGAAAGAGATAGTTGTTGAAAGCAATAATCTTTTGGTCATATTGTGGCATCAGGATGTTGGAGGTTAAGGACTGAGGAGAGAGGTGGATACAGGAAGTATACATTATGATAAAGCTAGTTGGAGATAGTTGGTGGAGTTGGCTGGTAGAGAGGAAAGTGTGATGTGGCGAAGGGTGGTACTGCTTAGGTATAAAGGAAATGAGGCATAGATGGGTGGGAATGGGGATAGGGTAGAGGAGTGTATCACAGCCTCACTACTGAGCGGGTTTCATCCTTTGGATTATGCTTTCAAGAAAAAAAACAGTCTGTAGGTGCTCAATCCCATGTGGGTGATCGACTAACACTAGATAGGAGTAGGCTTTGGAGACAGCAGCTTAAGTACATTAATTAGTGGGAAGTAAAAGGGGGGGCAGCTTCAAAGTTGTACTATTCTTTTTGTAACAAAGGTGGAGGAGGGAGGGAATGAGGTTCTATGCAGCACCCTTATCCACAGCAGATAACCCAGATTATTACCCCTGAAACAGTCAGCAGAAAAAGAAACATATTCAAAGCAACATTGGGCTTCAGTACAGCTGTCATCCAGCTGTCATGGTGTGTAATTCAGACACACACATCCAGGAGATGCTGGGAGGATTGTACTTGACTTCCTGAATCATACCTTAGTATTCTACCCAAAGATTTAGAATCACTGTGAGGACAAAAAAGTTATGAAATATAATTGAGTGAGTAACTCACCATAAGAGCAGATGACAATCCTTTTTGTCTCCACAGCATGTTACTCCTCTTTCTCCCCTCTGCGTTGTCTTCTTTTATGTTATTCAGCCCTAGTTTTATCCTTGCTGAATAGATGCAGTTTGACTGTGGGATATTTGAGGAGATACCTTTAAAACCATAGTCTGTTGTACTCGATAAAGGCCAGTGCGTGTGGAAATAAGGAAAACTGTGTTCTATTACATATTGCCTTAATCATCATTACTATGTATTTGGAGTAAGATATATGTTGAAGGCCTGCTGTTCAGTCCAATTTTTCCTGTGTGAGACATTTCTCTGTTGGTCATTATATGCTGGATTTAGGATCAGGGACCGACATTTTAAACCCACTGTTTAAAGTATCTCTCTTCTTGTTGTGTACATTTTTTCTGAATTAAAAAATCTGTGAACTGGTTAGATCCTGTCTTATAGGTTCATAGGTTCATACTAGGCTATCTGCCCGAGGGCATTTATAAGCCTAGCCCATAGTTTTGTGGCTTACGCCACCCCTTTAGTTTGGAGAAACTATGCCCATTATTTTGCTGTGCCTCTGTCGAGCAGTGACACTGAGGTAACCCCTGGGGTGTATCTGCGATCTCCCATCCATTGGTCAAGATTCCTCTTGAACAAGGCCAGCGAGGTGCTCTGCCTCACATAAACCGGGATTTTGTTCCACAGCATAGGGAGTCTTTGGGTGATGAATCTATCCCTCCAGCACGTCCTATTAATAACCGTGTCGAGGTTTAAGTCTCCCGCCCTTGTGGCTCTGAGGGATCTAGATTTTTTGAGATGAAGCATGTTCATCAAATCTGGGTTTGACATGGTCTTGTATGTCAGGCATAGGTCACCTCTGAGCAAGCGGTAAACAACTGAATATAACTGGAGTTCTTTCAGTCGGGCAGCATAAGACAGATTTTTGAGACCCTTTATCCTTTTGGTGAGGAACTTTGTGGCCTCTCCAGCTGCTGCAAGTGTCGGGTCAGATACATTCGAATGGGGCATTGTACTCGATCATTGGTCTGATGAGTGATGAGTATAGGGAGACTATGACTTCCCTTGATCTAGATGTGAATCCCTTCATGATAAGGTGGGCAATGTAGAAGGTCTTCCTAACTAATTTAGCAATATGAGTGTCGAATGAAAGGCTACTGTCAACCTGGGTTCCCAGGTCCCTAATAACTTCTTCTGTGTTCAGGGGATTGCCACCTATATGGTAGCTAGGGGTAACCTTAATTTTCCCGAAGGGTATGACTATGCATTTCTTGGCATTTAACTTTAGGCCATGGCTCTGGCACCAGTTATCCGTTTCTGTGAGACCCTTCTGAAGGATATCTGTGTTGGATGTGTTTTCAACTACGGCGCCCAGTTTGCAGTCATCTGCAAACTTTGTCAGCCCTAACCCTCCTGTGTTTGCTTGTACTTCAGAAAAGTAGATGCCAAACAAGAGTGGGCCCAGGACTGAGCCCTGTGGGACACCACTTGTGACAGGCTTTGAGTCTGACATGGCGCCAGCAACTCTGACCCTGTGGGTTCTGTCACTCAGCCAGTTTGCAACCCATCTTGTAATGTATGGGTTTACATTTAAGTTGATGAGTTTTTCAATGATACCCGAGTGAGGTATTGTATCAAAAGCCTTCGCCAGGTCTAGGTAGGCTGTATGGACTACCTTTCCCTCGTCAATGGCCTTGGTGACTGTTTCGAAAAAGTCAACCAAGTTTAAAAGGCATGATCTGCCTTTGACAAAGCCAAACTGGGTTGGATCCAAAGTCTGCAAGTTTCCTATGTCTTTATTTATGAGATCCATTATGATCCTCTCCATGGCTTTGCAGATAAGGCTTGTCAAGCTAATGGGACGGTAATTTCCAGGGTCGGTGGAGGCACCGCCTTTGTGGAGTGGGACCACAGTCGCTGTGCACCACTCCCTGGGTACGTATCCGGAAGTGAGACTAAGATTAAACAGCTGTCCTAACTGTGGGTTTAATTCCTCGTTGAGTTCATGGAGCATACAGCCGGGGACACCATCAGGTCCCATGGATGCTGTGTTCTTTGCCTTGGAGAGAGCAGTTCTCACCTGGGCATTAGAGATGTTTGGGGGGGCTACAATCATTTGGTATAGATATCTCTCCTTTAGGGGGGGGAGAAGTTTGCACTGAACCTGTCAGCCAGTATGTTGGCAATGTCTGTAGGATCAGTAATCTTCACATCATTTTGAACTAATTCTGAGCATATCTGGGAGTTTCCTCCTAGGTTTCTGACATAGCTAAAGAATGCCTTATGGTTGTCTTTAGAGTCCTTAGCTATTTTTTCTCAAAATTAGCTTTGGATGATTTTATGAGAGCTCTTAGCTTTTACTTATAGTGATCAGCTGTGTCTTACCTTTTAAGGATTTTGCTCTATCTTGTAGTAGCTTTCTCCTTTTGTTGTAGAGTTTGTTTATGGCTGGGGTCCACCAGACTGGACGCTTGCCTTTGGTACAAAGAGTCTTTGTTTTGCTTGGGATTGCCTGATCCATGCAGCCTGCAGGTGCTGGTAGAAGGCATTTGTAAGTGATTCAGCGGTTTGAGTAATGTTAACCGCCGGCTCAGGGGCCTTAAAGGAGACCACACTAGTCTTTAGAAGTGTGAAGTCGGCTTTGAGAAGTTCTTTACTGTGGTCTTTTTCATTTCGGTGGGGCGGGATGAGGACCTCCAGCGAGATTAGTTTGTGATCAGATCTCACCAGTGAGGGGTATACTTCGGCGTTGAATATTGTGCTCCCATGTTCGTGATGATGAGATCAAGTATGTTTTCTCCTCTTGTGGGGATGGTGACTAGTTGTTCCATGGCATTTGAGTTTATGAATTCCAGGAACTTTTGGGCTAGAGTGTTTGGGCTTGAGTAGTGTTCCCAGTCTATATTAGGGTAGTTGAAGTCACCTAGTATGATGGTGTTTGGAGATACATTTATCCCTCCAGTGTTTTCAGGAAGGCCATATGAGGTTCCTGAGTTTGCGAGGGTGGCCTGTAACATGCTACAAATTGCAGAGCAATCTTGCCTATGGTTAATTGCACCTGGATGGTTTCCGATGCATCGTGCGATGCCACCAATCTTGAGGTGTGGGTGTCCTTGATGAATATGGATACCCCTCCTCCTTTCTTGGTATTGTCCGGGTTTTGGGGCCGGAACGCATGATATGAGGTAAAACCTGATAGTGCTGGGGTGCTCTCAGGAGCCTTGAACCAGGTTTCTGTCACAGCACAGACATCGATGTTCTCCATACTGAGAAGGGCCTCGAGTGCGTGCATCTTGAGGTTGAGACTTGAGGTCTTAGTTGTTTTTTCCCCTAGTCTTCCACCGAAGATGAGTTTCATGCAGATTATTAAAAATGACAGCCCTGATTGGCATAATTCTGAAATTACTAACTGATGGACTAAATTGCCGATTTCTTGTTTTCACTTTTCTCCAAGTTTATATTTTCTCAAGTTAGAATATTTAAGTAGCAGGGTTGCAGGGTATAACCACTCCTGCAGAGAATGCATGAGGACTTGATCCCTATAAAAATATATTGGGGTATTCCAAAAGATTTTTCAGTGCTGCTACACTGTGCAAAATTCCATTGATATTTTAGTGAAATGCAGTCTAATGCTGTTTAGCTATGCATTGGGAGAAATATAACACCATTTTCCAAACACCACTTTGCCTGGAAAAGGGCTGCATGTTATGCAAATTATTAATAATACTCCTGAACAGAAGTAAAGTGGCTATTATATGGAACATCATGTGATCTACTTGAGAGGTACAGTGAGGCTGCATGCCAAGGCTATGTGTATTCACTGGCATAACTATGTTCCTTGTCATTGCAACATGAGCAATGTGAGTACTTCACAGAGTTCCAGCACAGCAGAGTGCCAGATCAGTTCATCACCTAAATGGAGAGGAAAAGGAGGGATAAGAAAGCCAGGAAGCTGAACAAGAGTAAGCAGAGCACACACACACACACACACACACACACACACACACACACACACACACACACACACACATATACTCAGACAGACAAACGCACATAAATCAGTAATCTGAAGGAAAGATAGGTGGAGGAAAAGGTGGTGGAAAGCTAGAAATGAAGCAATAGCAAGCAGTGGAATATGCTGGAGGATAATCTGAAGGAAAGGTAGGTGGAATGAAAGAAAGGCTTTTTTTGTAACAGGCGCCCTTTTTCTATTTTTGAAGAAGTAGAGTAGTTGAGGATGGGAGCAAGGAACATGTATGGGGAGGAAGGAAGAATAGAGAAGGTATCAGGGGCAGATAAACAATAATAAAGTGCACACCGATACAGACAGGAGGTATGGACACAAAAAAGGAGACAGTGGTGAAGAGACACAGACAGAGTTAGGACAATTGGTGATGGGAAGGATTGGACTACCAAACGAGTATAGAGAGTGACATATAAGGAAGGGAAATACCATGATGAGGGATAGGCAGGGTATGGTGGGTCTGTCTGACCAACACAGAGGAGAGGCCCACTCAGACATAAGTGACCTCCATGACTGACACTCTGGATAGGTCATGTCCCTAATAGACCAGTGGATGGGGCCAGCCAGCTGTTCCAGGGTCCCAGTGCATGTATCTAGCTGTCACCTCACCTTGCATCTGACTAGCTGCTGCACCTGACAATGGTTGACTGATTGAAACCCCTCTGGACCACTCTCAAAGGAGGTCCCAATGCCCACATCCTAGGAGGTGGCAGTGGAAGCCAGTAGTAAGCACTCCAGGTCATCTTCCAGAGGATAATCTTCATTCCCCTAACAAAAAGAGTGGACTGGTGACTGCCGGTGACTCAGCAGCTAGCAAACTGACTGGTGCAGACCCAGGTGGCTGCCACCACAATACATCCTAAATGGTAGCAGAACCTGGAGAAAGAGAAAAAAAATGCATCACATTAGCACATGTATATGGAAACTTGGATTTAATTTTATGTTATACACATCTGTGTACTATACATACTCCACTACTTGGACAGCCTGTCACTTCTTTTCAGACAGACCTCATGATTTAAGGCAATATCCTCTGCTGGTATAAAATATAAAATACATAATAGTCAGTGCAATGTGTTTTATATTAAATATTATCTTTGTGTGAATATTTGGGGTTAGCCAGGGCCCATGCCAAGAGAAACAATGACAGTAACAAACAATATTGAGAAAAGAAAGTGCAAAACCCTATACTCAGTGCTTACTATAGAGTGCTGACTCTCTTTCCCAAACCTCAGTCTCCCACTGGTAGAGCAGTGCTTGCACAAATCACTGTATCTGTTGCCTACACTGTTTTCCAAAGAGGATGATGTCTATGGCATCCCTTACTGGTCTAGTAAACTAATGCCAAACATCACTTTTATAAGTGGGGCCATAAATGGTCCATTAAACATTCTCTATAATCCCTGTGCATCAGATAAATATTTCAGTCTCCTGGCTACATCAGGTAGGTGGCTTACAGATCCCAGCATCTGAAGAGGCCATGTCCACTGGACAAGTCAGATGGAAGACAGTACTGGTAGTCCCTTATGTATACGCATATTATGGACACCATATGATGTGCATCATTTAGAAACAGGGCTGCATTATGGAAAGTGTCACTGGAACAGAGAGGTAGCACTATGAGCTTCCCATTGTCCTTGTATGAATGTGCTGTGCAAATGACATCTTGGTATTGGAATGGAGAAGGGTGAGCGTGACTGTGGGTAATAAAGCAGCACTTTAAGGCAGTCAATCAGAAATGATTACACTAACTCACCTTATTGTCATTATCACAATGCCATGAAGCCTGTTTTAGCATGATAAAAAGCATCAGTGCTGTATTGCAGGAGACCACTTTCTGCAAGCAACTTAGGAATTTGATTTCAGTAAATTAGTTTGTACAGTCAAATAAGCATGCTGAAAGCAAGCAAAGATAGCTAGTAATGTTCCTCAGGAATGCAAGGTGCACACATGGGTGAATGGAAGCAACAAGAAACAGATATGAAAATTGAAGTGCATCAGGTGACATAACTCAAGGGCAAGACAGATTACTGTCCTGCTGTTGGGGGGACTCATTCTTACAGGAAATAGAGCACAAGAGCAAACAAGAGTACTGTTCTGTGAAGGAGATCAAACTGACAGAGCAAATAGCATGAGTGATGATAAGTTCCTGTTCAGCTATTGATGGGCGGGGGGTGCAGTGTAGCATATGCACCCAAACTGTAAGGCATGGTACTAGGGGAATGAGGTTTCCTGTGTATAGTTCATACCTCTTGCCATCAGTACAGTGCTGCAAGAAGGTGGACAGTGGTAATATGTTGATTGTTGCTGTCAGTCTGGAACAGGGTGTGAATGATGACAGCACATTAGCAGATAGATACATGGCTTCCAGTTAATGGCCAGGAACAGTACTGAGACAGGGTCTATGTTCAGTTATTAAATGAGAAATCCATCGAACCTCTCTTCATTGAACTTAAGACATCAAACATTAATTTCAGCGAATGATCAGTCATCGAATATTTTACCCAGGGAAAAGAGACAGTGGACCAACATTCATACCAAAACAAATATCACAGTATATCAAACCCACTCACCCACCCCCACTTCTATATACCAACTCCAAGATAGCATTACAGTGGGGAAAAGGGCAAATTTCTAATGCTGGCCAACCAACTCAATTCCGTGGGTAAATTATTCAATGATTGAATGTTTGTTGAAGTTAACGTTCAATGTTTTAAGTTTGATGAAGAGGGGTTCAATGGATTTCTCATTCAGTGACTGAAAACAGACCCACTGAGACACAAGGCCACTGCTAGGTGCACACATGTGCATGCACACACACCCACACACGCACAAATATGCATGCTGTAATCCACACAGGTAAGCCACAGGTATGTGGATGGGTCTGAGAGAATAGTAATAGCTGGAAAAGTTCACCACTCTTGAAAACAGAAGTGTTACTGCAAGCCCTAGCCACACATGGCATACACATTCTGACAAGTGTAAGGAAAAGATATTTAGAGCTATGTATGTCAAGTTGTGGTGCATGACATCAGTGCTGCTGGCAGCCATAATAGGAAAGTAGTATAGGGGCATCACAGGGTCCCCAGTATGACACTAAATGCAAAGACCATTGATTAGAAAATAGCCAGAGACAGGTCCACTTTAACACAGAAACATCTCACAGAGTTAAAATAGTTACTGGTAACCATGTGCTGGACAAGTGAGGGGAACCTTCATAACAGGTGATGGTGGCTTGGATGTGGCAGCTAGGCTGCTGAAAGCCACAAGTACCTACTGGGAATGCATTAGGTTAGTCCTAGCATGGGTCATTATGGTTATAAACTGGCCCACACTTGTGGGAGAAGTTATACAGCAGAACACCTCTGCACATTTCTTCTCAAGCTGCACTCTCGCTACAACTGTGACAACCTGTAATATAAGTTATGTATGTGCCCACATGCTGTTCACGTAACTGGCATATTTCAGCATGTCTGCCATGTGTTAGGTGGAATGATGCATATGTTCCAGCACTGCCACAAATAAGTTATCTTTATGCTTTCACAAGGTTCAGCACAATAGGCGATGAAATGTATGAGCTCAGTGGGTCCCCTGTGACTGATGATGAAGGCACCATGCACATGGAGCACAGTAGCACTGTCAGGAGTGCTAACATGGGATGGCACACACACATTTTCCCACACGTGAGGTGATGATGGACGTGCAGGCTGAGCCTTTAGCATCACCTGCGTTAATATGAGGTGAATATCTTGTCCATGTAAGCCCCCCCCCCAAGCTAAATAGGAGTCACTGCCACAGACATGTTTGAGTTGCATTGTCTCCAAGGATTACACACACACACACACACACACACACACACACACACACACACACACACACACACAAACATGCACACATGCACACACACACCATAAAAGAGAGTTATGTTGGAGGTTATTACCTGATCTCAGTGCTAGAGTTGGCATAAATCAACAGGTGTGCTGGTCAGTGTTATCCCTGTATAGACAGCTTTCATGTAAACAATGTCAAAGATAACGAATGTGCTGCATAGCCTGCATTAGAAAGTGCAACCACTGCAGGGATTGCAAGACAACCTGCATCACATGCAGAATGACACAGTACAGAACAGTATAGGAATTTGGAGCAAACATGCTTACTGAGGGCAGTGGTAGGCCTTGTGGCATCCATTAATACATCTGTGCAGATATTAGCAAATGCCCACTGTGATCATGCATGGGTCCAGATGGATGTTGTATGATTACAGGCCAGGTTTGTACAAATGGTACAGACTATTCTGGAGACTGCACCACTGTCAGCTCTGGCCGTGGTTGTAGCCCAATGTCAATTGGGTCCACTGCAGTAACACCCTCACCAGGCCATCCACTCTGGGTCTTACCATTCCACATAATCCTTATTTCTTCTTGGCCCACCAAGTGTAACACCCAGCTGTGGCCATCCTGAGGATCATAGACACCATCTATCCATTGCCACCCCACATGGGGACACAGTAGGGTTCCCATACCTGCTGCTGAAATGCCGCACCATCCCTAGTGCAGGACTCATCCAGCTCCAATGCTTCAGAGCCACATGGTATGCCTGGCCAATGTCACTACATGGAAACTCCACCCTTACACTGTGGGATGTGATCTCTGACTTCACACAACCGGCTACCCACCTGTGTGTCTACTACACCTGTTACACATAACTTTTACACCTATGGTAGCATTGCCTGTTACTTGTACTTCTAACCTGTGCAAATAATGACAACTGTGCCCTGCCCACACCTCAGCCCTATGTGGGTATGGTAATGTCTGATACACAGAGTGTCCATTCAATGCACTGTACTGTATAGTGTGGGTGTTTTAATACATGCATCAGTTTTATTCTATGTTGCCTTTGTCATGGCTAGTAGTTGCTGAACAGATGCTGCAGCTGGTTCCTATGGCATTTCTGCACCTGACTCTTCCACTGCTGCCATGTGTCTGTCAGGCAATACTGTGATGCTCCAATGTAGTACTAGCATTCATACTACCGTACTGTTAATTTAGAGCAGACAGTGAATATCTCGCTGCATGGCTCAGGTGCATACTGCAGTGTGCCACCAGATATAGCTAAGCAGTTGAAGAAAGATTTCAGGAGTCCAAACACATGTTTGATGATGCTCCATGTTTATGACAGAGCAGTGTTGTATGCCATGCCTGCCATGGTTTGGAAGTTTCAGATGGGGTCATCAGCCACTATTTCAAGGTATGTCCTTCATCATCTGCAGTAGACAGTAATGGACATATAGTGCTTTGCTCTCTACATCCATGGGAACAGCATCTGTTCATCGTATTGATCACTGCTGCAGTAACCTTAGCTATATGACTTGTATTCTGTATAGAATGTAAGAGCTGGATATCTACCAGACCTACAGGGTACCTTCTACACACCCCAGCCATCAGTCAGCTTGAGCTAAACTGACTAAAAAGACACGTTTGGGTACCAAGTCCTTTAGAGCTTTCCTGCTCCGGAAGAGTATACTACTCTGAGGCTTTCAAGGATCAGTGGTTGGCTTCTGCTGTTCCTTTGCTGGGCAGGTAAGTTCCCTTTGGGGAGAAACATTCAATTTTAAAAATTGTTTATTATAATTTCCTGTTCAGGAAAGTTATTTTTAAGCTAGGAATTTAGTTTTGTCAATTGTACAAGTCACTACTCATTGTTCAATGTGTGTGTATTACTCAGTTAATACTTCTTCCAGCGCTATGGCCATTGCTACCGTTCTGAGGTTGTTTGCCTGGCTTTGTTCTCAGAATCTCCAAGATGATGTAAAAAAAAATGAGATTTTAAATTTTTAAATAGAGATTTAGTTTTTGGTTCCTGTGCTGCAGAGATGATCTAAAACTGTGATGAAAGGGGTAATTTGATACTGGGAATCTCTTAAGATTTTTCAGCCCTCCTTTTCTAAATTTTCTAGGGGAATTTTCTAACTCCTCATCAAATTTTGACAAAAAAATAAATAAAATAAAATAAACAGTCTCAACAAAACACAGATAAACAGACATTTAAGAAGAAATGATAAGGGGGGGGGGGTTCCAAAAAGATTTAAGGAAACCCTGAAAACCAAGCACAGTCCAAGACTTCCATGATGGCTGCACATTGAGTGTCAGCTTAATTTCAGCTCTCCCATTGTGAAAACAGAAACTTAGAAGAGAGACCCAACAAACTCATATTTCTGACTAAATTTCAGTAACTGGCTTGTAAGTACACTGTCTGGATGCCAGCAAAAAATGAAATTCAGAGAACCTGAAAGAAAATCACAAAAGTTAAGGAAAAAACATTGACTGAGAAGAATTCTGCAGCTGTTCAACAAAAAGCAGTGCAAGCTCCAGCTTTGGTAAAAGACTTGACTTCCAGTAACATAGAGAAAAGTCAAATGTACTCAGATCTGATTAAAATAAACAAAACACTGATGGAGTATATTAACTCAAATAACAAAAGGCTGGAAAAATGGAAGAAGCTTTAAAGAGATATTTAGATGAGGTGATAAAACTGCAAAATTTGGAAGTCGAAATGAAGAAAAGGCTGGCTGAGTATGAGATTACTCAAGAAGAGATGTTTAAAAAAAAATAGAATTAGAGGACAGAGCACATAGAGATTTTCTGCTGTACCATAGAAGCTGGAAGGAACAGACTGTATTAATTTTATGAAAGCACAAATAAGCAAGTGGACTGGTATACCACACCAGGAATTATTAATTAAAAGGACACATAATATGTATGTTCCAAACCTTGCCATGAGAAAGCAACATAGACCTTTAATAGTAAAGATACAGTCCTACCAGCAGAAGTAGTTGATTCTGATAGAATTGTGACAGAAGGACAAAGTACTAAAAGTGGGAGACAGTAGAGTGTTTGTGGAAAATGATTACTCACTGTACACTAGGCAAAAGAGAAGTAAATGTATTCTACTAATCAGGGAATATCAAAAAGCAGGTGGGAGATTCAGTCTGCTGTACCCAGCTATCTTCAGTATATTCAATAATAGAGGGACAAAATCATTTTTTGATGCAGAGCATGCTAAAGAGGAAAACAGAAAGGTTTATTCAACATAAAAATGAGCTTTGAAACAGAAGAATATTCTGCTTCTTGTTCTTCTGGTAATACAGACCACAGCGAGACTGTGTCAGTGAAACCTTTTCCAATGTTTCAACAGAAAATGCTTGAGAGACAGAAAAAACACAAGAGTAGACCAGAAGAACTGAGAGTATATTGGAAATGAAGCAGAAACTGGATTTGGGAGACGGAGATAAGCAGCAATAAAACCAGCAAATCAGAACTTGACAAATAAATGTGGGATTACAAAGCATTAATTATATTTGTGAAACATGACAGAACAAGAAAACCTGAAAATATTGGACATTTTTGACTTTGTTAAACTTGAAGGGGACTCTAAAGCATAAGCCCTACATCATTCCATTAATGCTTGGAAGAACACTTAGAAGAGGGGAAGAGGAGGGAGAGAAGTAACAGTAAGTAAAACAAAATGTTGTTCTTAGTAGTATTTTTATAATGCATGATACAATCTGCATGCTATAAGGTAAATTTTTTTCAGTTATTTTCAAGTGTAATGGGGATTCTAAAGTAAACAGGTGCCCCTGATGTTCATCGTGTTTCACTGTTGCAGTCATGACTGTAGGGTTCTCCCCTGCCAGCAGGCAGTCCTCGGTCGGCCAGAATCCCAACGTCTGGGTCCGGCGTTGGCTGTTCAGCCACGCTCCCTGACGTCAGAGCGCCAGAAGTACAAAGCTGACAGCCGACGCCATGTTCTCCAGTCTTTCTTGCCGTGCGGTGATAGCAGTTCGCAAGTGCCGGTCAGCTGACTCCTGACAATTTTTTCTAAACAAACTTCAGTCTGAAGACTTTCTTCTCCTACTCAAAGCTAAGTACCCCATTGGGGAAACTTTTTTCTTGCTCCAGTCCGATGTCAGAAAAAGTTAATAATTGTATTTCATGTGGGAAGCAAATACCTCATAAGGATTTTCATTCTTACTGTATTCCTTGCTTAGGCCCTGACCACGACGTAGCTAGTTGTCGGTTTTGTGCTAGATTCAATCAAGGTACAATTAAACGAAGGTACGATTTTGCGTTTCATTACTTCGGTAGGCGTTTTAATTACAAAATGTCGTCGGATACGGTTCCGGCTACCGGAGTTCA
The DNA here is from genome assembly GCF_019279795.1 of Protopterus annectens. Taxonomy (NCBI): domain Eukaryota; kingdom Metazoa; phylum Chordata; order Ceratodontiformes; family Protopteridae; genus Protopterus; species Protopterus annectens. The sequence continues at coordinate 693,222,195 of NC_056737.1, read as the reverse complement.
CAAACGACGCAAGGACAAAGACAGGCCTCCGAGGTCCAAATCAGACGATATTGTACAAGCAGAGCTAGCTTCAGGTTCGGTCGGCATCAGTGAGGCGCTTTTGCAGCCCCTGTCATCGGCCATTTCGGAACCGATGGCCGAAACAGACTCCCATGAGGAGCCAACTAGGCCTTTGAATATTTCTGTCGCAGGACCTTCGGACAATGCTCCTTCAGATGGGTCCGGAGCCGCTGTGCAGGTACCGGCTTTCGAAGGGGTTTTCAGGCCTACTCAGCTTCTAATAAAGGCAAAGCCAAAGACAAAGGCAAAGACTCCCTCCAAATCAAAGACTGCAGCCCAGGCCTCTTCTGATCCGGCTCCCAAGTCTCAGAAACAGTTACTTAAGATGGCGGAGGACTTACTTACTATGATTAGGGGTTCACATCCCCCTCCAGATAAAAGGCCAAGGCAGGAAGTTTATTATGACTCCTCTGATCAGGCTTCTGTTTCTTCAGTTTCTTCTTCTGACCAGGAATATTCTTTCCCTCCTTATGAGGATTCTGATGCTGAGGAATCCATTCCTTCAGCTTCTCCCCCTGAGGATTTCTCTTTTGGGAAACTTTGCATGAAATGAGGGAACATTTCCACTGGGAAGGACCGGAGTATTCGGAATCTAAGAAAAGACTAAGGGATTTTCTTCTTCTTCCCCAACATAGACCCCTGGCTATTCCTCCTATTTTGGATATTGTGGATGATGCTTTTTCGGAGGCTAACTTAACCCCTGACTCTTTTCCTCCAGCTCCTGTTAAGCCTGACAGATATTACAGGGTTCCTGATTCCCACCAGTTTTTATACAACAACCCTGCTGCTGACCCTGAAACCATTTCTCAGGGTCCTAAGGGCATTAAGGCCGCTTCTGCTAAAAAAACCATTCCCACTGAGAAGGATTCCAGATCTTTAGAAAGATGGGGCAAAAAAGTGTACACTTCTGCTACTTTATCTATTAGGGCTTTAAACTGTCAGTTTCATATGCTGAAATACCAGCAATTTCTCCTGTCTGTTTTAAAACAAAAGCTAACTTCCATTTCCGCCTGTGCAGATAAGGAATTACATGACTTAATGCATGCCACTGAACAAGTTGGGAAGCATGGTTTACACTGTGGATTTGATGCCTTGGAGGCTTCTTGTAGGGCTGATGCCTCTGGCACAGTAATTAGAAGGCATACATGGTTAAAGGAACAAAATTTGCCAGATCAAGTAAAAGCTAAATTATTGGATGCTCCTGTTCAGCATAATGTTTTGTTTGGATCTAAAGCTGAAGAGGTGATTAAAAAGATGGAGGACAAGGCAAAATCCATGCAAACAGTTAAAGATTTCTTACAAGTACAGCCACCCAGATTTAGTAGGAATTGGCCTACAAAAAATTGGTCCTTTCCCAATTCAGACAGGCCTCAGAGGGGTCGATACAGACGCTCCCGAGGAAGGCCTCAAATGCAAGCCTCTTATAGACCAAGACAGTGGACTGCTTCCACCCCTAGGGGAGGAGAGGACAGGTCGCAAGCTCATAGGAAACAGACTCAATGAATCCCTCTGTTGGGCTGCAGGAACTTCTTGCCTGGAAGCCCCTCTCAGAGGAAAACTTTCTCTCTTTCACCTAAATTGGACTCGTATAACCCAAGACAAGTGGGTTTTGGATGTGGTTTCAAGAGGTTACAAATTCCATTTTCATACCCTACCAAGGCCAAGCAGATGGCCAGATCTTCCAAAACATCAATGGACAGAGGCCTTAAACCAGGTGGAAGCTCTCTTGGCTATGAAAGCCATAGAACTAGTTCCACTTTCAGAGATGGGACAAGGTTTTTACTCAAGGCTCTTTCTAGTCCCCAGGAAGAAAAATTCATGGAGACCCATTCTGGATCTGTCGGTCTTGAACACTTTTCTAGAGATACCAAAATTCAAGATGCTTACTCTACAGCAGCTACTTCCAATGCTGACCAAAAATGCATGGATGGTAACTTTGGATTTAAAGGAGGCATATTTACACATTCCCATCAGGCAGGAACGCAGAAAATACCTCATGTTCAAGGCCGGATCAAGGCACTTTCAATTCTCTGCGCTGCCCTTTGGATTGTCTACTGCGTCCAGGGTCTTCACCAAATGCCTGGCTCCAGTATTAGCTTATTGCAGACTCAAGGGAATTCAAATTTATCCTTATCTGGACGACTGTCTTATTCAGGCAGACAGCAAGGATGTCTTACTCCAGCATTTACAGTTTGTTCAGAATCTTCTCAAGTTCCTGGGATTCACTGTAAACATAAAAAAGTAAAATTTGACACCCTCACAACAGATAATTTTTCTGGGCGCTTCTCTAAACACAACAACCCAGATGGCATTTCTGACATGCGAAAAACAGTTACAGCTGGCTTCAACTTTCAATACCTTGGCAACTTTAACTCAGCTATCTGCAAGGAGATTCCTGCAGGCTTTGGGTTACATGGCCTCCTGCATCCTTCTCGTACCATATGCAAGACGACATATGAGGAAAATACAGTGGTACCTAAAAAGTGTATGGTCTCAGCATTGCCACAGTTTAGACATACTGATCTCCGTCCTGCCTTGTCTTCGAAAGGAATTCCTTTGGTGGTCCAAGGCATGTACTCTAAACAAAGGAAAACCCTTCTGTCTGCCTCCTGCCACTCAGATACTAACCACGGACGCCTCAGATTATGCATGGGAGCCCATTTTCAGGGCAACTGTCTGCAGGGCCTTTGGACAAAGGATCAGAAGCACCTGCATATCAATTTAAAGGAAATGTTAGCCGTTCAGAAAGCTCTATTGGCCTTCAGGAATCTTCTACAACCAGGACAACTACTGATACGGACAGACAACACCACAGTTATGTGGTACATAAACAAGCAAGGGGGATCTCATTCCTACCCCCTTTGCAGACTCGCCATGGATCTGTGGAACACAGCTCTAGCTTGCAATCTGGACCTTCAAGCTCAGTTTCTACCAGGGAAGCAAAACTTCCTGGCAGACAGTCTGAGCAGAAACCTTTCGGACCCACACGAATGGATGCTGGACACTGAAATATTCAAGATGATAACAGCAGTCTGGGGATGTCCTCACATAGACCTCTTTGCATCTCACCTCAATCATCAACTACAGATTTTTTGCACCAGGACTTTCCACGAACAAGCTTGGAAAGTGGATGCACTATCATTCAGTTGGAGAAACCTCTCGGGATATGCCTTTCCGCCTCTTCCTCTTCTTCCACGGGTATTATTAAAGATCAAACAGGACAAGCCCAAGATGATAATCTTGCTGGCCCCAAATTGGCCTCGACAGTTTTAGTACCCAACACTGAAAAACCTTTGTCTGGAGCCCCCTTGGGTTTTACCACAGACTCCGAACCTTCTGTCCCAACACCAGGGTCAGGTTCTACACTCCCATGTCAGAACTCTCAGCCTGGCGGCCTGGTTAATCCAGGGTCTTTGATTCATTCTCTCCTACCCAAGCAGGTTATGGATGTCATTTTAGAAGCCAGATGTCCTAGCACTAGAAAATCTTATGCAGGAAAATGGAAACGATTTTGTTCCTGGATGCAGGCTCAGGATTCTGATCCTCTTCTTCCTAACATTCCTGTGATTTTACTTTACCTGACAGACCTCTTACATAAGGGTCTCTCTTTCTCTTCCATAAAGATACATGCCTCTGCTATTTCTGCTCATTATAATACAGACCCTCCAATCTTTTCCCACCAGCTCATGAAACAGTTTCTCAGAGGAGCTAAGAAATTAAGGCCCCCTAGATCTCCTCCCATTCCTGCTTGGGATCTCAACTATGTTTTGGAAAAGCTCACCTTACCACCTTTTGAGCCTGCTGCCACATCTGACATCAAGTTTTTATCTTGGAAGACAGCCATCCTGTTAGCTCTGACCTCTGCCAGGAGAGTTTCAGAGTTGCAAGCTCTTATGGCTGTGGAACCTTATATTATTTTTCATCAAGACAGGGTGTCTTTAAGGACTAATCCTACTTTCATGCCTAAGGTGGTTTCCAAAGTGGCTTTAAATCAAACTATTCACTTGCCAACTTTTTCCCCCACTCCTCAAAATAAAGGGGAAAGGATCTTACATTCCTTGGATGTACACAGACAACTAAGTTTTTACCTGGACAGAACCAAGGACATCAGGAAATCAGAGCAACTGTTTGTTTCTTATGCTTCAAGTTCCCAAGGTAAAGCCATTTCAAAACAGACCATTTCTAAATGGATTGCTCATGGAATCAGATTTTGCTATTCACACCATGGAAAGCAAATCCCAGGGAGTATAAGGACTCACTCTACCAGAGCTGCTGCCACTTCAGCTGCCTTCCTCAGGGGAGTTCCTACCAAAGACATTTTAGAAGCTGCAACTTGGAGTTCAGTGCATACTTTTTCCAAGCACTACAATCTACCTCTCTACTCTAAGTCTAGGGCAGGCTTTGCTTCTGCAGTCTTGCAGGGCCTTTTAGCCGCCCCCTCTGATTTATGACCACCTCCCTTTCATTCTGCTTTGGGATTCTACCCTACAGTCATGACTGCAACAGTGAAACACGATGAGGAAAAGTACAGTTGTGTACACTTATCATAAATGTAGATGTTCGAGTGTCTTCACTGTTGCAGTCTGGGTTTCTCTCCCTCCTGTCCCCTCTTATTTTTTCTTTTGTGTGGTTCCTTTTTTCACCCTTCTTCTGAGGTGTATTTGCAAAGGGTATGAGACCTTACTCATTTTGGAACTCCTGACATCTGGGGCAAGAAAAACTGGAGAACATGGCATCGGCTGTCAGCTTTGTACTCCTGGCGCTCTGACGTCAGGGAGCGTGGCTGAACAGCCGACGCCGGACCCAGACTTTGGGATTCTGGCCGACCGAGGACTGCCTGCCGGCAGGGGAGAACCCTACAGTCATGACTGCAACAGTGAAGACACTCGAACATCTACATTTATGGTAAGTGTACACAACTGTACTTTTTTCCTCCTCCTTCTCTCTTTTTCTTTGTTCAGTCTTAGAATTGTAGATACTGCAATGTAAAAAAAAAAAAAATAAGAAAAGTCTGGTCCAAAGTATTGCAGAATAGGGGGTATCTCAAAAAATAAGTAGAGGAATAATTGCAAAGTGCTAAACAGAAAATAAAAGATTACCTCGATAATATGCATGAGTTCAGAAATATTGCTGTTAAGCATCTGTTTTTTGATAATAACTCAAGAGCACAACAACTTTTAGCACAATGACTCAGGCAACAGAAAGTACAAGGGGGTGGGAGCCTATAACAAGGAGGATAACAAAAGGTCCCATAGAGGTACTATAAATATTTAGGAAATTTTGTAAAAGTCTGTATAAAGCAGAGAAATATAGAAATCAAGAAAAGGTACAAATGGAAATGTTTATGGAAGAATGAAATATGTCAAGGTTACAGGTTGGTGAGGGTCAATTACTAACAGTTAGGATAGGAGGAGATAAGATAAAAATGGTGATGTATAACCAATCCACTGGAAAGTCCCCATAAATAGATGGTATTCCTGTAGAAGTGTAGAAGTTTGGAAGCTAGGAGGGAAAAAACTGATAAAGATCTGGAAGGTTTTGTTTAACAGCATTTTAAGATGAGAAGAAGCACCAACATCCTGGAAGAAAGTGATGGTGGTTGTAATATCTAAAGAGGGTAAAGACCCATCAAATCCAGCTTCATGCAGACCCATTTCAATTTAAACTATGAGTATAAACTGTTTATGTCTATAATGGCTAAAATAATGGCAAATGTAATGCCAAAATTGATAGATATGGATAAATGTGGCTTTGTGGAGAGGAGGCAAACACTTGACAACATTAACAGAACATTGATCATCCAGAGGGAATCAGAATGTAAGGAAATGCCACTGTTTTTGGTGGGTCTTGATGCAGAGCATGCATTTAACAGAAGTTGGGAGTTTATGAGCAGGGCAATGGAAGCATTTGCATTCCCTGATAAAATTATAAGGTTAATTAGGGGAATATACGAGGAATCGGAGGTGAAAATTAAAGTGGGTGGATTCCTCTCTGATAATTTCTGTTTGAGCATTGGTACCAGGCAGGGATGTCCTCTTTTCCCTTTGTTATTTGCATTATATTTAGAACCATTGGAAAAGAAAATAAGAGACTCAGAAATTCAAGGATATAATTGGTATGGTAGTTAAGAATAGCTGGCTGTATTTGCAGATGATATTATTTTATACCTAATAAAATCAGAAGAGGACATTTCAGTGTTGTGGAACATTTTGAGGCAGTTTCAGATTTTTTTCGGGATACAAAATCAATGAAGCTCAAACTAACGTAACAGATTTATATTATGTGCCCACACATGAATTGTTTCAGTAGTATCTATATAAATGGGGACATGATAAAATGAAGTAATTAGAAGTATGCACTAAAAAGGATTTTTTGTGTGGCAGCTAAGAATATGTGGGAAGAGATTAAACAAAACATAATAAAAAAACTGAGAAATTGGAAGCTATGTTATATGGATATGTATGGCAAGATACAAGCAATTACAGTGGATATAAAAAGTATACATACCCCTGTTAAAATGCCAGGTTTTTGTGATATAAAAAAAATGAGACCACAATAAATCATTTCAAAACTTTTCCCACCTTTAATGTGACCCATAACCTGTACATCTCAGTTGAAAATCAAACAAATCTGTTAGGGGAAAAAAATATAAAAAAATAAAAAATGTACAACAAGATGGTTGCATAAGTGTTGAAGCACCTTTTCATTTAATTACAGCATTCAGTCTTCTTGGGTAGGAGTCTATCAACATGGCACTTCTTGACTTAGCAGTATTTGCCTACTCTTCCTTGCAAAAGTGCTCCACATCTGTCAGATTGCGAGGGCATCTCTTGTGCACAGCCCTCTCCAGGTCATCCCACAGATTTTCTATTGGATTTAAGTCTGGACTGTGGCTGGCCCATTCCAAAATGTTAATTTTCTTCTGGTGAAGCCATTCTTTTGTTGATTTGGATATATGCTTGGGGTCATTGTCATGTTGAAAGGTGAAATTCCTCTTCAGCTTTCTAGCAGAAGCCTGAAGGTTTTGGGCCAAAAGTGACTGGTATCTGGAACCATTCATAATTCCCTCCACCTTGACAAGAGCCCCAGTTCCAGCTGAAGAAAAGCAACCCCAAAGCATGATACAGCCACCACCATGCTTCACCATGGGGATGATGTTCTTTTGGTGATGCAAAGTGTTGTTTTTGCGCCAAATGTACATTTTGGAATTGTGGCCAAAAATTTCAACCTTGGTCTCATCAGACCATAACACATTTTCCCACGTGTTTTTGGGAGACTTGATGTATTGTTTTGCAAATTTTAGCCAAGCCTGGATGTTTTTCTGTGTAAGAAAAAGCTTCCGCCGTGCAACCCTACCCCACAGTCCAGACGGGTCTATATTAGAACATCAAAGTTTCAAAACTTTGAATGTTCTAATATCGAACCCTATTCAGCGAAAGCTGAAAATATTGAAGCAACAGAAAACCAAATTTTTTCCTAGGGAAAGAATTCAGTTGTCCATTTCTGTTGCTTCAGTATTTTCATTGCTGTGGTGGAAAGTTAAAGGTCGGGTTCAGGTAAGTGTGTGATTGTGTGGACATGCAGGTTAGGGCGGGTTAGGGCGCAGGTGAGATGAGTGTGCGATAGTGACTGACCTTAGGGTTAGGGTTTGGGTTAAGGCAAGTGGATAGTTAGTGGTGTGTGTATAGTTTAGTGTAGGGTTAGGTGTAAGATTTTAGGTGTATGTGTGTGGATTGCTGTTTGTTTGGTGTGCTTGTGTTGTGTGTATGTGTTTTGAAACAGAAAATTTTTTCCCTAGGAAAAAATTCACTGTTCTGTATGTTCAATGTTTTCAGCTTTCGCTGAATAGGGTTCGATGTTAGAACATTTGAAGTTCTGAAACTTCGATGTTCTAATATAGACCCAGTCCAGACATATGGAGAATACAGGAGATTGTTGTCACTTGTAGTACACGACCAGTACTTGCCAGAAATTCCTGAAGCTCCTTCAGTGTTGCTGTAGGTCTCTTGGCAGCCTCCCTGACCAGTTTTCGTCTGGTCTTTTCATCAGTTTTGGAGGGATGTCCAGTTCTTTTCAACGTCACTGTTGTCCCATATTTTCTCAACTTTTTGATGACTGTCTTCACTGTGTTCCATGGTATATCCAATGCTGTGGAAATTTTTTTGTACACTTCTCCTGGCTGATTTCTTTCAGTAATGAGATCCCTTTGATGCTTTGCAAGCTCTTACATGGCTTTTGCTGTAGCAGGCAACTGAGTAAATGTCAGGCAAATCCTACTAGGACAGCTGAACTTTATTTGGGGTTAATCAGAGTCTCTTTAATTGATGGCAGGTTTGTACCCAAGAAAGACTGAATGCTGTAATTAAATCAAAAGGTGCTTCAGCAAAGTATTAGTTTAAGGGTGTGCACACTTCTGCAACCAGCGTATTGTATGTTTTTTATATTTTTCCCCTAACAGATTTGTTTGTTTTTCAATTGAATTATACAGGTTATAGGTCACATTAAAGGTGGGAAAAGTTTTGAAATGATTTATTGTGGTCTCATTTTTTATATCACAAAAACCTGGCATTTTAACAGGGGGGGTGTACACTTTTTATATCCACTTTAAAATCTTTAGTCCCTTTAGTTTTATTCATAGGTCAGGCATATTTTTATCAACCAGAGGAGAAGTTGTGGATAGCAATTAATAAAGAGCTGAAGGATTTTATCTGGGAGGGGAAGATGGCAAGAGTCAAGTGGGATAAGCTGTTTCTTCCAATAGAACAAGGCAGTTTGGGATTACCTGATTTGAAGGGGTAATTCAGAGCTACACCCTTAAGGTTCCTGTATGTAGCACAAGCAGAAATGTGTAATTCAAAGTGGAAAGGGATGATGATAAAATAGGGGGAAGCTCAAGAAACAAGGGGAGTAATACAAAGGGAAAGAGGAGTACTTACATTAATTGCAAGAAGAGCTCCAATAGTGATAGAAGAGGATAAAAAAATAATAATGGCAGATTTGTAGTGCTAAGGGGCTACTGCTAAGTGAGGAGGATTGCACTGGCTTGTATTTATATTCCACCTAAAATGGCTATAATGGAGATTAAGAAAATTTGGGGAGAAATTATCAGTTTTCAGCAAGGAATATTACTTATAGGTGGGGACTGGAATTTGATTTGCAGCTGTGAAGATGTGTCTGGGGGGCCAAGCAGGGAAAGTATAACAAAGGAGGGTAGGTGTTTGAAGAAATTTATGAAAATATTTGGCATGGAAGATGTGAATTCAGTAATAGAAATTTAGAGTGAATATATGTATTATTCCTCAAGATATAAAAACTCACCTATCTGTTGAAAAGAGAGGAATTTAAAGAATGGGTAGTGGAGATTATTCAGGAGCTATTCGAGAGGATAGAAATTATTTCCCAAAATATAGCTAGGTAGTGGGATAAAATTATGGTGAAGTTTAAAAATAGGATGGAAATAAAAGAAAGGGAGGTATGGTTAAGAAGTAACAATAATTATTCAGAAGGACTGACAGATGTTAAAGTATTGCAGAATAGGGGGAATTTCACAGAACAAGAAGAGGATCAACTGCAGAATGCTAAGCAGAAAATAAGGGATTACCTTGATAATATACACAAGTTTAGAAAGATTGCCATTAAGCAACTGTTTTTTTATAATAACACTAGAACACAAAAACGTTTGACACAACTCAGGCAACAGAAAGTAGAAAGAGCTGTCACCAAGCTTAGGGAGACTATAACAAGCTAGGTAACAAGAGATCCTGTAAAGGTATTAAAACTATTTTGGAAATTCTATGAAAGTTCTATATAAAGCATAGAAACATGGAAATCAAGAAAAGATACAAATGGAAATGTTTATGGAAGAATTAAATATGCCAAGGTTAGAGGTAGATGAGGCTCAAGTTACTAATGGTTAGGATAGGTGGAGATGAGATGCTAATTGTGATGTATAGCCAATCCACAGGAAAGTCCCCAGGAGAAGATGGCATTCCTATGGAGGTTTGGAAGCTAGGAGGGAAGAAACTGATAAAGATCTAGAAGGTTTTGTTTAACAGTATTTTTAAGAAGAGGAGAAGTACAACATTGTGGAAGAAAGCAGTGGTAGATGTAATACTTAAAGAGGGAAAAGGTCCATCAGATCCAGCTTCATACAGGCCCATTTCAATAATAAACCATGATTATAAAGTGTTCATGTCTGTAATGGCTAAAGGAATGGCAAAAGTAATGCCAAAACTGTGAAGGGAACACAAATATTTGACAACATTAACAGAACATTGATGATCCAGAAAGAAGCAGAATGTAAGAAAATGCCATTATTGTTGATGGGTCTTGATGCAGAGAGAAAGCATTTGACATAGTAAGCTGGGACTTTTTGAGCAGGGCAATGGAAACATTTGCATTTCCTGACAAATTATAAGGCTGATTAGGAGGATACATGATGGACTGGAAGCAAAAATTAAAATGGGTGGGGTCCTCCCTGATAAATTCTGCTTGAACAGAGGAACCCGGCAGGAGTATCCTCATCCCCCTTTGTTATTTGCATTATATTTATAACCATTGGCAAAGAAAATAAGGGACTCAGAAATTCAAGGATGTAATTGATATGGTAGTGAAGAAAAGTTAGCTCTATTTGCAGATAATATTATTTTATACCTGAAAAAACCACAAAGAGACATTACAGTGTTGTGGAATATTTTGAGACAGTTTCATATCTTTTCGGCATACAAAATTAATGAAGCTAATTGGTTCAGCAATATCCATATTTAAGGGGACATAATAAAATGAAGAATTTAGGAGTATGTATTAAAAATGATTCTGGTGTGGCAGCTAAGGATATGTGGGAAGAGACTAAACAAAAGATAATACAAAAACCAAGAAAATGGAAGCTTTGTTGTATGGATATAAATAGTAAGATGCAAGCAGTTAACATGTTTTCAGTCCCATTAGTATTATACACGTCAGGCATATTTTTATCAACCAGAGAAGAAGTTGTGGATAGCAATTAATAAAGAGCTGAAGGACTTTATCTGTGAGGGGAAGAAGGCAAGAGTCAAGTGGGATAAGCTGATTCTTCCAGTAGAACAGGGTGGATTGAGATTATCCGATTTGAAGGGGTATTTCAGAGCTACACAGCTAGGGCTCCTATAAATAGCAGAAGCAGAAAGTTATAATTCAAAGTGGAAAGAGATGATGATGAAACAGGGGGAAGCTCAAGAAACAAGGAGAGACTGAGATTTTGGCCTTTCAGGAGAATAACAATAATCATACAGAATATTATATCCATAAAGTAGTAGAAAATATTGTAAGAACTAAGCCAACATGGAAATGGAGAAAGGAAATTCTGCCAATAAGGATGACCACAATTAGGGATATAGACAATAGGCAAGAGGTGGGTGGAATATATTGGAGAAAACTGGCAAAGGAACCAAGGTATTTAGAGCAAATAACTAGAGAGGGAAAGATGATAGAATGGGAAGATGCCAATAATTTATTTGGACTGCAGGTTAGAGACTGGTTTCCCTATCAAGGATTGATATCAGAGTATAGGCAAAGAGAAAGAAATAGTGGGGGTCCTAAATGAAAGACCAGGACTGGTAGGGTTTTTAGTAGAATCTAGAACAGAAGCTGCCATTATAAAATGAATAATTAGTAGAGCATATAAAATATTGCATGATAACTATAAAAATTAATCAGAGGAGGTTAGAAAGGATTGGATAAGAAATTCACAAAGAAGCAATGGCAGGATATATGTATGTCTCCTAAATATGCAACAAAATTTAGAAGATTTAGGATTTTTTTTTCTTGGAAATGTTTGCATAAATATTTTTATGCCCCACGTAGACTCTGAGAATTTTTCCTCAGGTACACAGCAAATGATGGAGGTGTGATGGGGAAGAAAGAGGTAATTGGAAACATATTTTTGGGAGTGTGGTGAGTTGGCAGACTTTAAGGATTCTGTGTGGGATGCATTGTTGGAGATGCAGGGTGGGCAGATTGGTATGATCAGAGAGATGAATTTTCTGAGCTATAATACAGAATCAGAATTGCCTAGACATGGTAAGGTTTGCTGTGTCTAATTATGGTGGCTGCCAAAAACAGTTACTAGAAAATGGAAATCAGAATTTAAACCAACTGCACTAGAAGTAGTAAATATAGTAACAGAGGTAAAACAACTGGAATTGAGATCTTTAGGAAAGGGTATGAGCAAACTTCATAGGAAAAAAGTGGGAATTGTGGGAACAATACGTACAGGGGAGGAATGAGGTTTAAAAGAAGGCATGACTTAAATGAGCAATGTAATGTCTGACTGAAAATGATTGGGTAGATTATAAGTGATGTATAATGTTTGCAATTGGGAGTGTCAGTATGGTTTGTGGTATAAAATGCTTCAACTAGGATTGTGTTGGTGTGGTTTGTTTTCATTTATATATTTATATACTGAATCTACAAACCTAACATAATTAAATGGAAACCTTAAATATAAGCCATTATACCTACCTAGCTGATCTAAAGCAGACTAGTACAACCTAAGGATTGCAATAGCCCCGATCCGTTCGCCCTCACTACGCTCAGGCTTTCTGCACTCCCCTCCATGCCCCCAATTCTCACCCGCCACTACCTCTAGATTTCTAGGCACTTAGCCACTCCCACACCTGCTAGCTCTTATCACCTTCCTGCTAAGTTAATTATTCCCCACCCTAATCCCTCTACCTTCATGCTAAGTTAATTATCCCCCACCCCATCCCTCTTCCTCCTTTGAAGTGGCACTTATCAGCTCCTGGCTGCTTCCTACCCTCTTCCAGTATAGTAACCTAATTCACACTATTGTCTGATAGTGCATTTCCAGGTACATGGTTCCTCATCTCTCTAGATAATGTTGTACTTCTTTCTACTACCTATCTTATTAGCCACATACTGCCAAACCTTATATGAAACCCAACCTCTCACAGGACTTCAAGTCCCAAAGGCCCACACTAGCACCCCAGATGTCAAATATTCCACCTTCAAACATACCCATAGTACCAGGACATATCTAATATCATGCTCACACTCCCTACACACTAGCACCAGGAAAATTAGCTCTAGAATCAAACACTACTATAAACTTGTAGATAGATTCCTGAAACTTATCTCCAAGCTTAAACCTAGCCTATTACTTGATGGGGATATACACCCTAACCCTGGCCCTGCCAACTCAGGCATATACCCTCCCTCTACCTGTAACCTAAGCCTCAAGCCTACAATTTCCAGGCCACCTAACTCTCTCCTAACATGTCATCTTAATATCAGAAGCATCAATAACAAGGTGCATGAACTTCATGCACTCCTTGCTGATCACTCCCCTGAGATTCTCTGTCTATCTGAGACATGGTTAAAACCTACCATCACTGACAATGAAGTACTCCACCTGGGTATAACATACACAAGTTGGACCAAGCTTCCAGGAATGGGGATGGGGTAGCCATACTCTACAAATCTGAGTTGAATGTAACCACAGATGTAATACAACCACCTCAGTTTAACAGCTAAGAGATTCTAGCCACCAAACTGCAACTCAACAAAAGTAAATGCATTTATATCATCTGCATGTACATTCCCCCAGGTAACAATATAGCTACACTTGAAGATACCTTACATTGGATATCTAGTCACTACCCTCAAGAAATCCTACTTCTCAGAGACTTTAATATAGATTGGGCCACCTGTTCTTCAGAATCCTCTACCATCCATATTAACCTGCACTCATTTATGCAAATCATCAACACCCCTACTAGGATAGGCAAAGCCATCCAAAAAGAAAGTATACTTGATTGGGTACTCATTAATAGTCACCCCAAGCTGTATACCTCTGGTACCCTCCCCGATAGTCTAAGTGATCACCATCTCACATATATAATCAAGCACAAAGCTATCAATCCCCAACAACCCTTACTAAGAAATGTTAGAAATAAAAAAAATTTTGACTCAGCCAAATTCCAACAAGAATTAAAATATTGTAATTGGTCTATCCTAAAACTTCTCCCCTTAGATTAAGCAGTCTTGCATTTTAACAAAAAATTCTTTGAGCTCCTTGACTTTCATGCACCCACGCACTCAAAGACAACTAAGGCAAAAGCTGCACCTTGGCTTTCAAAAGAGACTAGACTCAAAATTAATCTTAGAAATAAAGCCTGGGCTTTATGGCGATCTACTAAACTCCCTCATGATCAAATTAAATACAGGCAACTTAGGAATGAGACTAAAAAACTTATACTACTAGACAAAAAAATAATACTACTGCAAATTACAAACAGAAAATGAAAATAACCCTCAGAAGTTCTGGGCAGGGTTGAATAATCTACTACACCCTGGTCAAACTACTACCCCTGTCCCAGCTGCCACTACTGATAAACCCCCAGAAGCATTCTCTGATAGTTTTAACCGATTCTTTACCGAGACAATTCAAGCCCTAGCCAGCCAACTACCTCTTAGCTCCCATAGCCCAGATAGTACCACCCCTAGAAACCTATCCTTATTTAGCGTTCAACCTGTTGCCACATCACTTATCCGTACCCTAATCAGAAAACTAAAACCTACCACACTCTCGGCTGACCAACTTGCAGCTGAATACCTACAAAAATCAGCTGATGCCATTGCCTACCCGATGTCATTACTTATCAATCGTACCATAGTAGAAGCGAACATTCCCACTATATGGAAAATATCCTATGTAATCCCTCTTCATAAAGGAGGTAGTTCTACTGAACTCTCCAATAATAGGCCTATAGCTATACTCTCTCCTCTAGCAAAGATAATGGAAAAATGTATTCAGAAACAGTTCTTGTACCACCTAATCCATAACCACCTCATGGCAGATACCCAGCATGGTTTTAGACCTCACCATAGCACTACCTCAGCCCTACTAGTCTTTTCCAATACTATAAACCTTAATCATAACAATAATCATATTTCTTCAGCTCTTTATTTGGATCTTTCCAAAGTTTTTGATATGGTTGGTCACCAGCTATTAATCCACATCTTGCAAACACTTTGTCTAGATCCCAAAGCCCTTCAATGGTTTAATTCCTACCTAAGCGGTAGACAGCAGGCTGTACTTTGGCAGAGTAAACTCTCTACCCTGCTACCTAACACCCTGGGAGTACCACAAGGTTCTGTATTAGGGCCCCTGTTATTCTCCATCTTCATCAACAATTTGAACACTGTCATACCTAAAGTCAGCTGTATCCAATATGCAGATGACTCTACTCTGATTTGCTCAGCAACACCCCCTACAGAGTTACAGTTAGCTACCCAGACCACCTTTAACACAATAGAAAACTGGCTTACCAAACGACGCCTGATACTGAATCCCAAAAAAACTAAAATGCTGTTATTCTCACCTACACAAAGGTCTAGTGCCGTTAACTTTACAATTAAAGCAAAGGATAGCACAATAATCTCCCCTGACCTTACTACTAAACTATTAGGTGTCACTATAGATAACAATTTAAAATTTGACCTACGTGTTAACCAATTGATCAAAACCATCAATAAAAAACTGGGATCATTGTACAGAATAAAAAACTTCCTGACTCCCCCAGCCAAAGTTGCCATTGCTCAATCACACCTTCTCTCTACTCTTTTGTATGCATCCCCTCTTCTCTGTAACACTAACAAGACTGTCCTGAACAAACTCACTCTCTGTTACAATCACATTGCCAGGTTTGCCACTGGGCTGCCTTTTAGGACACATCATTGCATCAATCTTATCCAACTTGGATGGATTGAACTACCCAGTCTAATCTTATATAACCAACTGGTTATGGCCCACAAAATTAAATACAACCCTGAAAACACCCCTGCACTCAAAAATCTGGTCATCCTATATAACAACCCTAGACCACTGCGATCCTCCAACAGACTCCTTATCCAGATATGTAAAACTAACAACCTAGCCAGCGACTCTCTTTACAAACTCTGTAGGTAGATCATGGAACTCTCTACCACCTGATATTACCTTACTTTTTTCTGTAGGTCAGTTCAAAACTAAGCTCAAACACTACCTGGGATCAAACTGGACATGCTATTGTATCAAGCCTGGTTAATCTTTTCTCCGGATTGTGTGCAGCTGCTATGTAACCTATCATGTACTGCAACTTTCAGATTTATCTACTCTGAACAACTGTACCTATGAAACTATTAATAATGATCGTTCATCGAATTAATGTAAAAAAATTCTGTATGTAATTCTGTATGGTTTGCCTCTAATTTCTCTGTAAGTATTCTATTTGCAATTTGTAACATGTGACATGTAATTAGATTTTTTATTGCTTGGAGCTTTTCTCCTTGGGCCTCCACTGAAAATGGACAAATATCCAGTTGGACTATCCTGGTCAACAAATGTAAAATAAAATAAATAAAATATAAATTTATGATTGCCTGTGTCATAAGTGATTGTTTAATAAAGATGTTTCTTGTTTAAAAAAGGGGCAGGAATTGAATAATTTATGTAATGTTGTTTAGGTTATATGATATATAGCAATATGCGTGAAGTGTAATGTTTGTAAACATGAACTCGTTAATACAGTTTTATTACTTATATATAAATGTAAATTTGTCTATGTCACAAGTGATAAATCAATAAAGGTGCTTAAAAGAGAAACAAGGAGAGACTGTGATTCTGGATGCAGATCCTTAAGGAGAATAACAATAACCATACAAAATATTATATTCATAAAGTAGCAGAAAGTATTCTAAGAACTAAGCCAACATGGGAATGGAGAAAGAAGATTCTGCCGATAGGGATGACTGCAATTAGGGATACAGACAATAGGCAAGAGGGGCCTGAAATTTATTGGAGAAAACTGGCAAAAGAACCAAGGTATTAGGTGCAAGTAATTAGAGAGGGAAAGATAACAGAATAAAGATTTCCTTCCCTGCAAGGACTGATATCAGAATATAGGCAAAGAGAAAGAAAAAGGGGGATACTAAGCAAAAGACCAGCACTCGTAGAGTTTTTGCAGAATCTAGAACAGAAGCTGCTATTAAAAAGGAATAATTAGTAGAGCATATAAAATGTTGCATGATAACTATAAAAATCTGTCAGAGGAGGTTAGAAAGGATTGGGAAGGCAGATTGGATAAGCAATTCACAAAGAAATAATGAGGAATATATGTATCTCTCCCAAATATGCACAACGTCTAGAAGTTGTAGGATCTTTGCTTGGAAGTGACTACATAGGTATTTTATACCCCAAGTAGACACCAAAGAATTTTTCCTCGGGTAGACAGCAAGGGTTGGAGGTGTGATGGGGAAGAAATAGGTAATTGGGAACATATTTTCTGGGAGTGTAATGAGTTGGTAGACTTTAAAGATTCCCTACAGACTAGTCTGTCAGAGATACTGGGTGAGCAAATTGGTGTAACTAAGCAAATTATTTTTTGAACTATGATATAGAATCGGAATTGCCTAGACATAGTAAGGCCTTGCTGAGTCTGATTATAGTGGCTACCATAAAAGCAATTACTAGAAAGTGGAAATCAAAGTCTA
Source organism: Protopterus annectens (assembly GCF_019279795.1). Classification (NCBI taxonomy): domain Eukaryota; kingdom Metazoa; phylum Chordata; order Ceratodontiformes; family Protopteridae; genus Protopterus; species Protopterus annectens. The sequence goes on along the minus strand of NC_056737.1, from coordinate 693,204,606 downwards.
AATCAACTGTTCTAGAAGCAGTGAATATAGTATCTCTCTCTCTTTCTTTCCTGTTTATGCATCATGTGGTACATCGGGCAATGAGAACCTTTCAGCGCTCGTTGATTCTGTAGCAGTTACATGTTTTACAGGCTCAGGTTGCTAGCCCAAGACCCAAAGTGAATATAGTAACAGAGATAAAACAACTGGAACTGGGATCCTTAGAAAAAGGTAGGAGCAAGTTACTTAGAAAGAAATGGGAATTGTGGGAACAATACATACAGAGGAGGAGAAATTAAGTTTAAAAGAAGGCAAGATTTGAATGAACCATGTAATGCTTGACTGAAAATGACTGGATAGATTATAAGTGATCTATAATGTTTCCAACTAAAATTGGAAACATTACACACACTCTTTTCTCTTTGGCAACACATAGTTTCAGACAAATGGATTCTGTAGATCATTCACCAAGGTTACTAATGGCAGTGGGAGGAAGTTCCTCCTTTCCAGCAATAATTTCTTACCCACCAAACCAGACTCATATTTCTACCTGTCCTTCATCACATACTGTTGCAGGGAGTGATAGACCCACTTCCTCCTTCCCAGGTGGAGAAAGGTTTTTATTCAAGGATGTTTTTAGTGCCAAAGAAAGAAGATGTTTGGAAACCAGTTCTGGATCTTTGTTTCCTAAACCTGTTTATGATAGTGCCCAAGTTCAAAATTATGTCACTTCACAATCTTTTACCTGGTTTTCCTCATTCAAGTTTCATGCTAACATTAGATTTAAAAAATTATCATCACATACCTATTCTTTCAGACGTCAGGTGTTTCTTAAAGTTTTATGTGTCTGGATTACATTACCAGTTCTCTACCTTACCATTTGGACTATCCACTGCACCAAGAGTGTTTACAAAATGTCTATCTCCAGTTATTGCTCATTGCAGGCTGCAGGGTATCCATATTTTTCCATACTAGGTTAACTTGCTTATCTTTGCGGAGTCTTTTTCAAAGTGTCAGGAATCTCTCACTTAAGTGAGAAATCTCTTACATAAGCTAGGTTTCCAAAAGAACATTTAAAAGGATTTTTTGCCTTCTTCACAGATTATCTTGTTTGTAGGGTGTCAACTAGACACCTCAATTCAAAGAGCTTTTCTTCCACAGGATAAAATAGATCTCTAGCTAGATCTATTTCTGAGATTTTCCACTTTGTCTTTGGTCACTGTGAAGGACATCTATGATTCTTATGATAACCCCTGGCAAGACTCCACATTAGAAAGATACAGTGGTATCTGAAGTTTTTGTCTTGGCACCAACATCCTTTGTCTTTTCAAATCTCAGTACTGAAGTTTGTCAGAAGAGTAATCACTTGGTTGAAACACAAGTTTCCTTAAATTTTTAAATCCAAATCTCCCTTACCCCTTCTCTGTTCCCAAAGCAGTCTGTCACCACTGACAACTTGGACTTTGCTTAAGAAGCAGCTTCAGGAGGGATAAAAGTGCAAAATTTGTGGGACACCAATGACAGATACAAGCACATAAATATAAAAGAGATGCTTGTCCTGATCAAGGCACTCAATTCTCTGAATCATCTTTGGTCCCTGGTACCTCTTCAAGGTGTTACAGACAATACCCTAGTCATGTAGTACATCAACAAGCAAGAGGGATCCAGGTCATAACCCCTTTGCAGACTAGCCATGTTATCTTGGGATATAGCTTCACAGCACATACTTATTCCACAGGCATCCAACATTCCATCAGAGCAAGACTGGCAGACAAGCTGAGCAGGACACGGGCAGATCCTCTTGACTGAAAATTAGATCAGGAGATCTTCCAATATATGATCCTCCTGTGAAGAGTTCGTCAAGTAAACCTGTTTACCTCCTCACTGAACAATCAGCTGGTAATATTCTACTCCAGGACTCCATGCAAGAAGGTCTGGAAGACAGATACCTTTTCCTTTCTTTTCCTTGGACAGGAATGTTCCTGTATGCTTTTTCACCCTTTCCATTGATATCCAGACTACTTCTGAAAATTCAGAAGGAATCCTCCAAGACATCCTTCCGGCACAGGCAACAGTGGTTCTACCTCCTTTTGGAACTGGCAAAGGGAATTTACCACAAGCTTCCTGACAGAATGGATCTACGCACACAAGATCAGTGGAGTTTGATACATCCTGACCCAATCAATTTCAATTGACTGCCTGGATGATAGGGTCTTAATTCCCTTTAGGCACCTGTTTACTGAGGATGTACAGCAGGTGCTAATAGAGGCAAGAAAGCCTGCTACTAGAAAATCATATGTTAGCAAATGGAAAGGATTTTCTAAGTGGCTTGAGCTGACTGATAATTTGTGGCATGTGGAAGGTGCCCTGAAGCTTTGGAAGCTGAACTGCTGTTATAGCAATCATTCAAACCTCTACTGTTATGGGAAGTTAACTTACACAACTGTACTATCCAGGACTCTTTAGCTGGCAGTGTGTGCATCTACCACCTAGATGACCCTGTGGAAGCATAAAACACAAGTAGAGGTTGCATGTACACTAGATATGGGAATCATGTCAACTGCCAGGATGGTGCACAGACACATTATATATAACATCCCATACATTGCACATCAGCTGTCAACTGATGGAGTGAAACTCTTCTGGTTGATATACTGGATGCCAGAAGGAGCAAGTGGAGCCTTGACAGCAATATGGGAGCAATTAATGGCCCCTAAGACCTCAACAAAATGGGCTATGTGATAGAATGTCTGCATAGTGGTAGTTCTGTACTCTGCCCTGTATGGAAATCATACATGCTCCTCCATAAGCTACAGCATCATGTCAAGGAACTGGTGTAGGATTCGCAAAGCAGATGCCTGAGAAAATTCTAATGTGTCCCTCTAGCAAGGATGGTTAATGCTGCACAAACCCTACAAGCCCACTGGGATAAGCAGTCCATGCATCCCCAATGACTCAGTGTGTGAGTGATGCATCTGCTGTCTTCCCATATAGCATCTCAGTGAACGCAGCTGATAGTGGCCTGTTTGTGAAGATGAAGGTATGTCAGCTCCTGTTGGCTCTGTCTGTAAGCTGAAGGGTGACAAAATGCAACACTGCAGACACTGATTCTGACAGTACTCCCACCATCACAACATGAACAAAGGTCCTAGAAAAGCATGGTGTTCAGAACAGATGATTGCTGCATCTCTTTGTGCTACATTTGTAATTTTCTAAAAATCTCAAGTCATGTTTTATTTCAGTGTTTGCACAAGCAATGACTCTCATTAGCATGTTGCTACTTATTTATGTGCCATTATGGTGTCATTTGCATACCATGCATGCAACACTCTTGTTAGCATAGTGGTGCTACTTTTGTCTCTGAATTACACCTGCCCTGTGCCTCACCACTCACCATACTATTTTGTGTAACTCTGTGCACTTATAGTGTGTGAATACTCCCTTCTTCCATTAGGACTTCAGACCATTTTATTTTCATAATCTCAGTATTATATACATTTAGACATTTTACTTTGGTTTTCTGATATTCAGACTTTTCAGTTTTGATATTTCAGTGGGGTCAGTGGCTGAGAGGGAACAAGCCAGCCAAAGCTGGAATCTACAGGTATTCAGATTTTAAATCCACAGGACCTCCTCTCTTAAAAGAGCTAAATCCGTAGGTTTGATTAAGAGTCACTGTAAGAACATGAAAAGGATTAGTTTTTCTGTTGGAACAATGAGTACCTCCCACGGACTGTACTTTAAATTGTCTACATTATGCCCATTCAAAGATTCTGTCTAAGGGCAGACATTTTCTTCTCTACTACCTCCCAATCTGTGCTGATGTTAGCCCACTGTTTTTCCCATTACGTCTTTCCTCCTTTCCAGCAAGGCACCCTCCTCTTGCTTTACTTCATGAAGAGTGTAGCAAAATATTCATTCAAAACCTCTGCTTTTCACCAATCTTCTATGACTTCTCTTCCATTCTTGCTGATCTGGCCAATTCTATCCCTTCCTTCATCCTGCTAGGTACCTGAAAAAAGCACTGCCTTCTCCACATTCCTGCCCCCTCCTTTTCCAACTTTTGTAAGACCTACCTTTTGTCCTAACTGCTACAGTTAAATTCTTTTGTAGACACACTGATCATCTCCTCCTCTTTTTTCACCTTTTTTATTGCCTTTTCCTCACACCATTGTCCATAGCCTTAAGTACGCCATCTCTGACCCATTCTTGTAGATTGTCCACTTTCATGGTTTGCTCCCAGTCTATTAAATCATTTTTGACTACCTCACACAGCATATTATAAGCCATTTTTCCAAAATCCCACAGCGTTATCTTTGTCTTTTATTTTTCCCTTTCCTCCAACCTTAAACCACACAATGGCATGATCCTTAACCTAGACATCTGTAACACCCTTTTCATTGGTTAGGACAATGTCCATAATTCTGTCATTTTGTTGTACTGTCCTGTACAATTTGGTTGAACCTCTCATGGTCAAAAAACTCAGTCTCCTTGAATATGTTACCTCCTCCTCTTTGCGTATGCCCCTGAAATTCACCAAAACAAATCACATCCCACTTTGCTGTTTTTCTTTGTGGTTGCCTGCTTTCTGTTATCACACTCATTTTCAGCCATTGATAACTTATTTGCAAGAAAAAAAGTTAGAAGTGTGAACCAGAAGAAGGATGGTCATGGACTCAAGTTGTGACATGAAGTGCTAATCACCTCAAAATCATCTTTAAACATAACACCCCCACTTTCTTCATCCATGGGCAAATCAACAACAGCAGGAAAACCAACCATCTTTTAATGTTAAATATTAATATTAGAAGTATCAAAAATAAAATACCTGAACTCCATGCCACAATAGCACACTACTCCCCAGACATAGTTGCTTTAACAGAAACCTGGCTAAATAAAAACATAGCTAACTCAGAAGTTCTCCCTACCGGCTACAATATCATTAGACAAGACAGACCACTTTGTAAAGGGGGTGGAACTGCCTTACTGTACAAGTCCAACTTAACTGTCCGTCAATTACCAAACTCCTACCCCTCCCCCAGTAATTGGGACATACTTATCTCACAACTTCAACTTCACCCTAAAAAGGTCATCACCACAATTGTGATCTATATTTTTTATTTATTTTATTTATTTTACATTTGTTGACCGGGCTAGTCCAGCTGGATAATTTCCATTTTCAGTGGAGGCCCGGAGAGAAAAGCTCCACAATTAAAACAAGGTTAAACATTTAAGCAACAATGCATACATTTTAGTGTAGTAGAAAATACAGCGAAAAAAAACAGGTAAAAAACAAATAGCCTAAGCTATATATTCATATTATTTATTTTTTTTTTTTTTAAGAACAGTACAGTAATTTAGTCATTTGAAATAGCAGGGAAAGATAGTGATTTTTACGTAGGGAGGTATGGCTGAAGAGCGAAGAAGTCATTTAGTCTGGATTGGTACAGGAGCAGAGCCAGAAGTTGATAAGATGTAATAGAAGTTGTTTTTTGAAAAGTTGAAAGGAGTCTAGTGAGGTAATGTGTGGGGGGAGGTTATTCCATATTTTCCGTATGGAGTTTGAAAATAGACAGTTACCTGCTGAATTTGTAATTCTAGTTGTGGTGACTTGTATCTTTTTGGCAGATCGCAACTGTTTCAAGTTTTTGTAGGGAGTAAGGAGGTTACTGAGAGCTGGTGTTTTTGTTGGTTGATAAAGAATGTTATGTGTAATTAAGAGTTGTTGATAGATAAGCTTGTTAGGTAGTTCTAACCATTGTAATTGTTTTAAGTTATTACAGTGGTGAGTTCTGTACTGGGATGCTGTGGCAAACGGGCTATATTATGATAGGATGTAGTTAGTTTTTCAGGTTACCTTTAGAGATTGGTGTAAATAGAGGAAGCATACAGTAGGGTGGAGATAAGATGTGATTGAGCTAAGGTGGTCCGTGCTTCTGGAGTAAGGAAGGGTTTTATTCTGTACAGTGAACCTATCTTTTTATTTACTGCTTTTATAGTGTTATTGATATGACAATCATAGTTAAGATTATTATCAATAGTAACACCAAGCAGTTTGGTAGTAGAGTCTGGGGAGATAAGAGAATTGTCAGCTGCAGTAATAGTAAAATGTAGTTGAGGAGATTTGTGGGTAGGTGAGAATAGTAATAGTTTTGTTTTCTTGGAGTTGAGAAGGAGACATCTTTGAGAACCATTGTTCAACGGTTGAAAAGGTAGATTGTGTGAGTGACTGGAGTTCAGATTGGGTGGGAGCTGTACAGATGATGGTAGAATCATCTGCATATTGTATGCAGGTAGTGTTATGGATAGATGATTGAAGATCATTAATAAAGATAGAGAATAAGAGTGGGCCTAATATTGATCCTTGAGGTACTCCTAAGGAGATAGGTAGTAGAGCAGATAGAGAATTTTTCCAGAGTACTGCTTGTTGTCGGTTTTCAAGGTAGGATGAGAACCACGTTAAGGAGGAAAAATCCAAGGCAAGTGAGTTTAGTATGTGTAGGAGAAGTTTATGGTTGACCATGTCGAAGGCTTTTGACAGGTCTAGGAAAAGAGAAGCAGTTAGTTTGTTATTATTACGGTTACAGTTTATTGTGTTAGTAAAGGAAAGTAGTGCAGTGGTCGTACTATGTGAGGGTCTAAATCCATGTTGAGTGTTTGCTAGTAGGTTATTTTGAAGGAGATGGTTAAGTAGTTGTTTGTGTATACATTTTTCCATGATTTTAGCTAGTGGAGATAATAGTGCTATTGGGCGTAAGTTAGAGAGGTCAGTGGATTTGCCTCCTTTATGTAAGGGTATGATGTGTGATATCTTCCAGATTGCTGGAAAATCCCTTTCTTTTATGGATCTGTTTATTAGGATCGAAACAGGGTAGGCTATAGCTTTTGCTGCTACCTGAAGGAATTCAGCAGGAAGCTTATCTGCTGAGGGGGTAGTGGGTTTAAGTTTTTGTAAGAGAGATTGTATGTAGGAGGTGGGTATGGGTTGAAGTTGAAGGGAAGGAATGACGTTGTTGGTGTTACTTAAGATCAGTTGGGAAGCATCAGGGGATAAATGGCTTGCTAGTGTTTGTATGGAAGTAGTAAAGAAGCTATTGAAGTTATTGGCTATTAAAGAGGGATTATCAGGGTCTAGATTCTGTGGGTTAGGTGTTACTATTTTACCTGGGGTAAGTAGATGATTGATAGTAGACCAGAACCTTTTTGGTTCTTTTTGTGGATTGCTGAAGTTCTACATAGTAGTTCTTTTTGTCTGAAATAATAGCATTTTGGTTTTGTTTCTCAGCTCTCTAAAGGTTTGATAGTCTGTTGGGTTTCTAGAGGAGCGCCATTTCTTCCAAGATTTATTTTTAAGCCTGATCTTTTGTTTAGTATTAGAGGTAAGCCAGTGTGCTGTTCTGGTCTTTATTCTAATGGTACGACTTGGGGCATGGTGGTTTAGGATTGTAAGGAATGCTGAGTTGAAATATTCTATGGCTTTGTTGAGAGAGAGGTGCTTTAGAGGGTCCAATTGTATTGTGAGAGTTCTGTTTGAAATCTTTGGGGATTAAATTGTTTCTTTGAATATAGTGTTCTATGTGAGGTAGGTAAGTTTTGATGAGTTTTAGCTCTAATGACATATGTGAGGGAGTGATCGCTAAGGTCATCAGGAAGGATGCCAGTTTTGTAGCTTTGTGAGGGGAAGTTTGTAAGAACCCAGTCTAAGGTGGTTTCTTTTTTGCTTGTTTTATTTATTCTAGAGGCACTATCAATTAGTTGTTTGAAACCAAAAAGGTTTAAATGGGAAGTAGGGTTAGCATTGTTACAAGATTTCCAGTCAATGTTAAAGTCTCCAAGAAGTAGTGTTTCTTGGGGAGGTAATTTGAGAGTTGTTCAAGAAGTTGTTCTAATGTGGGGATATTATTTCCTGGAGGCAGATAAGCACAAATGATGTTTATTGATTTAGTAGTATTAAGTTGAACTCTAGAGCAGATTATTTCGACATTATTGTTTTGGGTAAGAGCAAGGTCAAGAAGAGTAAGCTTCAGGTTAGATTTATATAGGATAGCTACTCCACCTCCTTTCTTGGAGGTGCGATCAAGTCTAACAATGTTATATCCAGGTGGGGTAATTTCAGTATCTTTAATAGATGGTTTTAGCCAGGTTTCTGATAAGCATAGAATGTCAAAGTTGTGTACTTCTAGTAGGGCGTGTATTTGACTAACTTTATTACAGATACTGTGTATATTTAGGTGGGCCAAGGATAGTATGTTTGTAGTTATAGTTGATGGAGGAAGGAGAGCTTTTATATGGTGACTGTGTGTTTCAGTAGTTGTAGGTTGAGGGCCTGGATTGGGGTGTATGTCACCGTCCTGAAGTAGATGGAGTAGTAGACCATAGTTTTTGGATATGTGTTTTAGAGATGTGTCAAATACTTTCTTTGATTTAGTTTTTAGTAGTTTACAATGAAATAGTCTATGATATTTGGGAAGTAGATATATGGTTTGTGATGAGGTAGGTAAATAGGATGAAGGTAGGTATGTTGTAGGTGTACTAGTATGTTTTGAGGGAAGTGAGAGAGAAATAGTTAAGGAGTGTTCATAGGAGGTTAAGAAGTAGGTAGTAATGAGAAGGAATAATAGTAAGAAGGTGATAGGTAGTTTAAGTTGTGAGTGGAGGATAGTTGTAGACATGATAAGATAGTTGTATGTGAAGTAGGGTTTCCTGATATGTTGTAGAGGGGTGTGTGGTGGGAGTAGGGGGTAGAGTGGAAGGGGTTGTAATGGTATAGGACTTTAGTGAGATAGTGGTGGGTTGGTTAAAGTGGAATGTAGGTGTGACTAAGTGAAGGAAGTTACACAATCTGTGAGACTGTGAATTGGATAGGATAGCAGTAGTAGGAGGTGTGGCTTGTAGAAATATAAATGTAGGACCCCTGGGGTGGGTGGGATATGGGGGTAGGGTGGGGGGCGGAGCGGGGCACACAAAGTAGACCAGAGGAGAGTGGAAAAAGTATCAGGGAAGGAAGGGGGAATCAAGGCAAGAGAAAGTATCCTCGGGGGAGAGGATGAGACAGAGAGGTAAAGGAGGAAAAGGATTAGTATAAGGAGGGAGAATAAAAGTGTAAGGCAGAAGTCAGTACTAATATCCCAAATAGGGATGAGAAAAGTATAACATCTAGTGGACAAAGTAGTAGTGCAGTAAGCAAACAAGGGAGCTACCAGGCGTGGAGCTGTACTAGAAGGAGAGAGGATAGCCTATGTGGCCATCCGAGGAGACTGTGAGGGGAAATGAAGGGTAAGGAGGGGTAGCTGCTGGCTGCTTAGCTAGTGGCAGTCTGAAAGTTTAGCAGGAACATTTAGTTAAAACGTAATATAGCATGACTAGGTAGACATACTCTCTTTTTCTGGTGGTAGAGGGTGGTAGAAGAAGACAATGTCCTGACCGAGTCCAAGGGTATTCTGTGGGAACACCCTAATAGTGAAATTAGAGGGATACAACCCAGGCAAAGACACAGGGTCGTGGAGGGATAGCTGTTAGAGGAGGAGAGAGGACAAAAGATAATGTTAGAGTACAATATTAACATACAGGGTTACAATTCAGAGTCAAAATGCAATAAAAGACAGGTTATGCAACTGGTAAGCAAAGCAACGTTACACATAGTTGATATAACTCTTTAGGATGTACATATTAATGGTGAAAAGTACATTTCAAATAAATAACTGTATAGCTAATAATATATAGAGCCTAGTGTTACAGCAAATCACCACACACACCAGAGTAATGCAGTGAACGCATTCACGTTAACATAAACAATTCAATTGAAACACTTTCCAGTCTCTTTAGGAGGTATAGATGGTGTAAATAGCAAGTCATAACACGGAACGCTATTGCGTATACAGAAATATGATATGTGAAAGCAATAGGTGTGAGGACTAGGATAGGAGCAGTCCCAATGTAAGGCAAACCTAATAACTAAACGCATTCACTCCTAAGTTAGCAACAAAGTCAAGAGCAGTCACTTTAAAAGCTAGCCAAACTATCTAAAATTATTCACGTTTGCACAGCCCGTAATTACTCATAGGTTGGAACAGCACAGCATACAAAACCAGCATTTGCGTGAGATGTAAAGGGTTCCTATACCAGCTTAAGCAGTATCGGTATCAGTATCAGAGGGGTCCCACTTATGTAGCGCTACCTGAAAGCTAAAACTAAAGCTATATTCCACCTGGTAATACACCTGCTAGCCTTGAAGACTTCTTATCCTGGTGTTCTTCCATATATTCACAAGAAACTCTTATTCTGGGGGACTTCAACCTAGATTGGTTCACCTGTATATCAGAACAACCAAGTAATCTAATAAATCTCCACGGCTACCAGCAGCTAGTCCAAATTCCAACTAGATGTGATAAAAAATCTAAAAGGGAATCCATCCTTGACTGGGTCCTAACTAACAACCCCACATTGTACCCTCACACAGGCAGTCTCCCAGACACCTTAAGTGACCACAACATAATATACTTTATACGTAGTGGAACAAGCATATGCAAAACCACTAACTATATATCTACTAGAAACACAAAAAAATATCTCCTGAGGTCCTCAACACTTTACTCTGTAACTGTGACTGGACCCCCCTAAAAACCCTCCCACTTGACCAGGCTGTAGCATATTTCAACAAAACATTTCTATAACACCTAGACACTGTCGCTCCATTGCATAAAATCAAGGTTAGAACCTCTACAAACCCCTGGCAAAGTAAAGAAACCAAACAAATCCTCAAGTCCAGAGACACTGCCTGGCTTTACTATCAATAAAACAAAGAAACACAAAGCCTAACTAAGTACCAAGAAATGCGCAACCATGCAAAAAATGCATTAGGCTGGACAAAAAATCCTACTACACAACATTACAAACTAAATACCAACACAACCCGCAAAAATTTTGGAAAAATGTAAACCAGCTGCTAAAATCCACCCAAAAGGCTACCCCCAAACCAACCACTCCTGACACTAAAGTTCCCATCGAATCATAATTCAACTCCCACTTTGTGAACTCAATTCTATCCTTAGTATCACAGGACAGTTCCTTCCTCACTATCCCCCCAACACAAATAACACTAATACAAGCTTTACCCTCAAAACAGTTTCCACCACTTCAATCAAAAGCATGCTCTCCAAACTAAAAACCTCATCAACAGCAGCCGACCTACTCCCCAGCTATTTCTTGAAACTCACAGAAGATGCTATTGCTATCCTAGTCTCCACTCTCATAAACAGATCAGTTGTTGAAAACTATGTGCCCAAACTCTGGAAAATATCCTATGTTACACCCATACATAAAGGCGGGACCTCCACTGAACTTAATAACTACAGACCCATTGCTTTACTCTCTCCCCTGGCCAAAATCCTAGAAAAACGCATCCATACCCAGATGCTAAACTATCTCCTAGACAGCAACATCCTGTCACCTACTCAGCATGGTTTCAGACCTGCCCATAGTACCACTACAGCCCTCCTCTGCTTCACAGACACAGTAAACCGTCTCAAAAATGAAAGCCTACAAATGTCAACTCTTTTTTTGGATATGTCCAAAGCATTTGACACAGTCTCACATCAAATCCTGCTAAACAAACTAAACCAATATCATCTATCAAATTCCACTCTTACCTGGTTCCAAAGCTACTTAACTGACAGGTACCAAGCTGTGAAATGGGAAAATTATCGCTCTCTTCAGCTGCCCATAACTTTAGGAGTCCCACAGGGTTTTATCTTAAGACCACTACTATTCACAGTCTTCACAAATGACCTCCATACCTACACACAGCATGCATCTATAATTTAGTATGCAGATGACACTACCTTAATCTGTGCTGCACAAAACATTCCCACCCTCCTGCAAACAACTCAACTAGCATTCTCTGACGTTGAAAACTACCTTACCAAAGCCCAACTTATCCTCAATCCAAAGAAAACTCAGCTTATGATTATAACCAGTTCTAACAAAAACACTAACAGTCAATTCACTATCTACTCCACAAATGCTACTCCAATTGCTCCAGTGGCACAGGCTAAGCTATTGGGAATAACCATAGACTCCCACCTAAAATTTGATAGTCATCTCAACTTAACTATTAAAAAAGTACATGCCAAACTGGGGTCACTCTACCGTATCAAACCATTTCTTACCAACAACACAAGATCAGCCATTGCTCGCTCCCAACTTCTATCCACCCTACTCTATGCATCTCCCATTCTGACTAATCTCAACAAAACTGAACTAAGCAAAATGGAAGCCTGCTATAACAGAATTGCCCTCTTTGCTGCAAATTGCTTATATAGAACTTATCACTGTACTGCTTTGAGACAACTCCACTGGCTTGAACTGCCCAACCTCCTAACCTACAGTCAGCTCTGCCTCTGTCATTCTATCTGTTACCTCCCCAATAAGTGTCCTGCCATCAAAAACCTAGTACATCACTCAGCCAAAAGGCCTCTTAGATGATCATCAAGCAAACTACTACTAGAAGTCACCAACAGCTACAATAGCTTTGGAGATGCACTATATAGTAGTTCAGTGGCTAAAAAATGGAACTCTGTCCCTACTAGCATTCAAAACACATCATCCAAAGCCTCCTTTAAAGACCTCATCAGGCAACAGTGCCATGATTGCTCTCCAGGCTAGTGAAAGTGGATAATATATACATACTAAAGCTAGAGCACTTGATAATAGTTTTCAGTCTTACTCACAAACACTGGCTAATCTACTATGTATGTATTCTACCTATGTTCCAAATTTCAGCTGTACACCACAAATCTATTAATTACCTTTATTTTTAAAATTAATATTTTTTTGTTTGTTCTCTCCACTGTAACTGTTTATGTGCCGCATACCACAGTAAAAACATGTCTCTTGTAATTTGTGTTTATACTGATCATGTCTAAATAACTAAACGTGTCTGTAATTTTTCTTTGTGGAGCTTTTCTCCCCGGGCCTCTGCTGAAAAAGGACCTTTTCAGCTCAGTCAGACACCCCCGGTTAACAAATGTAGAATAAATAATTATGTTAATGTGCAGACTCTTCATTCCTTCTACATGCTTGCTTTCACTGTATTTGTGAACCTTAACTGCCTTGCTCACATCACTCATTCTCTTCCCTTTCTCTTATTTTCTTCTGAATTAATAATAATGTCCACAGATTGCTCTGACTCGAAAGTGCAACCTCTGCTGTCACACACAAATGCAGTCAGTGTTTCTGTCATTCACTAGACAGCATTTTCATATGTTGTACGGCTCAGACATCTTCAATATACAAAGTAAAATCCCTTGTATTGACTTGGATGTTTTCAGACACTGATTTGTATAAAGCATTTTTTACCACTGAGTGGTTTGTTACAGAATCACATTATCTGTGCTTTGTGGTTCCAGCACTCTTGGAACAGTGACTGAAAACTAAGTTACTTGCACTGTTCACTGCCTCCACCCTTTGCTTTTACTACAAATCTTCTGGAACATACCGTCTTCTATGGACTTGCGCAGTTATGGTATCTTAGTGGCGAGACTGCACTTCTCTGCCCCACCCATATGGAATCTGTCCCCTTATCTTTAAATGTTGTAGACATTGCTATTGTGGTCATTGTTTTTATGTTTCAATTTAGAATATTTTTTCATTTGATAATAGTTTAATATGTAATATATTTGATGAAAAAGTCGCAGAAAAGTTTATATGGAAAAGTAATAAAGCATAAACCTTATTAAATAATAGTTCAAAATCATAACAATTTTACTGCAGTTTGTAGTTTATCAGTCTGTCCATTGTACTGTTATGTATTACTACAAATCAAAATAAATACATGATAATTAAAAGTACATTATCCAAATTATAGTTTGGGCTGATGGCTCTCCTTTGAGACATTAAAATTATATTATTAGATATTATAATAATGAAATAATACAGCCGCATTCTTGATTTTTATAATCTTTCAGTATATTTGTGCTTGTTTGTTTAAATATTAGCATTTTATTTTGCATTAGGGTTGGTATCATTGGAGAACTTCGAAAAAACTTTGATCCTCATACTCTAAACTCACTAGGATTAGAGAATGAAAATGAAGAACATGAAAAAGAAGAGGACATCTCAGGAAAGAAATCTGGCTCTAATTTCTGTTCCCAAAGCATGGCATCTCCATTTCCAAGAGACACCAGAAGTCGACTGAGCTACAGAAATACAGCCATCTCTAGAGCAACAACAGAGGGAGCCTATTCTGACACTGACTAAAACCAATAGTGTAGACCTTTTTTAGATATTCACATTTTCTAATATGAATGTAACATTACCCTTCTGTGTGTTAATTTTGCTAAGTCTGTTAAGAAATATATACAAATCTGTAAGTATTCCCATTTGGTAAAGATTCTTGAATAGCTGTAAGTGATGTGCCAGATGAAAAATCATTTGAACCACAGCTCTTTTTTTTTGTTCCATCAGATGCATTTCAGCTTTAAATTAATTACTTTAATCCGTATATTAAAAATAAGTTGAATTTTGCATTATTCATTTGTTATATGAGAATGAGAAGTTCCTGCAGGGCTTGGATTTACTGATAGGTGTTAAACTCTGTGCATAAAGTTGTACTGTGGTAACATAATAAAAAAACATAGATTCCTCAAGGATGTCACTTACAGAATTAAATTCTGTTCTTGCCATATGCCTAAATTCTACAGATAACATTATATGTAGTGCTCTGAGGCAGAACCATAAGTAGGTGAAGCAAAGTGGGTGGCTGCCCTGGGCTCAAGCTGTTAGGGGGCACAATTGACAATGTAGAAGCAAAGTATTGATTGCTTCTCAAACTCAGAAGAGCTTTTTTTTTTGCTTATTTATTTCTCAAAGGTGCAAATTTCCCTAGCTAGTTCTTTGCTGAAGGGAGATAAGAAGATGTATATACCGCATGCTGTGTCTAACATACAAAACACTATGACCACAAACGTTCTTCAGTTTTTTTTCTCAAGAATTGCATGTTACAAGAGTTTGGCTGTGTTTTAGTCTTCAGCATTTATTAATTTTCTCAGTATATGTTCTGCAAAGGCACAATTTCAGAGAAAAATACAACAAAATATACACACGCAGTGATTTTGTTAGGCCCTTGGGCATTGTTTGCAGTACCTACAATTTATTTGTAATACCACAACCTGTGTTCTTTATGAAAAGTTTTAAATCTCCTGCAACAGGTATGTGTATGTTAGACAGGACAATTAACTATTTGTATACCTACTCATAAGTAAATGAGTTCATCAGTGTTCAGCATTTGAGCCACTGCCGATCTTGCTTTGAGAGCTCTTACAGGTGATTATAGATAGAGCTTGTACCTCTTAACACTAGGCCTGACGAGCATCAGTTTCTCAGCAGTTATTCAGCTAGGCCCACCCCTTGAGGTTACCATTCAGTGTGAATTCAGTTTGTATAAGGGATTATACAGCATTCTTGCCTACGGTACAAGCACTAAAGCTAGAATTACATTGGCATTTTAGATCATGCTACTTAATTATTTTCATGTGGTAAAAGATTTTTTTATGCTTGCAGTTTATAGAATTTGACATTTTGCAAGTGCATTTATTACTGACTGTCTCTTACCAAACACTTCAAAAGTGTACCTGTGGTAAAAACATTCCTGCTTAGGACCTATACAGAGGATTTTCCTTCAGACTGAGAAGTCTGCTTAGTTTAACCAGTCAACCAGACACAGGCAAAGATGACCCTTTGTAGGGCATTTGCTGTCTCAAATGATATTCTTGATTTAAAAATATATATATTCTTGATTAAAGGTAGCATAAAGGACAAAAGTGTTACGAATTAAAAGCCTAACCTTCAGAGTACAGGTAGGCTTAGGATAAGGAAAAAGGTAATACATAGTTAAAGGTAAGGAGAAGAATTGGTGGAGAAGGTCCACAGAAGGGATATAAATAAAATGATAAGCAGTAAGAAAAATGGTAAGTATAGAAAAAAGGGGGAAAAGAATAAAGTCAGCTGAAATAATGTATGGGATCAATTATCATCTCCTTCTAAAAAATTAGCTACAGGATTAATTAGGACTCGTTCCTGCATCCCTCAGTGATAACCTGATATACCTTCAGCAGACCAGTCACTGAATTCAATGCTAACAGTTTTTAAGATTCTGACACCATATATGAATTCATGCTGTGAATCATTTCCCCTGGCATACAGTCCTGTGTCCAGCACCTACATGTTTACCTATCCATATTTCAGACAGTACCTATCACTGGGAGTGACAATACAGTAGTGGCCAACATTGAAAGATAAACTGTATCTTCATTATTGGCCCTCATTAGATCAACCAACATCAAAGGACGGGGTGATCGGTTACCTAATATAGCCACTTGATGTAAGGGTTAGAACTGAAAGAAATGTGCCACATGAATTTGGCCATGACCCACAGCTTTTTATTACCACATTTCATACCATTACCTAATTGGGATGGTCCTAAACAGTCCATCAGTAGTAGGCTGCGGCAAACTGGCAAATGCAAATTTAATTCAAGGGTGTCCAGACAAAATATAAGCGCTTTCGCTTAAACAGCTTCTTCAGATATGTAAAAAACATCACCCATAAGTCAAGACAAGTATTTATACAATTTAAAAATAACAGCTAGACCAATCACTAGGTTCAATTAATTAAAAATTGAAATTGCATAGTGCACAATAAAAGCTCTACTTTATGCAGTTCCAATCAAGAAAATAAATACATGAATAGAAAAATCTCTAAAAACCGAATATGTATATATAAACAATAAGCTTATAATTCACTACCCTAGAATGCTAAAAGCATGGGCTCCTTTGCTTAGGCTTGACACAGCTCATTTATTGTTCCTACATCTCTTGAGAAGTGGCTTAATAGATGCTCGTTCATGTGGTGTGATAAACACTGGAATATATAGGAAACCATGTCATGCCAACACTTTCCTACTGAGATCTAGCATGCATCCCACCTACGTCTTTAGGAACATCATAAAAGGCCAAGGCGTTAGGGCTTCCAGGATGAATGCTGTTGACACAGGCTTTGTAGAAGAACTAGTGAGCCTTAAAATGAAATTATTAGAGAGGGGCTACATATCCAATGAGCACTATGCAATTTCAATTTTTAATTAATTGAACCTAGTGATTGGTCTAGCTGTTATTTTTAAATTGTATAAATACTTGTCTTGACTTATGGGTGATGTTTTTTACATATCTGAAGAAGCTGTTTAAGCGAAAGCGCTTATATTTTGTCTGGACACCCTTGAATTAAATTTGGATTTGCTTTATCTGGCTTACTTGGCTTCCTGCTTCACTCCGTTTGGGTTACTTTTTATTACATTTTGTTTATATTGCCAACCTGTACACGGAGTGTTCACCGGACTCTTGGCAGTTTCTATTTTATTGTAAACTGGCAAATGAATGAAGAATTAATCAATGCCAGTCATCATTTACCACAGTGCTCCACCTCCCTAGAGTGTTACTGAAATTTACCAGCTAGGGGCTATTCACTTTCCTTCTTATAAGAAGTCCAAAATCCAGTACTGCAAGACTCAACACTTTAAAAATGAGTGTTTAAAAAAAGCAGTGAATTTCAAAGCTTACTGTTAAACTTTAGCCTGCTCAGAAGTGTTTTTACTGTGTGTGTGTGTGTGTGTGTGTGTGATCTTAACTTATCATACTAAGGGTTTCCTAGATTAAATGAAAATGTTTTTTAAGGGAAACTTAGTACCTAGCTGCACAGAGGTTCTTAATCAATATAAAAGGAGTGTCAGCAGCAGAGAATGCTGGAGATCCCTGGTCCAAGTCCCAGATGAACCAGTCTTTTTATTTCATTTTTTTCACAATTTAAAAGGCTTTCTACTGCATGTGTGTGTGTGTGTGTGTGTGTGTAATGTGATGTTACCCTTTTAAAATATTTCTGTAGGGGACCCCTGTATCCCCAAAGTGTGAGGCTGTACCACTCACCCCATACTACTTAAACTATCAGATTGTTGTACTGTGGAAAATGGATATACTCCAAGACACCATAATCCTAGACTTAGTATCTGTATTCTCCATTTTGTCATTTTAATTTTTGCAATTACAGAATCACAATTACTGTTCTCAGACTTTCACTGGTCACTCCATTGACTCATATTTTATACCTCCTCCATATGAAGCACTGAAAATCCACCAGTCAACCTGTCTTCTGTATTTTTGAAGATTTTACAACCAGCAGTGATATAGTATCTTCTTATTGGTCTGAATGCTATAGCATCACTGTCAATAATCTGATAAAAGAACACACAAGGCCGGTGGTAATCTCCAAAAAGTTTATGTAAGCGCGTTTGTTGAACAAGTAATCCAACTTCTTCAGACACCGGACAACAGTTAAACATTCAAGTTAAAATATTCCAAAAGGAAATGACATCAGCAATAATGTCAGCAGGAAATAACATCAGCAATAATGACATCATGAACAATCCCATACTTATAAAAAATAAATATAAATAAAAATATGTTGTTTGTACAATACTACTATGAATAAAGTTATAGTATTAAACAAGCATAGTTTATATACACCAATTGTAAAATAATGCCTCCCAAACAAAACTTATTCATCTTTGAAGTGCTTTGCATGTGTGTGTTCACAAAAATAGGTAGTGAATGCAAGAAGTAGATCTTCCATGAAACATGTACTTGTTTCACTACAAATTGCTTTACCCTGCAAAACCTCATGTCCTGCTTTGGCAGTGTGACCAAAGAGAACACTAAAGTGAAGGACTTACCAGCCTGACTTCTGTCTCATACAGATTTCTTGGACACAGAGTTTGCTGAAAACATAAGTACTGTGGCCAGTGTCTATTAAACTAACAAGTCCACACTACCTGCTTTCTGCATGCCGGCAATCCCAGATGATTATTCATACAGATGAACATGTTTATTCAACGATATAGAAAACGTCACCAGGTGCTGGGTGTTGAGCGGGGTTTGGGCAGCCCTTGCTACTGCACATTAAGGGGGTACTGTTGTAAAACAATGCCCTGCAAACTACTAGGATGATTTTGCAGTAGCTCAGTCAGCTACACTTGGCAAAGCTGGATGTAAGTCAATGTCACAGCAGCTATTAGGACTTAAGTACAGTACGTACCCATCAAATGAATGTGACTAATTCACATGTACCTCACTCTGTGCAGCATTATTCATACTTACAGAATGCCAAGTGATACGATTTCTGTGAAACATCATATCCAAGAGAGAGTATTGCTGTTACAGCATTATGGATGCATCTACTTAACATTCACCTTTCCTGTTCAGATTATCCCTGTAGGAAGCAATTTAATGTACAAGATTTTTTTGACATTGTCTTATGCACTTTCAACTTCTGAAGTCTGTACAAATCAGTGTAAACAAGTTATACAATAGCAGTTGTCTAGCCAAGAATATGGTGAACTACAATTATCTAAATATTCTTTCTGAAGATATTACAAATCTTACAAAAGCTTTGTCTGCCCAATCTAAGAGAAGAACAATGCTGTCCTTCATTTTTGTTTTTTATCAAGGTTCTGCAGACAACTTTACATCGTTTCATATCATACCAGAATTCAGAGTATATTTTTTCTTACTATGCTTACATGCTGCCTTTAACAGGTGAGGGATGATACAGCTGTGTTCATATCAGCAAAACTAGAAAACAACCAAAGTGAAAGAACACTGTGACATATTAGTAGTAAAATAACTCATAAATAAGTAAAGCATCTTGTCTCAGAAAGAATTTCTTACCCTGCATCACTATTAACTTGGATTACTAGACATGTAAACAACTTCAAAGAACAGTCATTACAGGACAGGTTTCTATGCATATAAATTCATGTATACAAATACAATCCACCTGTTAGACCCTGTCTAAACTCAGTTAACTCAGAAGTGAATCTCAGACCATAACAAAACAACACTACTCTTCACATACAGGGGCACTGATGTACATTGGCTGTAAAAATAAATACATGACCATGTAAAACACTTCCTAACCAGCTATGCACACAGCTAGTTTTATAAAACCATTTATATTAAATAATTCATCAAGCCTTGCTACTCCTTAATATTTGCAGTTTCTGTTCCATACAAGTTCACTGTGCTCCCAGGCTTTGACTCTTGAGGCTCATACAGATGAATGCAGAACTATATGTAGTTCAAATGTAGAACCATAGCTGGTTCATCTAGCACCCTGTGCAGCTCCTGAAAACTGATGCCCCATTCAAGTTTGAGTTGAGGAACAAAAAAAAATGCTCTGCCAATTATAGTTAGCTGCTTGTTACATTTTTATATGTAACAAGCAAGTCACTTGCTACATGTAAATTACCACACACACACACACACACACACACATACACACAGAGCTCTTCAGCAATGACCACCACAAAAGCAGTATCAACATTAATTCCTTAAGTTCCAGCTTCAGAAATCAATGTTAGTACTGCACTTCCATGCCATCAGCACATGCCGACTTCATCCCTTGACAGCATGTACCAGGGATAGCTACCCTCTTTGCCCCACCTTAGTTACATATCTAACTGAATGTTTTTTTAATCACAAAAGACACTGCAAAACCTATTTCATCATTTTGCATATTACACTTCCACATATGGTCCATACTCACAATAGAAATTAAAGGCATCCATAATCCTTGGATTTCAACACACATGCACCAAAAGCACAGCTTGTATCTCCTTCTATAAACACTCCACTTAGATTCTATGGTGGTGGGGGCTGCCACTAGAAAAGAACTTGCAGAAAAGAGTTCAACTGTCCATCCTCTGAACAGGGAGTCCCAGATGATAGACTAGGGAAGTTGATTTACGCTTCAGCGACCTTTGCCATATGGTTGCTGAACTACCTGGCACATTGTACCCGTCTTCAGAGGGACATGATTGCAGACATTTCAGGAACCTTGGCAGGAGCATTGTCTGATGAGGTATGTGACAAAGTTGCCTCACAGCTTGCCACCCTGGAGTCCATTTCTAACTCCTCTATGCAGTTGATTGCCCATACAACCGAGGGGGCAGCCAGAGTTGTAGGTTCAGGCATTATGAGACATCACGTCTGGATGCACCAGTGGAATTTTGCGGACCCCTTCAAGTCTTCCTTCATCAACACTCCTGTTGATGAGACTTCCTTGTTTGGCCCAAAGGTTAAAGATACTTTAGCCTGGTGTGAGAAAGACGGAAAGACCCTATCTGCCATGTGCGTACATTTTTCCTCCCCTCAAAGTTCCTACACCAGGAATCGGAGAGGTGGGAAGATGTGGTTCAAGAAATCCCAAGGGTCTTTTCGTGACGTATGTGGCGAGTTCTCTTCCCAGAGCAGAGGGGGTAAGTCTTCAGGAATACACCCCTCCCATGGCACAGGGGGCCCGCAAAACCAGTAGTCAAGGGATTCCTTCTCTGGGCAACCCTATCAGCTCCTGGAAGCAGTCGGGGAAGATTCTCTCTGCACCCCTTGGCCTGGCATTCAATAACTTCAGATTCTTGTGTGCAGACAATCATGACCAGAGGTTACCATATTCCCTTCAACATTTATCCAAGGCCTCTAAGGCAAATCTCCGACATTCCACCTGGTCAAAGGGATGGGGCAGCACAAGAAATTCTAAAGCTGCTAGAAAAAAAGAGTCATCCAAACAGTCCCACCAGACCAAATAGGATCCGGGTTTTACTCAAGATTCTTTTTAGTGCCAAAGAATACAGGGAGACTGGAGACCAATTTTGGATCTCAGAATCTTGAACAATTTTATCAGATGAAATTCCAGATGGTCACAGTTCATTTTATCCTTCCTTTTTTGGAAAAAGATGATTGTGCTCCATAGATCTTCAGGATGCATATTACCACAATAAAATAAACAAACGATCCAGAAGATATCTCCATTTCTGGCTGGGAGCCAATCACTACCAATTTCAAGTACCGCCCTTTGGTCTCACCACAGCCCCCAGGGTGTTCACCAAATGCATGGCAGTAGTAATAACTCAGTTGAGACTGCAAGGATTCCATGTGTGTCCATATTTAGATGATTGGCTCCTTACTGCTCCAACCAAGAGTCTACTGCTTCAAGCCATATACCACACTTTAAAACTAGCAAACAAGTTAGGTGTCTCTATAAACCATGAAAAGTCAAATCTGGTGCCGGATCAAAACTTAGAATTCAATGGGGCGATGTTCGACACAAAATCTTGCCTAGTTGCTGTATCTCAGCACAGGTTGCAAAGGTTGAGATCTCAACTGCAAGTGATACTCTCTCAAGCTCTAGTTCCAGCCCAATTGGTCTTACAACTTCTGGGTTCAATGGCGGCAATGATCACTCTGGTTCCACTGGAGAGATTCCATATGAGGATGCTTCAATGGCTCCTAGCCTCTCAGTGGTCTATAATAACACTCCCAATGACTTATCCAATTCTCATAACAAACCGTTGCAAACAAGATCTGAGTTGGTGGATGAAATCAGAAGAAGAGTTATGGAGTCGCCCTTTTCACCCACTCAACCCAAGGCCACAGTCACCGCAGATGTGTCCCTGATGGGGTGGGGGGGCATTTTCAGGGAAGAACCGTCTAAGGGACCTGGTCCCCCTTAGAGGTCAATCTGCATATCAATGTCCTAGAACTGAAGGCAGTACTTATAGCATTGCAAGCATTTCAAGTGACCTTTCCATCAGAGACAATTGCTATCCAGTCAGACAATATGTCAGTAGTCTGCTACATCAACAAGCAAGGAGGAACCAGATCCTACCCTCTATGTCAGGAATCACTGAGAGTGCGGCAATGGGCGATAGATTCCAACAGCTTTCTGATAGCAATGCACATTCCCGGGAGTTCCAATGTAATTGCGGACAAATTGAGCAAAAACATTTTGATGCCTCATGAGTGGTCTCTCAACCATGTAATAGCGGCACAAATCTTTTCTCATTGGGGCCAGCCTTGCTGCAAATGTCTTTGCCTCTCCCTCAAACCACAAATGCAGCAGTTACCTTGCCCTGATCCCCCCTTAGGGAGAGTCACCAAGAGATGCTCTGATACACAATTAGCCTCCGGGACTGCTTTATGCCTTCCCTCCCCTTCCTCTGATTCCACTTTTCTTAAAGAAAGCACAGTGGTTGAGAAGTAAGGTAATCCTCATTGCATCTTTTTGACCCCATCAAGTCTGGTTTCCCTTCCTGTGGCCTCACCTGGTTCACCATCAATGGACTCTGGCTCCAATCCCAGGACTCTTGTCTCATCCACAGGGGCTGGTCCATCCCAATCGACTGAGTCTCATGCTGACAGCTTGGTTTCTCCACTTCCACTGATTGCCAGGCAGAATAACCTATCTTCCCCAGTGTGAAGGATATTTCTAGCCTCTCATAAACCATCCACCAGGAAACTTTATCACAGTAAATGGGACAGGTTTGTGTTCTGGACTAAAGATCAAGGAATAGACTCCTTCTCAGCCCCGGTCCATAAAGTCTTAAAATACTTGTCAACTTTACTCCAGTCAGGGGCCTCAGCCTCTACCATTACAGTTCACTTAGCAGCTATCTCCAATTTTCATAATGGTTTTAATGATTCTTCATTAATGTCCTACCTTCTATGCAAAATGTTCCTAAAGGGAGTCTTACATTTGAGACCACCTCTTAAAGACCCTTTTGAACCTTGGAATTTGACACTAGTCTTACATACTCTAACTTGTCGACCATTTGAACCTTCAGCCACCTGTGATATAAAATATTTGTCATGGAAGACCTTATTCCTGGTAATCATCACCTCAGCCAGGAGAATATCAGAGTTACAAGCTTTGTGTGTAAATCGCCCATACATCCTTTTCCATAAAGAGAGAGTATCACTTCAGACTAATCCTGCCTTTCTGCCCAATGTTATTTCAGAGTCAAATCTCAACCAGTCCATTGATTTTATTTATTTATTTATTTATTTTACATGTGTTAACCGGGAAAGTCTGACTGGACACACCATCCATTTTCAGCAGAGGCCCGGGGAGAAAAGCTCCAATAGCGTGTCATAAAGAAATTACACAAGAATATCATACAGAGATATAGGTTCCATAGAAACATGTTATGTATAGATTAACAATTCCTTTAGTAAAGTCAGCATGCAGCATTCTAGTAGTAGGACTTATATAGAATATAAAATATAAACACACAAGAAAAACATTTTTTTTCTTTCTAAATTATGAGTACTCTCAATATTTTGTTACAGAAATAACCAGTGATTATTAAGCTTTATAGTGAAAGGAATTAGGGGACCTTTAGTAGAATCCTTGAACATAGTATTGGTGCAAATTAACCTGGGGAGTAGCATGAACAAAGCCAGTTGTTTGAGAAGTGGGTTCTCAGGAGTTTCTTAAATTGAATAGTGGAGGTAGTGGAGGTTATTTGGCTAGGTAGTGAGTTCCAGAATTTGGCAATAGTGCAGGCAAAGAGAGATTTGCCAGCATCATTTTTGTGTCTGATAATGCTTATTAGGTTCTGAGAACTAGATCATAAGGCTCTGGTAGGGATGTGGGGGTTAATTATATTTTGAAATGCAGGGTTTTTTTTCTGGAAGGTAGAAAAGATGTGAGTTGATTAAACAGAAGTAGTTGAGGTAGCTTGAGCCAATTGAGTTGGTTAAGGGCGAGACAGTGGTGGGATTTGTATGAGGTTTCAGTAGTGAACTTGGCTATTTTGTTATAACAAGATTCCATTTTGTTCAGATCACTCTGGCGGAGATTAGTAAGGATGGGAGAGGCATAGAGAAGGACGGATAAGAGATGAGTTCTTGCAATATTAGCTTTGGTTTGTTTAGTTATAAAGTGTTTGTTCCTATAGAGAAGTCCTAGTTTTTTATTAACTTTCTTAATGGTTTGTGCTATATGAATGTCAAATTTGAGGTTATTGTCTATTTCTACACCTAACAGTTTAGTATGTGCAGTTGGAGTGATTTGAATGTTATCTTTGGAGTGAATGGTGAAAGTGTTGTTGAGGGGGGGAGCATGACCTGGGCAGGCCATAATTAATTTTTTTTTTTGGGGTTAAGAATAAGTTAAGATGTCTGTGAACCATGTTTCGGCTAGAGTAAAAGTGTTTTGGATGAGGATTTACAGTTCCTTTAATGTGGGGGCAGCACTTATAAGGATGGTGTCATCTGTGTATTGTACTACTGATGCTGTGAGTGAGGAGGAATTGATTTGGTTGGTAAATAGTGAGAACAATAGTGGGCCAAGGATGGATTCTTGAGGGACACCTATGCATACTGGTAGCAGGGGGGACAGCTGGTCATGCCATAAGACTGCCTGCTATTGACCAGATAAGTAGCTAGTAAACCATGATATAGTGGAGGGGCTGAGGCTTAGGGTAAAGTTTGGAGAAGAAAGTCTACTCTTCACTTTTTCCCTTAGAACTGCTCTAAATCTCAAATTAAGCACTCTTTTCTCATTCTAAAGCCGTGCACTTGCTCATATAAGTAATCTCATAGGTAAACACAAACTAAAGCACTACATCCTCTTATACTCCTTCAAAGCACTTGCTCCCTATTGGTTCTTTCTGATCAGTCAATAAGTAGTTCCCTATATTATTCAGGCATGTCCAAAGGTCAGTTTCGAGTTTACTCTCCAGTCCAGCTGGTGAATCTGGGAATCTTGAGGCAATGTTACAACTGCCTTATGTATAGAGACCACCCTCTCCTCCTCCCAACAAGCGCAAATATATGTGAGAGATGCAACTATATAGTCAAACTGGAGGCTAAGCTGTCTCAACCCAGTACTGGCACAGCCTGTCAGGAGGAGAAGGTAACCACACACACCACAAATCCAGTCTCACATAGACCTATTGCATCAGCAAACCAAACACATAAACACACAAAAACATACTCGGAGGCTCTAAATAAAAATCTGCCTAAGCAGCAGAGACCTCCAAAGCAGACATCCAAGCAACACCTACCACGAAACAATATCCACATAGCACATAGCTCACAAAGTCAGTGTGCCACACAGTCACAGCCCTTAAGGCTAAACAACACACCTAATACACTTGTAATAGGTGACTCTATTGTCAGACACACTGACGTCCCACTTACCAGGCTGAACAAGGAGAAGGTCACTGTAAGCTGCCTGTCGGGTGCCAGGATCTGCCACATAACACAAGCACTCGGGTCACTCCAAAGCAAGTACAAGTATGACTCCGTCATTGTCCATGCTGGTGTGAATGACCTGAGACGTACCTCCCTGGACTACATGAAAAAAAGACGTACAGGAGCTCTTTGATCATGTAGCCCAGGCCGGTATGACCCTGAATTTGAGTAGCATCTTACCCTCACCAAGAATGATGCCACAGTATAAAGACAAAATGATCAATTTTAACAATTGGCTAAAGTATTGGTGTCATTCAAAGGGGATCCAGTGTCTGTCAGCCTGGGATGACATGCACGACAAGCCACGTTGCTTCGCTAGGGACGGCTTGCACCTGTCACCCCTGGGTTTTCGAATACTGGCTAAGGCTCTTGCCTCCCCCATAGTGCCTTTTTTAGGCAAGGCTCAAAAGACAAACCCACCCCCATAGACAACACAAAGAAAAAAAAACTAAGGGTAATGCTGCTCAACGCCAGAAGTCTAAACCTCAAGATGCACGCACTCGAGATTCTCCTCAGTATGGAGAATATCGATATCTGTGTAGTAACAGAAACCTGGTTCAAGGCTCCCGAGAGCACCCCAGCACTACCAGGCTATACTTCATACCATGCTTTCTGGCCCCAAAACTCAGACCAAACCACAAAAGGAGGGGGAGTATCCATATTTATCAAAGATACCCACACCTCCAGGCTAGTGGCACTGCACGAAGCTTCGGAGACCATCCATGTGCCTTTCAGTTTGTAGCCTGCTACAGACCACCCTCCCAAACACAGGAACCTCACTCAGCTTTCCTGAGAACACTGGAGAATATGAAGGTCTCTCCGAACACTATTATTTTGGGTGACTTCAACTACCCAAACATCGCTTGGGAAAACTACTCAAGCCCAAACACCCTCGCCCAATGTTTCCTAGAATTTATAAACTCAAATGCTATGGAACAACTGGTCACCACTCCCACAAGAGGGAATAACATACTGGATCTGGTCATCACCAACATGGGATCTGTATGTTCCACACCACAGGTATACCCCTCATTGGTAAGATCAGACCATAAACAAATCTCACTGGACATCCATATTCCGTCCCCACCCCTAGCCAAGGAAACCACGGTGAAGAACTTCTCAAAAGCAAACTTCACACTTCTCAAAACTGAGGTGGAATCCTTCAAAGCCCCCGGGCCAGTGGACAATACAGCCCAAAATGCAGAATCCTTTACAAAAGCATTCAATGGACACCTACAGGAATGCATGGAGCATGCTATCCCA
The DNA here is from genome assembly GCF_019279795.1 of Protopterus annectens. NCBI lineage: Eukaryota > Metazoa > Chordata > Ceratodontiformes > Protopteridae > Protopterus > Protopterus annectens. Next base: position 693,177,226 of record NC_056737.1, on the reverse strand, counting down.
AATAAAACCAAGACTCACTCCTCCGAAGGCAGGAGACCTGTCTGGTGGACCCCGGCCATAAATAAGCTATACAACAGAAGGAGAAAGCTACTACATGATAGAGCAAAATCCCAAAAAGGGAAGGCGTCACTGATCAGTACTAGCAAAAAACTACGATCCCTCATAAAATCTTCTAAGGCCAGTTTTGAAAGAAAAATTGCACAAGACACTAAAGATAATCACAAGGCCTTCTTTAGTTATGTCAGAAACCTGGGAGGCAACTCCCAGATATGCTCTGAGTTAGTGCAAAATGACAAAAAATTCACTGAACCCACAGACATTGCCAACATCCTGGCAGAAAGGTTCAGTGCAAACTTCTCCCCCCCTTCCCTCCTAAAAGAGCAAATGTCTATCCCAACAGAGTGTAGCCTTCCTGAGATCACAGATGCACAAGTGAGAGCTGCCCTATCCAAAGCTAAAAGCACAGCATCAATGGGACCAGACGGTGTCCCGGGCTGCGTCTTACACGAGCTCCAAGAAGAACTAAACCCTCATATAAAGTCACTGTTCAATCTCAGCCTTGCTACAGGATACGTTCCCAAGGAATGGTGTACAGCAACAGTGGTCCCACTCCACAAAGGTGGTGCCACAACAGACCCCGGAAACTATCGCCCTATAAGCCTGACTAGCCTGATCTTCAAAGCTATGGAGCGTATCATCATGGAAATCATAAACAAAGACATTGGGAACCTCCAGACACTGGATCCTACCCAATTCGGGCTTTGTTAAGGACAGATCTTGCCTCTTGAACCTGGTCGACTTCTTTGAAACAGTTACCAAAGCCATAGATGAAGGGAAGGTAGTCCACACTACCTACCTGGACCTCGCAAAGGCCTTTGACACAATACCCCACTCGGGCATCATAAATAAGCTCACCAGCTTAAATATCAACCCCTATGTCACAAGATGGGTTGCAAACTGGCTCAGGGATAGAACCCACATGGTCAGAATAGCAGGTGCCATGTCAGACTCTAAACCAGTTACAAGGGGTGTCCCACAGGGCTCAGTCCTGGGACCTCTCTTGTTCGGTATATATTTCTCCGAGGTACAGGCTAACATGAGTGGACTATGGCTGACCAAGTTCGCAGATGACTGCAAACTGGGTGCTATAATCGACTCTCCGACTGACACAAGCGTCCTCCAAAAGGGTCTCACAGAGACGGATAACTGGTGCCAGAGCCATGGCCTAAAGCTAAATGCTAAAAAGTGCATAGTCATCCCCTTTGAAAAAAACAAAGTGCCCACAAATTACCACATAGGTGGTGATCCATTAAGTACGGAAGAAGTAATTAGGGACTTGGGGACCCAAGTAGATAGCAATCTCTCCTTTGACAATCACGTTGCCAAAGTGGTTAGAAAGACCTTCTATATAGCCCACCTTATCATGAAAGGGTTCACATCTAGATCAAGAGAGGTCATTGTGCCCCTCTACTCATCACTTATCAGGCCCATAATTGAGTACAGTGCCCTGTTTGGGATGTACCTTACCCGACACCTTCAGCAACTGGAAAGACCCCAATAGTATCTCACCAAGAGAATCAAGGGGCTCAAACAGATGCCTTATGCAGTTTGGCTAAAGAAACTCCAGCTCTACTCAGTTGCGTACCGCCTACTCAGAGGCGATCTGTGTCTGACGTATAAAGCCATGTCCAATCCAGAATTAATGGACATGCTTCACCTCAGGAAATCTAAATCTCTTAGAGCTACACGCTCCAGGGACTTGAACCTCAGCACAGAAATAAATAGGACATGCTGGAGGGACAGATTCATATCCCAGAGGCTCCCCTCACTCTGGAACAAAATCCCAATCCATGTCAGGCAGAGCCCCTCACTGACCCTCTTCAAGGGAAATCTTGACGAATGGATGGGAGATCGTAAGTTTACCCCTGGGATCTTTTCTGTGTCGCTGCTTGACAGAGGTACAGTAAACAAACCTTAAAAGGACTACCTTCTGTGACCTACTATACAGAGGCACAGTCAACTAATCTAAAAGGGTGGCGAAAGCCAAACATACCTGGCTAGGCTTATAAATGCCCTAGGGCAGATAGCCTAGTATCAACCTATGAACCTATAAGAATGTTATAGTCTACCATGTCAAAGGCTTTAGATAAGTCTAAGAAAATGGAAGATACAAATAGTCCCTTGTTTCTATTGTGGTGGTGCTGTGGGATGGTCTAAAGCCATGCTGGGTTTTGGAGACTAAGTTGTTTTGTAAGAGGTACCGTAGTAGTTGGGAATGTACAACTCTCTCTAATATTTTGGATAGAGATGAGAGTATTGCGATTGGGTGATAGTTGGTGAGTTCTAAAGAGTTGCCCCCTTTGTGCAGTGGAATAATGTGTGATGTTTTCCACAGGGTGGGGACTTTGAATTCTGCAAGTGACCTGTTTATGAGGATGGACACGGGATAGGCTATGGCGTCTGCTGCTATCTGAAGGAATTAGGCTGGTAGGGTGTCAGCAGCTAGTGTGGTTGGTTTGAGTTTTTTAAGGAGCTTTGAAATAATTTTAGTGGGTACAAGGGTGTAGGGAAAAGTTGGTGACATTGTTTTGAGTAGTAGGGTGGGTTTTGCTAGCACCTGATATAGGGCTGCTAGTGGTATTGAGGGCATTGGTAAGGGTTTGGACTGTTTCGGTAAAGAACTTGTTAAATTGTGTGCAAATGTTGCCATTGTTGTTTGGTAGTACTGGGGTTGGGGTGGTGGCTTTACCTGGGTGGATTATGCCATTTATTGTAGCCCAAAATTTCTTAGGGTTGTTGGCATATTTTTCCTGCATGTTTTTGTAGTTGTTACTTTTGTCTAGTTTGATTTGTTTTTTGGCTTTGTTTTGAAGTTCTTGGTAGGTTTGCCTCAGATTACTTGTTTTGTTCTTTTGATATTGACTCCAGGCCTGATCCCTCTCTTTCATTGTAGTCTTAGTATCTTTAGTTAGCCATGGAACATAGTTAGCTTTTAGTCTTATAGTTCTGGAGGGGGCATGGCAGTTTAGGATTTGCAGGAAAGTGGAGTTAAAGTACTGTACAGCATCATCTAGATACAGTAGTTTTAGGGGTGTCCAATTACAGCTTTGTAGTGAATTGATGAAGTCAGTTGTTTTAAAGGTCTTTTTGTTACATATTACTCTGAGGTTGGGTTGGCTTATGTAATGGGGTCTGTTCCAAATTAGGTTGGTTGACTGATGATCACTTAGACTGCCAGGTAGACAGCCAGAGTGCCATGGTAGAGTGGGGTCAGATAACAGAATCCAGTCTAAGATGGATTCGCGTTTTGAGGTTTTGTCTGTTCTGGTTGGGGTGGATATAATTTGAATAAATCTATGGAGGTTAATGTGGGTAGTTAGAGTGTGGCTTGAGCAGTTCAGCCAGTCAATATTAAAGTCACCTAATAGTACAGTTTCTTGTGGCATGGAGTTTGAGATTCAGTTTAGCAGGTTTTCCATTATAGTAGTGTTATTGCCTGGTGGAATGTAGCCACCTGTAATAATGATATGTTTGTTTGAGTTTAGTTTTAATTTGGCAAGGATGAGTTCAAAATCTTTGATTTCTTGGGTGTTATAATCAATTTGTTCAATGGTGAGATGATTTTGGAAGAATTTCACTATGCCACCTCCCTTTTTCTCTACTCTATCTCTGCGTATTATGTTATAGCTAGGAGCTGTAATCTCATTATTATGGTGTTCTGGTTTAAGCCATGTTTCAGTTAACACTGCTATTTCTGGTTTATATACAGCTAGAAGGGCGTGAAGGTCCTGGATTTTGTTAAGTATACTTCTTGCATTTATGTTAATGAAGAGGAGAGAGGAGGTATGTCTATAGTATAGGGGGTTTGGCTGATTAGAGTCTGTGTAGGGTGTTGTGGTGGGCCCTGGATTAGGGTGAATGTCACCACAGCGAATGAGTTTGTGGAGTAGTTGAAGATTCAGTTTAGTTAGTTGGTGTAGTAATTTAGAATGTTTTAATGAGGAGTGAGGATTAGTTCTGACTGACATATTGTAGTGGGATTAAGGGACTGATCTAGAGGAGGTGAGGTCTAGTGGTGTGATAGGGAAGTTACAAAGTTTCAAGGAGGTGGATAGAGGTTTGGTTTGCCATTGTGGGGGGTACTGATAGGTAGTGGATTGTGGTAAGAGGAGAGGTAGGAGAGCAGGAGAAAGGTGATGATAGTACATAGGTAGAATAGAGCTTTTATTAAGTGGGACTGTTGTTTGTAGTTCATCATGTTTGGTGAAGAGTGTTTAAGGGTAGTATCTTAAATTAAGTGGGTTTGATATACTAATAATGGGTGATAGTAAGGGTTTGGTGAAGGGTGTTGGTTTGTAAGTGATATGTGTGGTGTGAAACTAATTGGGTGGGAGGGAACTCATACAGGGTGTGGCGTCTAACTATAAATGTAATTGATATGGAGGTATGTGGGAATGGGGGTAGGGTAGGGGAGTGGAGTGAGCATAGCGAACGGTGGGGCAGAACCAGTAGTCCAAGACACTGGAGAGTTTAGGCGACTATCAGTGCTATGTGAAAGAGAGCATATTACTGAAATATGTATCCTATATGGGTGGAAGGTAGTTAAATAACCTTAGACTAAATTCAAACAAAATTGTCAGTATATCAGAGATTTGTTGTGTAATTCAGGGAGCTGGAGTGTGGCCAGGATGGATAGGAAGAAGCAAAGGTGCATTCTAGATTATAGAGGAAAAGGAGTGCAGTATAACTAAGAAGGTAACAGACATGGGGGGGGGGGCGGGGTGATGCCTGCCGCTATTCTGTGATGCAGTGTTTGACCACACTAAAGTCAGTCAGCTGTCCTTAAGGGAGTACACTATGTAAAGTGCACTAAACCAAGAAAGTTATCATACATTCACTACTTTCAGACTATGATTCTCTCAAACTTCTTTGCTGGGTCCACAGTATTTTCTGGGCGATTCTTAACTGATGTAGGTATTTGATGGGAGGGGAGAACCCTTAAATAATGGTTATGAATGGTCTGGAGGAGGGAAAGAGATAGTTAGTACTCAGGGTATTTGCATACAGGCTAGGACAGGCTTTTTGTTCAAAAATTGCTTTTTTTTTCTTTTTGTTTTTGCACTACAACCATGGCATATAAGGTTCTAGCACAGCAAGTTGGTCATTCAGGTGTTATATTTAAGCAGCTTTACCTTATAAACAGCAAAAAACAGTTCAGGAGATCTTCACTTATCTTACTTAAACAGTGCAGTCATCAAACAGCAAGACCAATTTAGAAACTGCAAGGTCCCAAACATGTAGAAATATCCATGAAACAGTAAACCAAGTGGAGCTATGGTATCTGAGAGTACATTTAAATGTCTCAGTACAATGAGAGGAGGCTGGATATGTCTCCAGCTCCGTTTACCCCTGCAGGTCAAGCAGAATCTTAATTTGCAGTTATTTAGACTGGTAACCCAAGCCAAATGTTATCCACATTGTCTTCCCAGATTTTTCTAACAAAGGAGAATATCATTTACACTTGTTAGATGTTCATAAACAATTACATTTTTACTTAAACAGAACTAAATCATTCAGAAAATTGGACTAGCTGTTCCTATCCTTTTCAAGTCCAGGACTAGGAAGGTCAGTTTCCAAAGTCATCTTATCAAAGTGGTTGAGAGATTGTATTACGTTTGTCTATCAGCAAAATAAAATACCTCTACCAACTAAAAATTGTAACTTCTGTGGACTAGTAATTTACTGGCTTTTACTGCTTGTCTTCAAGGGGAAAGATGCACCATTTTTGACTTGAACATAGAACATATTATTGGTCCCACAGTCATTCCTTCATCCAGCCACAAAAAGAAACAGTTAAGCAGACAGCCTTTTTTACCACAGCAAGCTATCTGCCTCAGCCGCAGGTGGGTGACTCTGCTGTGGCCATTTGTTGTACCTCAGGCGTCTCATCTTTTACCCCGACTCCCTCTGGTGTAGCACCTGCAACCATTGTGGACTGGGGATTAGCTACATCATCTGCAGCTGTTGGATTCCCCTCAACTTGAGCAAGGCAGAGTCGCACTTATTGGTCTTGGGAGAGAGAACAGGAAAGGTTTCTCTGTTATGTCAGAATGCTGTGCCCATTCCTAGGGAAGCAGTGACAGCCATTAGTAACATAACTGACACCATTTTTCCTGTCAAAAAGAAACAGAAAACCAAACATATATCTACTCCTCTTCACATTTCTTTCAATAGGTATAGTTTACTGGGACAGGCTCAGAGTTTAATTCAGGCTATTGATCCTTCTTGTAGTTTCTGGTAAAAGAGAACAGGGTGCCTCTTTTCCTGTAGAGATTCAAGATTCTGAATCTATAAATAGGAAGATGTAGAGACAGATTCAGGATTTTGTCCTCAGATTTCTGATTCAGAATCAAAGGAGAGCTCAGTTTTTTATTCTTCCTGTTGGGGTTTCTCTTTCTGTGAGACTATTGTAGAATGACGCAGTGTTGTCAGTAGGAGAACACTGATGTTTCTCATTCCCTCAGAAAATACTATGAGTTGTTACAGATGGATTTTCTAGAACCTACACCCATTCCTCCTGTCCTCTCTGCTTTAGAGGATGCATGTCTTCATGCCTGCAATTTTCATGATAGTCAGACAGCTGCATCTAAAAAGGTAGATAGGATATATAAAGTTTCTCATTCTTTTAAATGTTTATATACTAGTCCCAAACCTGACCTAACAGCTATAGCCTTAGTTGATTCTACTGCTCCCAAGCACTTAGTTAATTCCAATCCTACTCTTTCTAATAATAATGAGAATATTTATTAACAGGTATGGGAAAAAGTGTATACTTCTATAACTTTGATTTTTCAGAATTTTAAATTGTCAGGCTATGTTAAAGTTTAATGTGAAGTTGTTTTTTCTCGCCTTCATTCTGACTGATGGGTTCAGAGCTGATCCTCGGCTCCGACTCGGCCAAATGCTAAAGCTCGAGGTCTTCAAACAGCTCGTGGCCTACTTCCTATTCCATGATGCAATAGTGCTTCCCCCAGATCTCGTTTGCCACTGCAACAGATCAGGTGTTCGTCAAACAGCTCTGGCCAGTATTGTCAAACTTTTGATATTTGTCTAAACAAAAAATGTCATTCCTGTTTTTTGTTAGTTAGATTACAGTTAGTTACTTGAGATACATTTCTCTTTTGTTACTCTTAGTTAGAGTGCTTTTTCTCCTTTTCTTGAGGCTGTTTATTTTAGGCCCTTTTTTCTATAAGTGAACTAGAATAGTTAAGAGTTAGATTACATAACTTACTCCCTATCCTTTATATGTAGCCCATTTTTTTATTAGGGCATTAATAATATATCTTTGCTATTATTGCTATTACTTGCAAATACTTTTTATTAAACACTGCAGTTTTTATTAGGGTTGTATAATAGTTGTTGAACAGTTTGGTCTGTTTCATAGTTATTATAGTTGTTATAGTTAGCCTTAGAGACCCTTCTTTATTAGGGTTATTTCTTATACAGATATTATCTGTGTGCTGTATGTTTATATATATATATATATATATATATATATATATATATATACATATATACATAGAACTAGTTTTTTCTGCCTTGGGTAATTTTCAGTTGACAGAGTTATGTCTGAGAAAGTTAAGTCTGGGTTTAAAAAATGTCCGAAATGCGGACAGAAAATGTCAGTTACAGATGGCCATACAAATTGTGTTTATTGCTTAGGTGAGCTTCATCTACAGGAAAATTGTGCCATCTGTCACTCTTTTAGCTGTCGCGTTCTTCATGAATGCAAGAGTAAACTGATAGTAAGAGGTCTCTTGAAATCTTCTTTTCAAGAAGCCTTAGACAAGGACAAGCCTGCTAAATCTCAAAAAGCTGTGTCTACAAGCTCTTCATTAGAGTCAGAGTTGAGAAAGGGCTCATCGACTTGAAAAGCCTCTAAATCTAGCAAGACCGCCACCTCGGAGCCTAAGCTTATGGAGCCGGAGGTAACTGTGGTCAGTGGGAGCTGGTATCTCTCACGTTAAAATCTCCTATTCTCCAGTCTGAGACATTGTCCATTGCTTCCCGGTCCTCAAGACTATCAGATAAAGACATGGATTGAGTGGTACAGAGACTTCTACAGTCACAGGCACTAGCCAAAATTCTGTCAGGTCTGAACCTTAGGGCTGCGGAACCGAAACAGACTCAGCCATTTCTTTGATTATTCCTCCAATTCGACCAGAAGTTTCAGAGCCGGAGTATTCTGAACTGATGATTGTGGAACTGTCAGAGCCGACACCCATTGGGCTTTCAGTTCCAACTACCCTGACCTCTTCGGTTCCCACCTTAGAGTCAAGGAGCCAACACTCACTGGTCGGGTCCGGAGAGGATAGTCGTACCAATCTTTATGTACTGACTTTGCCTCTCGGGGCCTTGGTTTGGGTGAGCTCGGCACCTACCTTGGGGTTGGAGCCCATAGTTTTGGCACCGTGGAGACTGCCTGTTTCTATGGATCCAGGCGTCTCTTCGGATTGGAGCCACGGGGCTTTTGATGCCATGAGAAGAGCCTTGTCCCCTCGGGCACCCACATCATCGGTACCAGCAATCTCCTCTCCTAAAGTTCCTGTGTCTGTCTCTACTTCACTGATTCCTCAAAAGTGTAGAGATCCGGAGTCTCAGGTCCCCCCATCAGGTGAGCCCTGTTCTTCCGGGACCTCCCCAGAAGCTCCCTCTGTGGAGGTTCCCAGGAAGAGAACTTGCAAGACGAAGCATCTGGATTCTTCACAGGAATCCATCACATCAGATACTGACTTTGATGAGTCAAAAGGGTCCCCACGGTCCCCCTCTGAAGATATCTCTTTTGGTGATATCTTAGAAATCCTAAAACAGCGGGGTGGCTGGAATACCCTTAACCCTACTGATGATGAGTCAGTACTCATGAAGGCTTTTGGGTCTCAACCCTCCACCTCTTGGGTGACTCTGCCTTTCGATGAGTTGATGGACCTCCTCTCTTGAAAGGCGTGGGAGTCCCTGGATACCATAGAACCAGTCCCTCGGAAGCGAATAAATTTATTACGTTACCTCAGGACAAAGGTTTCCTTACCAAAGGAGTACCCGTTGATGCTATGGTGGTGGCAGCAGCCACTAAGAAGGAGCTATCGGAGACCTCCACATCTGTTCATCCTCCTAATAGAGATTCTAGGATCATGGACAGATACGGAAAGTGCATGTTTAGTTCATGCCTTTACTCTTCGATCCCTGAACTATCTCACAAATTTCACCAGACTACACAGAGATTTCCTTAAGGAGTTAGGAGATACTCTTTAGGGTGCAGTAGCTGCAGGGGTCTCAGATAAGGTAACCTCCCAACTTGCTACACTAAAATTCCCTTATAAACTCTTCCATGTGTCTGATTTCATATGCAGCGGTTGGTATAAGTCGGGCAGTGGGTACAGGAATTGCTCTTAGGAGACACTCCTGGATGCACTTATGTTCCTTTGCGAAGCCCTACAAGTCATCCTTTGTAAACATCCCTATTGATGGTTCATCACTTTTTGGGCTGAAAGTGAAGGAAACACTTATCAGGTGTGAGCAAGATGAAAAGAATGTCTGATGTAGAAGTCTGTTTTTCCATGCCTACCAGACCTTATCCTAAAGGTCGGAAAAGTGGAAAAATGTGGTTCCATAATGCCAAAGGAGCTTTCTTTGACACATGTGGTGAAACCCCCTCTAGAGGCAGAGGAGGGGGCAATAATGGGAGACACCGTCCACGCGGCAGAGGTGGCCCACAGAACCAGGGTGACAGGGAGTGGTTCTTTGGAAAGCCCTACCAGCACTCTTGAAAGGAAGCCCGCCTGTCCATCTCTGGAGGCAGTCAGGGGACTCTTATCTTTGTACCCAGACACCTGGCTAAAAATTACAAAAGATCTATGGGTACAAAGCATAATATCCAGAGAATACACTATTCCCTTTACTACTGCTCCAACCCCTGTGAAAAAAATCCCAGATGTTCCACCCAATCACAGGGAACAGGCAACCATAGAGATTACAAAGTTGCTAGAAAAAAAGAGTCATCCAACAAGTCACAGCAGACCAGAGAGGATCAGTAACTAACTCAAGGTTCTTTTTAGTTTCAAAGAAAACAGGGGACTGGAGACCAATTTTGGATCTCAGCAGGTTGAACAAATCTGTCAAGAAAACAAAGTTTCATATGGTTACTTCCTTTTCTAGGAAAGGACAATTGGATGTGCTCAATAGATCTCCAGGATGCGTACTACCATATAAAGATGGCCAGAACATCCAGGGATCATCTGTGCTTTCAGCTGGGAGCCAGTCACTTTCAGTTTTGGGTTCTGCCCTTCGGTCTCACTACAGCCAGAGTGTTCACTAAATGTATGGCAGTAGTCACTGCTCACCTGAGGAGGTTAGGATTCCAGGTGTTTCCATATTTAGACGACTGGCTCCTCTCCGCCATCACCAAGCATCAACTCATACATGCAAGGGAGACAACCTTAGATCTTTGCAGTTGTTTGGGGATTACTATAAACTGGGACAAATCTGCTTTACAGCCATCCAGACGTACCGTTTTTAATGGAGCAGATGACACAGTTTCCATGACCATAAAACTTCCAATGGAAAGAGTGGTGAGTCTTCGACAACAAATTCTGAATCTCTTCCCTAGAGAGCCCCAGTTTCAGTAGTGCTCAAATGACTAGGGACCATGGCAGCAGCCGTCATTGCCATTCCATTAGGCCGAATGCATATGCAGATACTGCAGTGGCTGGTTTTCACACAATGGTCTTATCAGGAACTTCAAATATCTCATTTCATCATAATAACAAAGTTATGCAAGAAGGATCTTCTTTGGTGGCTGACCTCTCCTCAAGTGACAATAGGACGTCACTTTGTTCTTCCAACCCCGGTTGCCACTGTGACCATGGGCGCATCCCTGATAAGGTGGGGGGGCATTTTCAGGGAAAGACAGGCCAAGGCACATGGGAGAATCACGAGGCTCATCTGCATATCAATGTCCTAGAGATGAGAGCGGTACTTCTAGCATTGCAGTCCTTTCAAAACTTTATACCTGTAGGAACTATTGCAATACAGACAGACAATATGTCAGTGGTCTGGTACATAAACAAACAGGGAGGAACCAGATCATAGCCCTTATTTTGAGAGAGCTTGAGAGTATGGCAGCGGGCAATTTCCACCCAGCACTTTGTGATAGCAATGCACATTCCGCAGAGGTCTAATGTGATAGCAGACAAATTGAGCAGAACAATACTGTCTCCTCATGAGTGGTCCCTGAAAGAAAAAGTAGCGGAAAGGATATTCTGCAGGTGGGGCCAGCCTTGCTGTGACCTTTTTGCAACCCCCGCCAACACCAAATGCAGCAACTACTTTGCCCTGATCCCCAACTTGAGAGATGCCCCAAGGGATGCACTTGTACACAGTTGGCCCCGGGACTTCTTTATGCTTTTCTTCCCATTTCTTCTGATACCCAAATTCTTACAGAAAGCCAGCACTCTGGGAAGGACTATTATTTTGATAGCCCCTTACTGGCCTTGTCAAATTTGGTTTGCCTTCCTGCATCCTTGTCTACTGGAAGAACCAGGGATCCTGGACCCAGTTCCAGATCTTCTGATACATTCATCAGGGGTTCTTCATCCTGCAATTCATACCCTAAAATTGACAGCTTGGCTGCTCCATTTCCACGAATAGACAGGTTCCAAAAGTTATCACCTGCAGCACAGAACATCCTAATTTCTTCTCATAAATCTTCTACTAGGAAACTATACCTTAGCAAGTGGAAAAGATTTTCTATATGGGCGTCAAATAATAATGTTGATCCATATATGGCTTCAATTTCTTCCATTCTAGAGTTTCTGACTAAGTTGTTTCATGAAGGAGTGGCTGCAGCAACCCTTAGAGTTCAGTTGGCAGCAATCTCTAATTTTCATATTGGTGACCAACAAACTCCCATCATGTCACATAGACTTTCTAAAGCATTTCTTAAGGGTACTGTTCACCTGAGACCACCTATTAGAACCCTATCTGCTTCATGGAATCTTAATTTTGTGCTCTCATGGATCAATTTACTCCCCTTTGAACCTGCATCATCCTGTGATTTGAAATACCTATCATGGAAGACCATTTTCCTAGTAGCTATTACTTCCGCTTGAAGAATTTCAGAACTACATGCCTTGTCCATCAAAGTCCCATACTTTATTTTCCATAATGATAGAGTAACTCTGAAACCCTTCATTCCTATCTAAGGTTTGTTTTGAAACAAATCTCAACCAGACTATAGAATTACCTGTGTTTTTTCCCATATATACAAACAAAATGGAACACATGTTGCACAAACTTGATGTCCATAGGCAACTTCGATTCTATCTAGTCAGGACTAAAGACTTCAAAAAAATCGGACCAACTTTTTGTTTCCTTTTCAGATTCAAAGAAGAGTACTCCTATGGTTAAAACCACATTATCAAAATGGTTGTCAGACTGCATTTCTTTCAAAACAGTGTAAGAAACTTCTCTGTGTGGAAGATTTTCAGTCCATATATTTCTAGTTAATCACTGTATATTAATCAGATCAGACAATAGTAGTAGAAGTAGCGAACGTAAACTCGTCAAGTCAAAAAATAATAATAAAAAATATATAATTCATGTCATCTGTCAGAAATCCGCTCAGGATGTAAAAATAATGCACTAGCCAAACACCTTTCTCTTCATAAAAGACACACAGGTTTTAAGTTCCAGATCCTGGATCGCATAGACATGGGTGATCTTGAAGGATACATCCCGAATATTCTGGAGAAACATGAACTCATGTGGCAATTAAAGCTGAACTCTTTTAGAAAGCCTGGACTAAACTACTACTGTTCAATTAAAAGTGCACTGGAACTTAGAAAATTGCCACATTGTTACATGACTAATTGTATTTTATTTTATTTTTTTTCTACAAATTGGTTTTAAATACCATTTTAAATTATTCGAAATTTAAGTGTATATTTTGTTTCCATCATCATACATATATTTTTTATTTTTATTTTTTTCTGGTTCTCTTTTTTCCACTTTATTCAAAATGATGGTAATAACAATACTAACTAATTATACAATTATATAGGTTTTTAGGGTTCTTGTACACAGACCTGAAGAAGTCTAGAAGGACGAAAGCGATCTTTGTTAACAATAGATTATGAAAATAGAAACTGATTTTTACATGCAAAATGTGTATGTATATTTTTATATATAATTTTTGATCGCAAAATGAACTAAGGTTGATATATTTCCAGCCATGTAGTATATTTCTTTGTATAAAATCACAGACTTAATAATCTACTTAATAATTTGTTTAAATAAGATGTACCATTAAAGTACATTAGGGCTATATATTATTATGACAGCTACTAGGTAGGGCAGGACCAGCTCGAATGTCACACTGATGGGGGAAGGGATGTGAATTTAACATGTGTACCAATAACACTTTGTTTTACAGCACAATAAACCACTCCCATGCCTGATAAAAAGTATATATATATATATATATATATATATATATATATATTTAGAAAGCTTGTGAGGAAATTATTACTCTATTTTTGTTTTACTTGGATCGCTTGTCTGTGTACTTAATAAAGGATTTTCAACTGGAAACAGACTGCCTGCCTTGCTTGGATTACTTTTGAATACTTAGTAATGCTGTAGAATTATATATTTTCTATTATTACTTTTTGACTTGACGAGTTTACGTTCGCTACTTCTACTACTATTGTCTGATTAATATACAGTGATTAACTAGAAATATATGGACTGAAAATCTTCCACACAGAGAAGTTTCTTACACTGTTTTGTTTTTAGACCCACTACACTTTAGTGGGTTGTTTTGAGACTTCGGGGATACCATGGAGATTACTTGGTTACTGTATTTCTTTCACATACAGCTCTTCACAGATGACATTAAATCATAAAGTCAAGGCTCACTCAACCAGGGCAATTTCCAGTTTTTCAGCCTTTATGGCACGGCTGCTTGTAGATTCTATTTGTGCAGCAGCCACATGGTCCTCACTTCATACCTTTATCACTCAGGCCTCCAGGGACAGGGCCTCCTTTGATTCTATGGTTCTGAGGAATATACTCCCATGAGCCACCCAAGCAGATGGTGCTTGGGACGTGTACCCGTCAGTCAGAATGAAGGTGAGATAGAGCAACTTAACTTTAAGAAGTTATGTACTTACCATAACGTTACATGTGAGTTGTTTGTCTTGCCTTCATTCTTACATCCCACACACCAACCCCCTTCCTTTAAAGTCTTGAGGGCCGGGAAGTTTCAACAAGTCCTAGTGATATTTTGTCCTTGTCTATGGTATTCTTATTCTTATTTCAATGCCTATAGTCTTTAGTTATCAATATGATTGGGCAAACAAGATCTGAGGGAAGCACTATTGCATCATGGGATAGGGAGTAGGCCATGAGCTGTCTGAAGACCTCAAGCTTTAGCATTTGGCCAAGTCAGAGCCGAGGATCGGCTCCGAACCCATCAGTCAGAATGAAGGCGAGATGAGCAACTCACATGGAACATTATGGTAAGTACATAACTCTTTATTCTTACATATTGTGACAGTATGAGGACTGTGTTATCTACAGTTTCTTCTTGTGAAGAAAAAACTTAGTATCTGATGTTGTCCTTTTCATTCATTCCTCAACTGATTCATTCGTATTTGAGACTCGGATCTGACTCAGCTGCTTTTAACTGATCATCAGATCCAAGAACTCTTGAGCTCCTCCCTTCACCCATAATGCCCCACCAACCTAACATACCTCAGATCTTGTTTGCTGCCATTAGCTTCAGATGTGAATCCCTTTGTTCTTGAGCATTTTGTTGGAGTTATTGCAGTTTTTCATAGCCTGTTTTGTCATGAGTTAGTTTCTGTTTCTAACTTTTATATTTTAATGTATTCTTTTCTCTTTCCCATAATCTTTGAGCTGAAGTTAGCTGATTTCTGCTCTTTTTAGTTACCATGTTTCATTACCCTTTCAAGTACCATTGCTGGTATTCCTTCTACATCTTTACTCGTATTTCTTCCTACCATTGTTTTTTTTTTTAAACAAGAAACATCTTTATTAAATTATCATGTGTGACAGGCAATTATAGATTTATATAAATGGAAACAAACCATGGTGACATAATTTTAGTTGCAAACATTATACATCACAAACCATTTTGACATAATTGTAGTTGCAAACATTATACATCGCTTATAATCTTTGCAGTCATTGTCAGTCAGACATTACTTAGCTCATTCAAATCCTACCTTCTTTTAAACCCCATTCCTCCTTTGCATGTATTGTTCACACAATTCCCATTTTTTCTTATGCAATTTGCTCCTACCTTTTTATAAAAATCCCAGTTCTGGTTGTTTTATCTAGTAAAGTTGGTTTAGACTTTGATTTCTGTTTTCTAGTAATTGCTTTTTTGGCAGCCACCATAATTAAACTCAGCAAGGCATTACTATTCTGATTCAGTATCATAGCTCAAAAAAATAATTTCCTTAGTTACACCAATTTGCTCACCCAGTATCTCTGACAGAGCAGTCTGCAGGGAACCTTTAAAGTCTGCCACTGTACTGCACTCCAGAAAATATGCTCCCAGTTACCTCCTTCTTCCCCACAACATCTCCAACATTTGCTGTCTACCTGAGGAAAAATTATTTGGAGTCTACTTTGGGTATTGTTTCTTTATGAATTGCTTATCCAGTCTCTCTTCCCAGTCCTTTCTAACCTGCTCTGATTGATTCTTATAGTCATCATGCAATATGTTATATGTTATACTAATTATTCCTTTTTTAACAGCAGCTTCCATTCTAGATTCTCCTAAAAACTCTACCAGTGCTGGTCTTTCGCTTAAGATCCCCCTATTTTTTTCTCTTTGCCTATACTCTGATATCATTCCTTTAATGGGAAGGAAGTCCCTATCCTGTGGTCCAAATAAGTTCTTGGCCCCTTCCCATTCCATTCCATCTCTCCCCCTCTCTCTCTCTAATTATTTGCTTCCAATACCTTGGTTCTTTTACCAGATTTCTCCAATAAATTCCATCTTCCTCTTGTCTATTGTCTATATCCCTAATTGCAGTCATCCCTATCAGCAGAATCTCCTTTCTCCATTCCTGTGTTGGCTTAGTTCTTAGAATACTTTCTACTACTTTATAAATATAACATTCTGCATTGTTACTCTCCTTAAAGATCTGCAGCCCAAATCCCAGTCTCTCCTTGTTTCTTGAACTTTCCCCCTGTTTCATCATCATGTCTTTCCATTTTGAATTAGGTTTCTACTTGTGCTGTGCATAGGAACCTTAACTGTATAGCTCTGAAATACCCCTTCAAATCTGGCAATCCCAAACCACATTGTTCAGTTAGAAGAATTGGCTTGTCCCATTTGACTCTTGCCGTCCTCCCCTCCCAGATAAAATCCTTCAGCTCTTGGGTAATTGCTATCAACAACTTCTCCACCATTTGATGAAAATATGCTTGACCTTTGTATAAAACTAAAGGGATTAAAAACATTTAAACTGCTTGTATCTTGCACATCCATATAACAGAGCTTACAGTTTCTTTTTATCTTTTGTTTAGTCTCTTCCCACATATCCTTAGCTGTCACACCAGAATCTTTTTAATCCATACTCCTAAGTACTTCATTTTATCATGTCCCCATAAATATGGATATTGCTGAACCAATTTGTGTGTGGGCACATAATTTACAGCTATTGCCTTTGTTTTAGCGTGATTAGTTGTGTATCCCAAGAATATCTGAAACTGCCTCAAAATGTACCGTGACACTGAAATGTCCTTTTCTGGTTCTATCAGGTATAAAATAATATAATCTGCAAATTGAGCCAGCTTTTCTTGACTACCATACCAATTATATCCTTCAGTTTCTGAGTCTCTTATTTTCTTTCCCTGTGATTCTAAATATAGTGCAAATAACAAAGGTGAAAAAGGTCTCCCCTGCCTGGTTCCTCTGCTCAAACAGAAATTATCAGAGAGGAACCCACCTACTTTAATTTTTGCCTCTGATATATCCTCCTAATCAACTTTGTAATTTTATCAGGGCATGTAAATGCTTCCATTGCCCAGCTTATAAACTCCCAGCTTACTCTGTCAAATGCTTTCTCTGCATCAAGACCCACCAAAAAAGTGGTATTTTTTTTTACATTCATCTTCCATCTGGATCATCATTGTTCTGTTAATGTTGTCAAATGTCTGCCTCCCTTCAACAAAACCACATTGATTTGTGTCTATCAATTTTGGCATCACCTTTGCCATTCTTTTAGCCATTATAGACATAAACACTTTATAATCATGGTTTAGGATTGAAATGGGCCTGTATGAAGTACATCGAATGGGTCTTTACTCTAAGTATTACATCCACCACTGCTTTCTTCCAGGAAGTCTGTGCTTCTCCTTTGCTTAAAATACTGTTAAACAAAACCTTCTGGATCTTTATCATTTTTTTCCCTCCTAGCTTCCAAAATTCCATAGGAATACAATCTATTCCTTGAGAATTTCCTGTTGATTGGTTATATATCACCAATTTATCTCATCTCCATCTATCCTATTAGTAATTGAGCCTCATCTACCTCTAACCTTGGCATATTTAATTCTTCCATAAACATTTCCATTTTTATCTTTTCTTGATCTCCATATTGCTGTGCTTTATATAGACTTTCATAAAATTTCTGAAATATTTCAAGTACTTCTACAGGCTGTCTTGTTTTCTTTGTTGTTATAGGCTCATTAAGCTTGGTGACAGCCCTTTCTACTTTCTGTTGCCTGAATAATTGCACTAAAAGGTTTTGTGCTCTGGCATTATTATCTAAAAATAGTTGCTTAATAGGAATCTTTCTAAACTCATGCATATTATTGAGGTAATCCTTTATTATCTGATCAGCACTCTGCAATTGCTCTTCTTGTTCTGTGAGATTCCTCCTATTCTGTAATATTTTAACATTTGTCAGTCCCTCTAAATAATTATTGTTGCTTCTTAACCATATCTCTCTTTCTTTTATTTCCACCCTATTTTTAAACTCGACTTTAATTTTATCCCATTTCATAGGTATATTTTCAGAAGAAATTTCTGTCTTCGCTAATAACTCCCAAATAATTTCCACTGCCTTTTCCATAAATTCCTCACTTTTCAACAAAATAGGTGGATAAGTGCCAGTGTCTCATTTTTATTTCATTACCCTGTGTTTTTAATTTATTTATTATTGGCACGTGATCTGAAATAGTTACTGGATGCATATCAAAGCTTTCAATTAAATGCACATGTTCCTGTGAAATGTAAGTTCTGTCTAGCCTAGCCCAGTTTTTGTATCTTGGGGAATAATATGTAAATTCACTCCGAACTCCTACCACTGAAGTCATATCTTCCATGCCAGCTATTTTCATAAATTTCTTCAAAACCCTATGTCCTCTGTCATATTTTTATTCTAGGCCCCCAGACACATCTTCCCTGCTGCAAATCAAATTCCAGTCCCCACCTATAAGTAATATTCCCTGAAGAAAATTTATTATTTCTCCAAGAATTTCGTTAAGCTCCATTATAGCAGTTTTAGGTGGAATATAAATGCATGCCAGTGTAGTCCTCCTCCCTTTCCAGTATCCCTTAATACTACATATCTACCATTATTATCTATTTTATCATCTTCTATCACTATTGGAGCTCTTCTTGCAATTAATATAAGTACTCCTCTTTTCCTTTGTCCCAGGTATTCCACTGAATAACTGTCCTGAAAACCTTTCTTTTTCAAATTCACATGTTCATTTCTTTCCAAACGTGTCTCCTGTAGCATAACTATTTGCACTCTACATTTTTTAATACAGTTCACTACCCTTTCTTTTTTGTATATATGTAAGACCATTAACATTTAAAAATAATATCAAAAGGCTCATTATGTTAAAAAGTTATTAGTCCCACCTTTTATTTGTAAGTTTTTTGTTAAGTATCTAGTTCCAGCTTTTGTGTTACATGCACACACTGTTTGGCAAGTTAACCTTTTATACAGTTGTTTCTTGTCTTACCCATTTGAATCTATGTCACATCTTACAAAAATACACATCAATACACCCCAAAAACTTATCTTAATATTAACACACAAAACTATGTATTTTCCTAATAGGAAGAATTGTTCCAAACTGACAGCCACACTCACGGACTTGGGTTAACCTAAAAGGAAGGTCATCCATGCCAATATGCATAGCACAGCATGTGCTTCTACTAAGTGCTGTCTGGTTTTGTTTTATCTTTATTGCTCTCCCAGAATGAGAAAACACTTGAATGCTTTCAGAAAACATCTCCTAGCCATTGAAAGAAAGCAAATAAAAGAAAGAAGTATTCTGTTTTTGTTGCTCTTTATCAGATTGTTTCCATGGAGACATGGGAACCAGCTACAGGGTTGCTTCTACACGTATTTATTTATCTATTTATTTGCTACAGGAGAGCTTTATTCAATGTTCTTTTTTATTTATTTGCTTTCTCTTAAAACTTGTTACTAGATAAAGCCAAGAGCCTTAATCCAATCATTCTCCTATTCAAGACTGAGAAAAGGCACATCTTTTTTTTCTTGTATCATACTCTTTTGAACAGACTTTACTTTTTGATATAATGCAGTAACTACAGTATCAAGTTTCACAAATATAAAGCTTTATAATCCCACATTTGTTTGTCAATTTCCGAGTTGCTGGTTTTATTCCTGTTTATCTACATCTTCCATATCCAGTCACTGCTTCCTTTCCAAAGTACTCTCAGTAATTCTAGTCAACTATTGTGCTTTTTCCTGTCTCACAATCATTTTCAGTTGAAACACTGGAAAAGGTTTCACTGGCACAGTCTCTCTGTATTCTTTATTACAAGACGAACAAGAAGCAGAATATCCTTCTGTTTCACACCTCACTTTTTGTTGGACAAACTTTTTTATTTCCTCCTTAGTGTGTTCTGCATCAAAAATGATTTTGTCCCTCCAGGAAAGACTATTCTGAAGATAGCTGGGTACAGCAGTTTGAATCTCACACCTGCTTCTTAACATTCCCTGATTAGTGGAATAAATTTACTCCTCTTCTACCAGATGTACAGTGACTAATTGTTTTCCACAAACACTCTACTGTTTCCCGTTTTGTCAGAATCAACTCATTCTGCTCGTAAGATTTCATCTTTACTATTAAAGGTCTAGATTACTTTCTCATGGCCGGGTTTGGAGCATACACACGATGTGCCCTTTCAATTAACAACTCCTGCTGTGGAATACCAGGCAGTTGCTTATTTGTATTTTCATAAAAATAATATAGTCTGTCCCTTCCAGCTTCTCTGGTACAGCAGAAAATCTCATGTTTTGCCTGTGTGCTCTGTCTTCTAATTCTATTATTTTTTAAACATCTCTTCTTGAGCAGTCTCATATTCAGCCAACCTTTTCTTCATTTCAGCATCTGATTTTTGCAGTTTTATCACCTCATCTGAATATCTGTTTAAAGCTTCTTCCATTGTATCCAGCCTTTTATTATCTGAGTTGATATACCCCAACAGTGTTTTGTTTATTTTAATCAGCTCTGAGTACATTTGACTTATTTTTCCTCTAGGTTACTGGAAATCATGTCTTGCACCAAAGCTGGAGCTTGCACTGCATTTTACTGAATAGCTGCAAAATTATTCTTAGTCAGTGTTTTTCCTCAACTTTTTTGGTTAATTTTCTTTCAGGTTCTCTGAATTTATATTTTGCTAGCATCCAGGCAGTGCACTTAACAGCCATTTACTGAAATTTACCCCCAAAAATGGCTTCAGTGGCTATCTCTTCTGAGTTTCTGTTTTCACACTGGGAGAGCTGAAATCAAGCTGTTACTCAATGTGAAGCCATCTTGGAAATCCACATCTGCAAATAATGTTATCCTGATTACCATACCAGTTATAGCCTTGACTTTGTTAAATCTCTTAATGTCGTTGGCAACAGCTTTAAATGTAAAACAAATGATATAGGGGAAAGAGAACAGTCTTGCCAGGTTTCTCTGTTAAAACACAACTTAATGAAGAGTAATACTCCCACATTTATTCTTGCCTCTGACCCTTATAGCCTCATACTTAACCCTGTTATTCTGTGTGGAAACACAAATGCTACCATTGCCCTACTAATAAATTTCCAGATGACTCTATTGAACGCCAACTCCTCATCAAAACCCACCAATAATAGCATAATTTTCCTACACTCTGCTTCCTCCTGGATCATCACTGTTCTTTTTCTTTATAAACATCTTTACTAAAATACAACTAAAAGAGTGACAGAGAGAAAATACATTATTATTAAAGAAAGCAAACCATAGTAACATTTGTTCATGCATTATACACGTTTCCTTTTTAATAGTTTTCATTTGCTTCAGCATTACATAAATTGTTCAATTCCTTCAGTCCCATAAACCTCACTCATCCTCCTGAACATTGTTCTACATATATTTTTCCACATATTCCATGTACTTCTATTAATTTGTTATTTCCATTTCCAATTTTTTTATTTCCATTACAATAGTCAGTACTTCATAGGTTCATAGATAGATACTAGTCTATTGGCCCTAGGGACTATATAAGCCTAGCCAAAAAGGTACCCTGGCTTTTTCCACCCAAGAAAATTATTTTCCTGTGCCCCTGTAGAGCACAGCCACAGAGGTGATCCCCGGGGTGAATTTCCTATTTCCCATCCAATCATCAAGATTTTTCTTGAAGAGTGCTACTGAGGAGCTTTGTTTGATATAGATAGGTAGTTTGTTCCATAGTATGGGAAGTCTCTGGGACAGGAATCTATCCCTCCAGCATGTGCTGTTTATTGTGGTGACAAGGTTTAGCTCCCTAGAGCGTGTAGCTTGGAGGGATTGTGATTTCTTTAAGTGGAGCATGTCCAACAGCTCTGGGTTTGACATAGCTTTGTATGTTAGGCAGAGATCGCCTCTGAGTAGGCGATATGCGATGGAGTAAAGCTGGAGTTTTTTAAGACGGTCTGTGTAGGGCATCTGTTTGAGGCCAGTAATCCACTTTGTGAGGTATTTCTGTGGCCTTTCCAGTTGTTGTAGATGTCTTGTGAGGTACATACCAAAACGGGTGTTGTACTCTATAATGGGTCTAATGAGTGATGAGTAGAGGGGAACAATAACCTCTTTTTTCCTGGATGAGAAACCTTTTGTGATGAGGTGTGCCACGTAGAAGTATTTCCTGACTACTGTGGCGATGTGATTATCAAAGGAGAGACTACTGTCCACCTGTGTCCCAAGGTCTCTTATCATACTTTCGTTGTTAAGTAGACTACCACCTATGTGGTAGCTCATGGGTACAGAGTTTTTACCAAAGGGGATGACAATACACTTTTTGGGATTGAGCTTGAGGCCATGGCTTTGACACCAGGCATCTGTCTCCATGAGGCCCTTTTGTAGGATGTCCACATCATTAGGAGTTTCGATTATGGCTCCTAGTTTGCAGTCATCTGTGAACTTCGTTAGCCAAAGATCCTCTCTGTTAGTCTGTACTTCAGAAAAGTAGATACCAGACAGGGGAGGACCCAGGACTGAACCCTGTGGTATTCTACTTGTCACTGGTCTGAAGTCAGATTTGGAGTCTGCTACTTTCACATTGTGGGTTCTGTCATTGAGCCAGTTGGCAACCCATCTTATGACATAGGGATTTATACCTAGTTTAGTGAGTTTATCTATAATTCCAGAGTGGGTGATGGTGTCAAAAGCCTTGGCGAGATCTAGAAAGGCTGTGTGAACCACCTTACCCTCGTCTACGGCTTTTGGTGACTGCTTCAAAGAAGTCTGTCAGGTTTAGGAGACATGATCTGCCATTTACAAACCTGAACTGGGTGGGGTCCAGAGTTTGGAGATTACCAATGTCTTTGTTTATAAGTTCCATGATGATACATTCCATGGCCTTGCAGATTAGGCTCATTAGGCTAATGGGGCAGTAGTTCCCAGGGTCCGTGGTGGCTCCCCCTTTGTGGAGTAGGATAACCGTCGCTGTGTGGCATTCAGTGGGCACAAAGCTTGAGGTGAGGCTATGATTGAACATGGTGCTTAGGTGGGGTGCCAGTTCATTCTGCAGTTCATGTAGAATGCAGCCTGGGATGTTGTCAGGTCCCATGGATGCTGTGTTCTTGGCTTTGAAGAGTGTGGTTTTTACCTGTGCAGCCATGATTACAGGAACTTTGCATTCTTCTAGTATAGAGATAGGCCCTTTAGGGAGTGAGAGGAGGGTAGAGTTAGCACTGAACCTATCTGCCAGAATGTTGGCAATATCAGTTGGTTCTGTATATTTAGTGCCATTGTGCTGTAACTCAGAGCAGATCTGAGTGTTGCCATTGAGATTCTTGACATAGCTATAGAATGCTTTGTGGTTGTCTTTAGAATCAGTAGCGATTTTGTTTTCGTAACTAGCTTTAGAGGATTTTATGAGGGATCTCAGCTTCTTACTGAGGCTGACCAGGGTGTTCCTCCAGTCATGGGATTGTACTCTTTTTTGCAACAATTTCTTTCTTCTGTTGTAGAGTTTGTTTATGGCAGGGGACCACCAGATTGGCTTCCTTTTTTTGGAGGATAGCATCTTGGTTCTGTTAGGGACAGCATGATCCATGCACTCGTGTAAGTGCTTATAAAATGCATTTGTGTAGGATTCAGCAGTCATACCTCTATTGTCTGTCTGCATGGGTGCCGTGAAGTTTGCCACTTTTGTCTTAAGAAGTGTGAAGTTGGCTTTGGAGAATTTCTTACGTTGGTTTCCCTAATGGGGGGGTGGGGCAGGATGTGGATGTCTAGGGTGATTAGCTGGTGATCGGATTTGACCAACGAGGAATTAATCTCTGGTGTGGAACACCGGTCACCCGTGTTGGTAATGACAAGGTCTAGGATATTGCTGCCCCTGGTGGAGGTGTGGATAAGTTGATCCAAGGTGTTGGAATTTATGAATTCCAGAAAACGTTGAGCAAAAGAGTTGGTACATGAGTAATTTTCCTAGTTAATGGTGGGGTAGTTGAAATCACCCATTATTAGGGTGTTGGGTTGTACCCTAATATTTTCCAGTGTATCAAGAAATGAGCAGTGGGAATCCTGGGGCATGGTGGGGGATCTGTAGCAAGTTACAATTTGGATTGCGGTCTTGCCCAGAGTTAGTTGCACTTGGATAATCTTGGATGCATTATGCTGAGCAGCTAGCCTGGAGGTGTGATATCCTTAATGAATATGGACACGCCTCCGCCTTTAGTGTTTCAGTCCAGGTTAGGTGGCCGAAAGGTGTGGTATGAATTATAGCCTGGTAATGCAGGGGTGCTCTTTGGATCCTTGAACCAGGTCTCCGTCACTGCACTGATGTCGATGTTCTCCATTTTAAGGACTGCCTCGAGTGAATGCATTTTGAGGTTTAGACTTCTAGCATTGAGTAGCATTACCCTCAGATTTTCCTTGCTTGTACCATTAAAGTGGTGAATTTGTCATTTGAACCTTGCCTAAAAAAGGCACAATAGGGGAGACAAGAGCCTTAGCCAGTATCCGGAATCCCAAGGGTGACAGGTGCAGGCCATCTCTGGCAAAGCATCATGGTCTGTCGATCATGTCATCCCAGGCAGACAGATACTGGATCCCCTTAGAATGACACCAGAAGCTTAGCCAATTGTTGAAGTAAATCATTTTGTCCTTGTACTGTGGTATCATTCTGGGTGATGGCAGGATGCTACTCAGGGCTAGGGTCATACATGCCATGGCTACAAGATCAGAGAGCTCCTCCATGTCTCTTTTCATGTAGTCCAGGGAGGTACATCTCAGGTAATTTACACCAACATGGACAATGACAGAATCATATTTGTACTTGTTGTGGAGTGACCTGAGTACATTACATTGTTCTGTTAATGTTGCCCTCCCTTCCACAAAAATTACATTGATCAATATCTATCAATTGTATTAGCTAGTATAGATATAAAGACTTTATAATCATTTGTATAAATGAAGTTGGTCTACATGAAGATGGATTCAAAGGATCTATACCATCTTTGTATAATACAGCTACCACAGCTTTCTTCCAGCTAAGACATCCCAACAGCATCACCTTTAAAGTCTTTACTTAACAGATGCATGGTACAGGGTTTGATTTTGACCTCTGATTACTGGCAAGGCTTGTAATAGCCTTTAGACTGATAGCCTAGTATTTACCTATAAACTAAGATTCTAGCAATGTCCTTCCTTTTAAATTATTGTTAAATAAGATCTTCCATATCTTTATCACTTTCTCCCTACCAAACTTCCACAAGAACACCATCTGTTTTTGGAGACTTCCCAGTGACTTTAATGTTGATTGATTTTTACATTGCTGTTTTCATCTCATCTCTTCTTGTCTTAGCTACTAATTATTGACCTTCATCTGCCTTTGTCCTGGGCATAGTTTATTCTTCCATAATTATTTCTATTTGTGTCTTTCCTTGGTTTCGCCATTCCTCTGCTTTATACAATTTTTCATAGAATTTCCAAAATATCTATAATTCCTCTAAAGGATTTCTTCTTCTTTTTTTTTTTTTTTTTTTTTGTCATATTTGTCATAGTTGTTACTATGTTTAGCAACCACTTTTTCTTCTTCATTAGTATAGAATGTTCCTGAATTGCATTCATTGATGTCCATGTAAGTTCTTAAATCTTGGCACATTAACCATAAGCTCAGGGAAAGTATTCAGAACTCAGAGTAAGTACCCAGTAGTCATCATTGTATGGGTACATTTACAGTACATGTATGACGTCCACTAATGGGCTCATGCCAACCTCATAGTGCCAATTTTAAGACGTGATACTGCTGTACCTACAGATCATTCCTTTGCTACCTGTGAAATGAGTGCTATCTCAGTGAACTTTTTTATGAAGGTGTTCTAAATATTTATAACAACAACTTCAAAGAAGATGTCGATGGAGAGGAGGCTGTGGTATGTCTGAGCCCTTAAATGGACAGATGAGGTGACACTGTAGCTGCTGGCTATGTATGTACAACATAACGTCATGATACAGACACACAAAAAAATTCAGCATGTTCGATATGTAGAATAAGACTGCCAGGGAGCTTTGCAGATGGACCAGGGTCTTCAGGACTGGCATGCAGGTCCATGATTATGATAGCCTTCTTTGTAGAGAGAGTTGATCCTTGATGCCTGCAGACAGCCTCCTGATTTTTACAGTAAGGGAAATACTCCCCCATTACCTGCATAATTTATTTTGCAAAGATTAAAATGGGATTGTACTTGCTGTCTCTGTGCTTTCACAGTATTTTTTTTTTGCATTCATTCAAAGGCAGTGGTCTCACAATAGCTCATCAAGAGTACATCCAACATAGTTATAATGCTTTCAATGAATGTAGTAACCCACACATTGCTGCCTACTGGGCACTTACAATGAGCTCTGAACACTTACCCTGAGCTTATAGCTAATGCATAATAGTTATATATAGATTAAATTAATAAATAGGCTATTAGGGATATGAAATGTTTTAACTTGTTATAAACTGTTATGATATTATTCTTCACATTTTAAATGTTTTTTATGATTTCTCTCAATAAGTAATTGTTTTTTGAATTTAATTGAGTGAATTTTATTGGCTGGTTTTGTCATGAGTTCTTAACTGTTACCTCTATTTAAATGTAAAGTATTTGGTATTGTGTATGCTGATGAAGGGTTGAGAGCCCGAAAGCTTCAATAAATTACTGGCGTTTCTGTGATTTTTCGTTGTTTTTGAGAACTTATAGCTAATGTGCCAAGATTTGAGAACTTACTTGGGCATCTATGGATGCAATTCAGAAACATTTTATATTAATTATGCTAATTATGTATGGCTTAAATGGTATTTAAGAAATGTGTGTGCTTAGGTGCTCATACATTACTATAAGGATTTTGTTTCTGTGATATCATCAACAACTGGTACATAGTGTACAGCAAGCATCAGCAATACATGTTAGATGTTGCAGTCATGCTGCTATGCTGTTTAACGCTAGGAGCCTTAACCTGAAAATGCACTCACTGGAGGCTCTCCTAGCACTGGAAGATGCTGACATCTGTGCAGTTACAGAAACTTGGTTCAAGGCTGCAGAGAGCACCCCTGCCTTACCAGGCTATACCTCATTCCACACATTCCAACCCCCAAATGAGGTCGGGAAGACTAAGGGTGGTGGAGTTTCTATTTTCATTAAAAACAAACACACCTCCAGACTGGTTTGCCAGCATGATGCACTAGAACTTCTCCAGGTGCAATTGACAATTGGTAAGACACCCATCCAAGTTATAGCCAGCTATAGACCCCCCTCCATGACTCAGGACACATAGTCCTCCTACCTGGACCTACTTGAGTCCATTAAAGTACCTTCTAACACCCTGATCCTTGGTGACTTCAACTATCCCACCATAAACTGGGTGAACTATTCCTGCTCTATTGCACTCACCCAACAATTCCTTAACTTCATCAGTTCTAATGCACTAGACCAGCTTGTTCATCCCCCACAAGGGGAGCTAGCATTCTAGACATGGTTCTCACCAACATGGCCAACTGCTGCACCACCCCCATAGTAAGTTCTTCCCTGGTGAGATCAGACCATTGGTCTGTCTCATTCAAAGTGTCTAAGCCATCCAACCCCTCCCCCAGCCATAACCAGGCTAAAAAACCTTTCAAAAACTGACTACAACTTTCTATGGGAGGGTATCAGTAGCTTCACACCACTGTCCCCATCAGAGTATGCAGACAAATATGCTGAACAGTATGCCAGTGCAGTATACAAGCACCTGTACAACTGCATGGACTCAGCTATACCCAACAAAACTAAACCCTGCTCCTCAAGGAAACACAAACCTATGTGGTGGACATCCTCTATCAACAGGCTTTACAACAAAATGAAGAAGCTGTTTTCCAAAGGTAAAAAGGCACAAATTCCCAACTGGAAAAACTCCCTCCTTAGCCGCAACAAGCAAATTAGATCACTAGTGAAAACCTCCAAAGCCAATTATGAATCAAAACTAGCCTTCAAAACAAAGGCTAACCACAAAGCCTTTTTCAGTTACGTCAGAAACCTCCATGGCAAAATCCAGATTTGTTCTGAATTAGTTCTTAATGGTACCACTTACACTGATCCTGTTGATTTAGCCAAGCTGTTAGTAGATAGGTTCAGTGCAAACTTCACCCCTGTGTCCCCCCTTAAAGGCCCATTTGACATCCCCGATACTTGCACCGCACCTCATATCTCTGTAGATCAAGTGTTAAAGACCCTATCCAAGGGAAAGAACACAGATTCCATGGGACCTGATAGTATCCCAGGCTGTATTCTGCAACATCTCCAGCAAGAACTAGCCTCGCCATTGAGTACCCTATTCAACCATAGCCTAAGTACAGGCTTCATTCCAGCAGAGTGGAGAACTGCCATTGTCATCCCTTTGCACAAAGGTGGTGCCACTACTGATCCTGGAAACTATTGCCCCATTAGTTTGACAAGTCTGATCTGTAAGCCCATGGAGCATATTATTATGGAACTCATAAACAAGGACATAGGCAATCTCCAAGCACTTGACCCCACCCAGTTCGGATTCATCAAGGGCAGATCTTGCCTGTTCAGCCTGGTTGACTTTTTTCAGACTGTCACCAAAGCACTGGATGATGGAAGGTCAGTCCACACAGCTTACTTTGACTTGGCCAAAGCCTTTGACACAAGCCCCTACATGGGCATCATCGAAAAGCTAACAGAATGTGGCATAAATCCCTATCTCATCAGGTGGGTGGCCAACTGACTCACTGATAGGACCCACAAGGTCAAAATAGGTGCCACTACCTCCGATAGCAGACCTCTCACTAGTGGTGACCCCCAGGGATCTGTTCTGGGACACCTATTGTTTGGCATCTACTTCTCAGCGGTCTATGCAAAGACAAAAGGCCTGTGGCTGACAAAATTTGTGGATGACTGTAATTTGGGTGCGGTTATTGACTCCCCAAATGATGTTAACATACTTCAAGAGGGTCTCACAGCAACAAATGACTGGTGCCAAAGTCATGGCCTTAAATTAAATGCAAAAAAATGTATTATCATACCATTTGTCAAAAACATGGCTCCTACTGATTACTACATTAGCGGCAACCCCCTAAGCACACAACCTGTGGTGAGAGACCAGGGTACACAAGTTGACAACAATCTCACATTTGACCATAATGTAGCGGCAGTGGTCAGAAAAGCCTTTTACTTGGTTCATCTCATAAGTAAATGGATTGCATCCAGAAAAAAGGAGGTTATTACCTCTCTGTACTCCTCCCTCATCAGGCCAATAATTGGGTACAATGCCCTGTTTGGTATGTACCTCTCCAAACACTTGCACCAACATGAAAGGCCACAGAAATACCACACAAAGAGAATCCATGGCCTCCAACACCTGTCCTATGTGGACAGGCTCAAATCACTATCCCCTCTACTCAGTATCATACAGATTGCTCAGAGGTGATCTGTGTCTCACCTACTAGGCAATCTCAGACCCTGCTCTACTAGAGATGTTCCATACCCGTAAGTCTAACTCCTCGCGTAGTACCGGATCGAAATACTTAAATCTAATATGTGACATTAACAAAACCTGCTGGAGAGAAGTTTGTTGAATTTGATAAAGAAAGGTTTTCAGGATGGTTATTCAGAGCAATACCTTTCAAAAAGGAAAAGAGGAGTACTTACAGTAATTGCAAGAGGGCCCCCAATCGTGATAGAGGAGGATAAAAAGATAATTATGTTATATGTGTAGTACTAAGGGGCTACTGGCAAGGGAGGAGGATTACACTAGCATGTATTTATATTCCACCTAAAACTGCTATAATGGAGCTTAAAAATATTGTGGGAGAATTAATCATCTTTCAGCAGGAAATATTACGTATAGGTGGGTGGGGACTGGAATTTGATTTGCAGCAGGGAAAATGTATCTGGGGTGACCGGAAGGGAAAATATAGCAAAGCAGGGTAGATTTTTGAAGAAATTTAAGAAAGTATTTGTCATGGAAAATGTGAATTCAGTGGTAGAAGTTCGGAGTAAATTTGCATATTATTCTCCAAGATACAAAAACTGGTCTAGACTAGACAGAACATATATTTCACAGGAACAAGTGCATTTAATTAAAAGTTTTGATATCCATCCAACAACTATTTCAGATCACGCACCAATAATAATAACCAAGATAAAAATACTGGGTAATAAAATAAAAATGAGACATTGGTGCTTTTCCACCTCTCTGTTGAAAAGAGAAGAATTAAAGGAATGGGTAGTGGAAATTATTTGGGAGTTATTAGAGAGGATAGAAAATTCTCTAAAAATATAGTTAGGGAGTGGGATAAAATTAAAGTGGAGTTTAAAAACAGAGTGGAAATAAAAGAAAGATATGGTTAAGAAGTAACAAGAATTATTTAGAGGGACTGGCAAAGGTTAAAGTATTACAGAATAGGGGAAATCTCACAGAACAAGAAGAGGAGCAGTTGCAGAATGCTAAACAGAAAATAAGGGATTATCTCAATAACATGCGCTAGTTTAGAAAGATTGCTGTTAAGCAACTGTTTCTTGATAATAATTCCAGAGCACAAAAACCTTTAGCACAATGACTTAGGCAACAGAAAGTAGAAAGGGTTGTCGCCAAGCTTAGGGAGCCTATAATAAGGAAGATAATAAGAGATGTGTAGAGGTACTAGAAATAGTTAAAAAATGTTATAAAAGTCCGTATAAAGCATAAAAATATGGAAATCAAGAAAAGGTATGTATGTAACGTATGATACGTCTGATGAAGCGGGAGGACCCGTGAAAGCGCAAAAATATGGAAATCAAGAAAAGGTATGTATGTAACGTATGATACGTCTGATGAAGCGGGAGGACCCGTGAAAGCGCTTACGTTGTCTTTGTTGTGTTGTTGCTGTTACTTACATTAAAACTGATTATCGTTAAGTGATTCGTTTGGATTTATTGGAAGCTGATTCTTGCCAGAAAACAGAAGGTTGTTCTTTATGCTGCACGTTGCTTTTGGGTTATTTATATATATATATATATATATATATATATATATATATATATATATATATATATATATATATATAGATATATATATATATATATCACAAGCAAAAGCCTATAATTCAAAGTGAAAATGGATGATGATGAAATGGGGGGGAGGCTCAAGAAACAAGGAGTGACTGTGATTTTGGATGCAGATCCTGAAGGAGAATAACAATAACCGTACAAAACATTATATTCATAAACTTGCTGAAAGTATACTAACAAGCCAACATGGGAATGGAGAAAGGAGATTCTGCCAATAGGGATGAATGCAATTAGGGACACAGACAATATGCAAGAATGGGCTGGAATTTATTGGAGAGAATTGGTAAAGAGCCAAGGTACTAGAAGCAAATAATCAGAGAGGGAAAGATAACCGAATGGGAAAAGGCCAAGATTTTATTTGGACTGCAGACTAGAGATTGCCTTCCTATAAAGGATTGATATCAGAGTATAGGCAAAGAGAAAGAAATAGGGGGATCCTAAGTGAAAGACCAGCACTACTAGAATATAGAATAGAACTGATGTTAAAAAAGGAATAATTAGTACATCATATGAAATATTGCATGATAACTATAAGAATCAATCAGAGGAGGTTAGAAACGATTGGGAAGAGAGACTGGATAAGCAATTCACAAAAAACAATAGGGGGTATATATATGTATGCCCCCCCCCCCCAAATATGCAACAAAGTCTAGAAGATTTTATTTATTTAACATTTGTTGACCGGGAAAGTCCGACTAGGTTCCACAGATACTGTTTTCAGCAGAGGCCCGGGGAGAAATGCTCCAGAAGCATGTCTTTAGAATGTGGGAGGAAACCGGAGTACCCGGAGGAAAACCACGCGAACGCAGGGAGAACATGCAAACTCCACACAGAAGGCACCCCAGCCAAGAATCGAACCGGAGAACCTCTTGCTGTGAGGTGACAGCATTAACCACTGCACCACTGCGCCGCCCATAAGATTTAAAGATCTTTGCTTGGAAGTGTTTGCATAGGTATTTTTATACCATAAGTAGACTCCAAAGAATTTTTCCTCAGATAGATAGCAAATGTTGGAGATGTGATTGGGAAGAAAGAGGCAATTGGGAACATATTTTCTGGGAGTGTAATGAGTTGGCAGACTTTAAATATTTCCTGCAGACTACTCTATCAGAAATACTGGGTGAGCAAATTGATAAGACTAAGGAAATTATTTTTTTTAACCATACCTCTCAAGTGTACCTCATTACGAGGAATGTACCTTATTTGGAGTCTTGAAAAGTTCATGTTCCTCAGAGTTCCACACTGAAAGAGTCTGGCACACATTCTGTGGTAGGAATTTTTTTAACTAATATCCATGGAAAATAGAAATAAATCATATTAATTTATTAAAATATCTTTTTTATAAGTAAAACCTGCATATTTTAACCATCCCATGACCCTCCTGGTTGACGTTGTCAGCAGGGGCGGCCCGTGCTATCGGACTGCCGGACTGCAGCCCTCTCAACTTCAAACTACTGATAAAATAAAAAAGAAAAAAATATTTTAAATTTCGCGCATGCGCACTGCTGCTGAGACAGTCTAGTGCATGGAGCATGCACACAGCAGTCCTGATTGAGAATCATGGACAGGAGCGCTCCCACAAGTCTATGCAGTTTAAAACTGCATAGACTGCCTGGGGAAACGTGTCGGGGTCGGACTGCAATGTCGGCAGTCAGGGGAAGGATCTGGATTGGATTGGAGTTTGCTGCAGGGGAAGATCTTGCGATGGGCAGGGTCAGATTTGCACGGGATTTCTGCTGCAGTCTCGTCGGGATTTACTTACTGGATGTATGGTTTTGCAGACAATGATTTACTACAGGACCAGGTAAGTGGACTCGTGTGTGTGTGTGTGTGTGTGTGTGTGTGTGTGTGTGTGTAAATGCCTCAAGTGGGATGTACTGGTGATTAGACTCATGGTGGTGTGGTAGGGAATACCTCAGGCTTGAACCCTGTACCTTGTATGCAGGTGTTAAAGACCTGAATTCCCTACCCACCACCATTTGTAAAAAAATTGCATATTTTTGTCTCATATTTGATCTGATCTATTCCTCATAATATCTGTGTTTTTTAAATATTGCAATGCTTGAAATTTGATGGTGCAGTGGTAGCATTGATGCATCACAGCTGTAGGCTCTTGGGTTTGGTTCTTGGCTGCGGTGCCTTCTTTGTGGGGGGGTCTGTATCTTCTCCCTGTGTTTGTGTGGGTTTGCTTTTGTGTCCTCCCATGTTACAAAGACATGTCTGCATTATTTCTTCCTGGGCCTCTGCTGAGAATTGTTTTTTTTTGTTCCAAGTCAGACTGTCCTGATTAACAAATTGACAGGCATTTAAATTTCAGACTTCAGGTTTCTGAATGTTTACTTCCTTACATATTTGATGGTGCAGTGGCAGTATTGTTGTCTCACAGCTATAGGTTTTCTGGTTTGATTCTTGGCTGGGGTGCTTCCTGTGTGGAGTCTGCATCTTATCCCTGTGTTTGTGTGGATTTGCTCTGGTGTCCTGCCATTTTACAAATACATGTGTCTACAGTATTTCTCCCTGGGCCTCTGCTGAAAATTGTTTTTGTTCCGTCAGAAGTAAAATTGACAGGCATTTGAATTTCAGACTTCATATTCTTCAGAAAATACATAGTAAAATAACTTTTTATTCTAGCAATAAATATATAGTAACACAACCTTTTATTATAGCAATTTTTAAGTTTATGACTATTTGAAATTTGTCCTTATTTTTGGGACTGTAATACCCTGTTATTGGCTTTGTCCAGGTTTTTGTGCTAATGTTGACAGCTATGGCAAGAACTGAATTCACTGAATATGTTTGAGGGCTGTATTCCCTCATTACTGGGTTTGTCCAGGTGTTTTGTGCTAAGAGGTTGACAGCTATGGTGAGAACTGAATTCATTAAATGATAGCCATTTAAGTTTCAGTCTTCCTCTCTTTCACAAAGCAGCTGATTTGGCGTAGTGGTATGTTGCTCTTGACTGTTTTGCACAGGGACCTTGGCAGTAAAATGTACTGTGGTAACACAGCATTTTTCTTTCACAAAGCAGGTGATTTGGCATAGTGGTATGTTGTTCTGACTATTTTGCACAGGGACCTTGGCAGTAAAATGTATGGTGGTAACACAGCATTTTATTCTAGCAGCTTTCCAAGATTATACAAGCAGTGTTTAATGTGTCCCTGGTTTTTGCCCTTTTGACCTACCCCAATAAATTTGGCTTTTTCCAGACTTCTTGTGCTGCGAAGTTGAGATGTAGTTGAGTATTGCATAGATTTTACAAGGAGCTGAGAGCTGCAGGGGAAGAGAAGTTTAGTGCTGATTATGCTAAGTCAGCTCACATTGCTAATAGCACAACAGGTTATGTACTTGCTTTTAATGCAGAAGGTTGTTGGTTCTACTCCCATAAGGGGTGAATGCTGCTGTACTGAAAGTTAAGATACTAACTATGAGCCTGTTATCAGTTTGCCATCCATTTCCTCTCGCAGTATTACTAGCTTATTTTTAATGTAATTTAGGCAATTTATTCCTCAGGGGCATCAGACACTTTATTTTTTGGTGAAGCCATGAAATATAAAGGTGATTGCTAGCAGCAACCTCTTCATTAGTTACAGATTTATTTAACGTGGAATTATTTAGATGACTTTTTTACTACTTCAGAGATTGTGCATATTATTTACTGATAATGGTGGACTGTAGAATTGTGCATATTTACTGATAATAGTGGACTGTAGAAGTTTGAGTAGACTTTTATGATGGAAATGTTCTGAATTGGGCAGTTTTGTTTCATTGTTTACTGGAAAAATGTTCAAAGCAATAGGAAGGTGTATCAAAGAGCACATGTATGTTTCATATGCACGGGGCCTATGATTTAAAAGCAGCCCAGAATTAATTTTTATCTGCCACGGGTAAAATGTATTTTCTTTGAATGTGGGTTTTAATGTTGTTTCAATGAATGTGAGTTTCAAGGGCAGAGAAGTTTTAATGCCAAGTTTGTTTAGCAGATGTCTTAGTGTTTGTGCTGTAAAATACAAAATAAAACTTTCAAATGAAGTTCAAATCATCATAGAAGTAAATCAGTATGCACATTAGTGTTTATGGTAAATGGAGTGAAATAGCAAAGTAATGGATCATTGGAATGGCTGCAGGGGGGGGCTCCATTCGACCATGGTTTTGTGAGGGGGAAGGGCGGCAAACTTAGACAGCCCCAGCTGAACTATACCTCCCAACTGTCCAGATTTTCAAAGAATGAATAGATTTTTTGCTTCTTATTTTTGGTTTGTTCCTCAAAATGTGTGGTTTTCTGGCAAATCATTTAGGAATTAAGTCACTAAATAATGACACATTAGTTTCAGACTTTATAACCTTCAGAAAAATGCATGCTAAAATAAGACCTGTTCTATCAACTGTTCCAGTTTATACAAGAGCAATTGTTAGTACTGTTTATATGTTCTCTCAATATATTTGGCCTTGTCCAGATTTATTGCATTAACAGGTTGAGAGGTACATGCAAATAAATTGCTTTATAGAATTAGGCATAGCCAAACCTCTCAACTGTCCCTGATTTTGTCTCAAAATGTTGCTCTTCCCCTAATGATCCCTCCACAAAATAGCAATTTTGGAAGAAAACATGGAGGGTTTATAATTAAGAAATAACTGTAATAATCAGATTACTTTTATTTCAGAAATGCATGTAGATTATTTTATTTTGTCAGCTGATCAAGTTAGCAGTACTAATATTAAAGTGTCCCTTCTTTGACAGGTTCCTAGCTGTATTGTGTTGCTATTTTATATTTTTACATCACATTTCTGGTCCATTTTTCATAAAATTGTGTTATTTTTC
The DNA here is from genome assembly GCF_019279795.1 of Protopterus annectens. NCBI lineage: Eukaryota > Metazoa > Chordata > Ceratodontiformes > Protopteridae > Protopterus > Protopterus annectens. Next base: position 693,141,274 of record NC_056737.1, on the reverse strand, counting down.
GGCAAATTAGTGACAAATAATTAAAGACTGAAGTTAGAAAATAATGTCAGACATTTGAGTTTCAGATTTCATACCATTCAGAAAATTCATACTAATGCAAGACCTCTATTAGCTTTCTAAGTTTATAAGAGCAATATTTTAAAAAAATGTCCTTATTTTTGGGCCTCTGTCCCATTTCTTTGTATGGCTTTGTCCAGATTTCTTGCTCTGAGGTTGAGAGGTATGACAAATGTGTCAGGGCCATCACAAGTCAGCCAGAGGCATTTCAAACTGTGACATACTTGTTGCACCCCACTCCCCCATGTAGTGACTCTGGATGTGTCGAATCAAGGCAAGGAGTAGTTATGCAGTGTAAATGTGCAGAGAATCCCACCCATCCAAGGTAGACACAAGTACTAGAGTGGCTTTTCATCTGTCCTTGATTTTTACAGAATGGTCTGGTTTCTGCATATTTTTTGTACTGTTGATTTATGCTTATTACTCAAAGTGCCTGTTGCTCTGTGTTTAAGTAACAATACATTAATGACCATCAGGTAAGCTTGGCTGAGATTGCAAGATGCAAGTAAGCTTTAATAAGCATACTGTTAAAGAATTGCCAACATTGAAAGCCTTTCTGTTGCCATGTAGAGAATACTTAACTAGATAATGTATAAGCCTTGGGTATTGAAATGCATATGCCAGTATTTGTAATAAAACAGAATTACATTAAGAGTCTCATTATACTTGGAGACTTCCAGTCATCTCTGCAGGCTTTACCCGTAAACCGAATGCCAATCGCGTGGTCCATAACCTGTACAGTAATCCTTTTAAGCAATGTATCTTGAGCTTATTTCTTGTTTGCTTTTCATTTTTTTACTTTGATCATGTTTTCCCCATGAAACAAGTAGTTGTCAGGCAGCAGGTCTTTTTTTGGATAAGGAACATTTTTACAAGTGGGGGCATCAGAGATTTCTACTTTCAGCATGTTACTTGTTACTTTAATAAAGCTGAATATAAATTATAATTAGAACTGCAGTGCAAGAAGTGGTTTGAATTGAGTGCTGCTTGTTTTTCTTATACTTGATTTTGACTGGCATTCCATTAATGTATTTAAAAAAAAAGTAATTTATTTTTTCATGCCTCACAACCTTTTTTGTTTCCATCTAGATATTAAGCTGTCATGCAGCCAATGCATTGAAATATTTTTATTCTTCTACACTTCATTTTGTCTTGATTGGACTCTCATAATGACGGTTTGGCACCCAGTGCAGTATATTTAGTTTTTGTGGTTTGCTACTACAGGTGTGTGTGTGTGTGGTAGGGAATACCTCAGGCTTGAACCCTGTACCTTGTATGCAGGTGTTAAAGACCTGAATTCCCTACCCACCACCATTTGTAAAAAAAAAATGCAGATTTTTGCCTCATATTTGATCTGATCTGTTCCTTATAATATCTGTGGTTTGTAAATATTGCAATGCTTGATATTTGATGGTGCAGTGGTAGCATTGTTGCCTCACAGCTGCATTTTCTCAGGTTTGATTCTTGGCTGGGGTGCCTTCTTTGTGGGGTCTGTATCTTCTCCCTGTGTTTGTGTGGGTTTGCTTTTGTGTCCTCCCATGTTACAAAGGCATGTCTGCATTATTTCTTAATGGGCCTCTGCTGAATTTTTTTTTTTGTTCCAAGTCAGACTGTCCTGATTAACAAATGTTAAATAAAATTGACAGGCATTTGAATTTCAGACTTCAGGTTTCTGAATGTTTAATTCCTTGCATATTTGATGGTGCAATGGTAGTATTGTTGCCTCACAGCTATAGGTTTTCTGGTTTGATTCTTGGCTGGGGTGCCTTCTGTGTGGAGTCTGCATCTCCTCCCTGTGTTTGTGTGGATTTGCTCTGGTGCCCTGTCATTTTACAAATACGTGTCTGCAGTATTAATCCATGGGTCTCTGCTGAAAATTGTTTTTGTTCTGTCAGCAGTAAAATTGACAGGCATTTGAATTTCAGACTTCATGTTCTTCAGAATACATAGTAACACAACCTTTTTTTCTAGCAATTTTCTAAGTTTATAAGATGAATATTTGAAATTTGTCCCTATTTTTGGGACTGTATTCCCCCATTATTGGCTTTGTCCAGGTTTTTGTGCTAAGGTTGACAGCTATGGCAAGAACTGAATTCACTGAATATGTTTGAGGGCTGTATTCCCTCATTACTGGGTTTGTCCAGGTGTTTTGTACTAAGAGGTTGGCAGCTATGGTGAGAACTGAATTCACTAAATGATAGCCATTTAAGTTTCAGTCTTCCTCTCTTTTACAAAGCAGCTGATTTGGCGTAGTGGTATGTTACTCTGACTGTTTTGCTCAGGGACCTTGGCAGTAAAATGTATGGTGGTAACACAGCATTTTATTCTAGCAACTTTCCAAGATTATACAAGCAATGTTTAATGTGTCCCTGGTTTTTGGGCTTTTGACCCCCCCCAATACATTTTGGCTTTTTCCAGTTTTCTTGTGCTGTTGAGATGCAGTTGTGTATTGAGTAGATTTTATAAGGAGCTAAGAGCTGCAAGGGAACAGAAGTTTAGTGTTTTGCCTTGTTAATAGCACAACAGGTTGTGTACTTGCTTTTGATGCAGAAGGCTGTGGGTTCTACTCCCACAAGGGGTGGATGCTGCTGTACTGAGAATGTTCTCCTTGGTGAAGATACTAACTATGAGTCTGTTATCAGTTTGCCATCCATTTCCTCTTGCAATATTATTACTAGCTTATCATTTTTTAATGTAATATAGGCAATTTATTCCTGAGGGGCAACAGATAATTTATTTTTCGATGAAACCATGAAATATAAAGGTGATTGCTAGCAGCAACCTCTTCATTGGTTACAGATTTCTTTAATGTGGAATTATTTAGATGACTTTTACTTCAGAGATTGTGCATATTTACTGATAATGGACTGTAGAATTGTGCATATTTACTGATAAAGGTGGACTGTAGAATTGTGCATATTTACTGATAATGGTGGACTGTAGAATTATGCATATTTACTAATAATGGTGGACTGTAGAATTGTGCATATTTACTAATAATGGTGGACTGTGGAAGTCTGAGTAGACTTTTTTATGATAAATGTTCTGAACTGGGCAGTTTTGCCATTATGGGTGCATGCGTTTTGTTTCATTGCTTACTGGAAAAATGTTCAAAACAAATTTAAAACACCCTCTAACAACTGTACTGTATTGTACAAGGAATATAATTTTAGTACAATGAGGAAGGTGTATCAAAGAGCACATGTATGTTTCATATGCAAGGGGCCTATGATATGAAAACAGCCCAAAATTAATCTTTATCTGCCACTGGCAAAATGTATTTTCTTTGAATGTGGGTTTCAATGCTGTTTCAATGAATGTGAGTTTCAAGGGCAGAGATGTTTTAATGCTAAGTTTTCATTGTGAGACTGCATTGCTTTGTTTAGCAGATGACTTAGTGTTTGTGCTATAAAATACAAAATAAAACTTTCAAATGAAGTCCAACTCATCATAGAAGTAAAGCAGTATGCACATTAGTGTTTATGGTAAATGGAATGAAATAGCCAAGTAATGGTTCATTGAAATGGCTGCAGAGGCTCCATTCAACCATGATTTTGTCAGGGGGAAAGGGCAGCAAACTCAGACAAGCCCAGCTGAACTATACCTCCCAACTGTCCAGATTTTCAAAGAATGAATAGATTTTTGCTTCTTATTTTTGGTTTGTTCTTCATAAAATTTGTAGTTTTCTGGCAAATCATTTAGGAATTAAGTCACTAAATAATGATACACTGAGTTTCAGACTTCATAACCTTCAGAAAAATGCATGTTAAAGTAAGAGCTGTTCTATCAACTGTCTCAATTTATACAAGAGCAATTTTTAGTACTGTTTATATGTGCCCCCAGTATATTTGGCCTTGTTCAGATTTACTGCATTAACAGGTTGAGAGGTACATGCAAATAAATTGCTTTATAGAATTAGGCATAGCCAACCTCTCAACTGTCCCCGATTTTGGCTCAAAATGTTGCTCTTCCTCCTAATAATCCCTCCGCAAAATAGCAATTTTGGAAGAAAACATGGAGGGTTTACAATTAAGAAATAACTGTAATAATCAAAGTTATAGATTACTTGAAATGCATGTAGATTCTTTTATTTTGTCAGCTGCTCAAGGTAGCAGTACTAATATTAAAGTGTCCCTTATTTGACAGGTTCCCAGCTGTATTGTGTATCTATTTTATATTTTTGCATCACATTTTTGGTCCATTTTTCATAAAATTGTGTTTTTTGGCAAATTAGTGACAAATCACTAAAGACTGAAGTTAGAAAATGACAAACATTTGAGTTTCAGATTTTATACCATTCAGAAAATTCATACTAATGCAAGACCTATTCTATTATCTTTCTAAGTTTATTAGAGCAATATTTAAAAATTGTCCTTATTTTTGGGCCTTTGTCCCACTTCTGTGTATGGCTTTGTCCAGATTTCTTGCTCTTGAGGTTGGGAGGTATGACAAATGTGTCAGGGCCATCACAGTCAGCCAGAGACATTTCAAATTGTGAAATACTTGTTGCACCCCACTCCCCCATGTAGTGACTCTGGATGTGTCCAAGCAAGGCAAGGAGTAGTTATGCAGTGTGCCCCCCCCCCATCCAAGGTAGACACAAGTACTACAGTGGCTTTTCATCTGTCCTTGATTTTGCAGAATGGTCTGGTTTCTGTCATATTTTTTGTACTGTTGATTTATGCTTATTACTCAGATTTATGCTTATTACTCAAAGTGCCTGTTGCTCTGTGTTTAAGTAGCAATGCTTTAATGACCATAAGGTAAGCTTGTCTGAGATCGTAAGATGCAAGTAAGCTTTAATAAGCATACTGTTAAAGAATTGCCAACATTGAAAGCCTTTCTGTTGTTGCCTTGCAGAGAATACTTGACTAGATAATGTATAAGCCTTGGGTATTAAAGGACAGGATTCCATTATTTAAAAAAGCTCATTACACTTGTTGGAGACTTCCAGTCATCTCTACATACTTTACCCGTAAACTAAACAGAATGCCAATCATGTGTGGTCCATAACCTGTACAGTAATCCTTTAAGCAATGTATCTTGAGCTTGTTTCTTGTTTGCTTTTCATTTTTTACTTTGATCATGTTTTCCCCATGAAACAAGTTGTCAGGCAGCAGGTCTTTTTTGGATAAGAAACATTTTTACAAGTGGGGGCATCACAGAGATTTCTACTTTCTGCATGTTACTTGGTACTTTAATAAAGCTGAATATAAATTATAATTAGAACTGCAGTGCAAGGAGAAGTGGTTTGAGTTGAGTGCTTCTGTTTTTTCTTATACTTGATTTTGACTGGCATTCCAGTAATGTATTTAAAAGTAATTTATTTTTCATGCCTCACAACCTTTTGTTTCCATCTAGATATTAAGTAAGCTGTCATGCAGCCAATGCATTGAAATATTTTTATTCTTCTACACTTATTTTTGTCTTGATTGGACTTTCATAATGATGGTTTGCCACCCAGGGCAGCGTATTTAATTAAAGTTAGTTTTTGTGGTTTTGAGCATAGCTCCTCCCCTTTCTAGTTGGCCACACCCCTTCCCCTTGACCCCACCCATTCAGCTGTCTCCTGCAGCCCCCCTGTGATTTGAAGCCACCAGCCGCCACTGGTTGTCAGTAAACCATTAGTATGTGTTCCACATTTTGCCCATTTGTTCCACATTATGAAGGCTGGTGTTCCTCATTTTGGGTATGGAAGGTTGAGAGCTATGTTTTTAACTATGATATAGAATCGGAATTGCCTAGACATAGTACTGCCTTGCTGAGTCTAATTATGGTGGCTTCCAAAAAAGCAGTTACTAGGAAATGGAAATCAAAGTCTAAACCAACTGTACTAGAAGTAGTGAATATAGTGACAGAGATAAAACAACTGGAAATGGGATCGTTAGAAAACGGTAGGAGCAAACTACACAACAAATAATGGAAATTATGGGCACAATACAGGCAGAAGAGGAATGAGGTTTAAAAAAAATCAGGATTTGAATGATGTAATGTCTGACTGACAGTGACTGGGATAGATTATAGGTGATGTATAATATCTGCAACTAAAATTATGTCAATAAGGTTTTTTTCGCTTATATAAATGTATGATTGCCTGTGTCATAAGTGATATTTTAATAAAGATGGTTCTTGTTTAAAAAAAAGAATTAGAGCAGAAGCAAAGTTAGCTCTATAGGTAAATCATTTTAGCAGTACTGTGGATTGTTGTGTATTGTTGTGTCTATGTGGATTCAGTACCTACATTTTTACTATTAAGTAAATATAATCTATAATGTATAATGATCGCCATTTGATATTTTGTATATTTCTATTGGCATGCCCCTCTTCATTGGCAAAAGTCCCATTTATTTATCAGTTGTCCATCTTTATTTATTCTGTGCTGAAGCACCTATTCCTTGTAGGCTGCGAATGACTATACATTGTCATTGTCTGCAAGGCTCAGCTAGTAACAGTGGTTGTCTGGTGTTGAAATTCTGTAAAATATTTTAGTCTTGTTTTCATTTCTTTATCACAATTATTACAGTCTTTGTGTTTACATATCTAATATGTGCTGCTGATGCACATACAGCATACATCGATCTATATTCATTTATATCTATATCTACCTATCTATAGATATCTATCTATATCTATGCAACTTCTGACTTTGGTCCACACAGCATAATGTTGACAGCTGTTTGATCAATCACAAGTTGGTCGACATATGCAGATGTTTGAAAGGTGTGCTAGAGTGGTAATCCCCAGGTGGGAGAATATTCCCTTTCTCCAGGGATTGTACAGCCTTGGAGTTAGTATATATAATTAGCAAGGGACTTGGGGGGGGGGGGGGGGGCATTTGCATTGTCAACCTTTTGTGTTCGACATTCTTGCCATCAACATTTTGACCAATGTTGAGTGAGGTAAGTAATGCCATATGGGTATATCTATCTATCTATATAGATAGACTGATATATAGATATATCTATCTATATGGACAGATATATAGATATATCTATTAAATGTACGTGTAAGTGTGTGTGTCTATATATATATATATATATATATATATATATATATATATATATATATATATATGTGTGTGTCTATTTAACTGTTTATGCATGGGAAGATATAGCTTTCCAATGAAATATGTGCATATTGTTGTTGTACACACCAAAAAATATTACCTAAACCCCTCCAACTCTCCCCCTGACATCCTATTCACTCTTCTCTAGTGTGTGCTCCTCTTCTGTATCCTCTGCTTTTTTTATCACTATATTTCTTGGGGTATATAGGTTCATAGGTTCATACTAGGCTATCTGCCCTATGGCATTTATAAGCCTAGCCAGAATGTGTTTGGCTTTCGCCACCCATTTTAAATTTATTTTGCTATGCCCTTTTTAGAGGTTAGTATACTGTGCCACTGTCTAACAGTGACACAGAAGTGATACCCGGGGTAAACCTACGATCTCCCATCCACTCATCAAGATTCCTCTTGAAGAGAGTCAATGAGGGACTCTGCCTAACCTGGACTGGGATTTTATTCCAGAGTGAAGGGAGCCTCTGGGTTATGAATCTGTCCCTCCAGCATGTCCTATTTATTTCAGTGCTGAGGTTCAAGTCTCTCGAGCGCGTAGCTCGATGGGATTTGGATTTTCTGAGGTGCAGCATGTCCATTAATTCCGGGTTGGACATGGCTTTATATGTCAGGCACAGATCGCCTCTGAACAGGCGGTATGCCACTGAGTAGAGCTGGAGTTTCTTTAACCGGGCAGCATATGGCATCTGTGTGAGCCCTTTGATCCTCTTGGTGAGGTACTTCTGGGGTCTTTCCAGTTGCTGTAGGTGTCTGGTAAGGTACATCCCAAAAGGGGCATTGTACTCAATTATGGGCCTGATGAGGGATGAGTAAAGAGGCACGATGACCTCCCCTGATCTAGATGTGAATCCCTTCATGATTAGGTGGGCTATATAAAATGTTTTTCTAACCACTTTGGCCACGTGGTTGTCAAATGAGAGATTGCTATCAACTTGGGTCCCCAGGTCCCTAATTACTTCTTCTGTACTTAATGGATTACCACCTATGTGGTAATTTGTGGGCACTTTGTTTTGCCAAAGGGATGACTATACACTTTTGGCATTTAGCTTGAGGCCATGGCTCTGGCACCAGTTGTCTGTTTCTATGAGGCCCTTTTGGAGGATGCTTGTGTCGGCTGGAGAGTCGGTTATGGCCCAGTTTGCAGTCATCTGCGAACTTGGTCAGCCACAGTCCTTCCGTGTTGGCCTGTACCTCCGAGAAATATATACCGAACAAGAGAGGCCCCAGGACTGAGCCTTGTGGGACACCACTTGTAACTGGTTTGGAGTCTGACATGGCTCCAGCAATTCTAACCATGTGGGTTCTGTCCTTGAGCCAGTTTGCAATCCATCTAGTGACATAGGGGTTTATATTTAAGCTGGTGAGCTTATCTATAATGCCCGAGTGGGGTATTGTATCTAAGGCTTTTGCGAGGTCCGGGTAGGCTGTGTGGACCACCTTCCCCTCGTCAATGGCCTTGGTGACTGTTTCAAAGAAATCAACCAGGTTTAAGAGGCAGGATCTGCCCTTAACAAAGCCGAACTGGGTAGGATCCAGTGTCTGTAGGTCCCAAATATCTTTATTTATGAGGTCCATGATGTTCCTTTCCATAGCTTTGCAGACCAAGCTAGTCAGGCTTATGGGGCGATAGTTTCCAGGATCCGTTGAGGCACCACCTTTATGGAGAGGGACCACTGTTGCTGTACGCCACTCTTTGGGCACATATCCTGTAGTAAGGCTGAGATTGAACAGTAGTTTTATGTTTGGGTTTAGCTCTTCTTGGAGTTCATGTAGGACGCAGCCCGGGACACTGTCTGGTCCCATTGATGCTGTGTTTTTTGCTTTGGAGAGGGCGGCTCTTATCTGAGCATCTGAGATGTCAGGGGGGCAGCACTCTGCTGGAATAGATTTTTGCCCTTTTGGTGGGGGGGGGGGAGAAGTTTGCGCTAAACCTGTCAGCTAGGATGTTGGCAATGTCTGTGGGTTCGGTGTATTTTTTGTCATTTTGGACTAATTCTGAGCATATCTGGGAATTACCACCCAGGTTCCTAACATAATTAAAGAAAGCCTTGTGATTATCCTTAGTGTCCTGTGCAATTTTTCTCTCGAAGCTGGCCTTAGACAATTTTATGAGTGCCCGTAGTTTTTTGCTAATACTGATCAGCGATGCCTTCCCTTTTTGGGATTTTGCTCTATCATTTAGTAGCTTCCTCCTTCTATTGTATAGTTTGTTTATGGCTGGGGTCCACCAGACAGGACGCCTGCCTTTGGAGGATTGGGTCTTGGTTTTATTTGGGATCGCATGATCCATGCATTCCTGAAGGTGTTCATAGAATGCATTTATAAAGGATTCTGCGGTCTGGGCCATATTTTCCACAGGCCTGGGGGCTTTGAAGGATTCCACCTCGGTTTTGAGGAGTGTGAAATTTGCTTTAGAGAAGTTTTTCACTGTGGTTTTCTGGGCAGGGGGTGGGGTCGGGATGTGAATATCCAGTGAGATTAGTTTATGGTCTGATCTTACCAGTGAGGGATACACTTCTGGTCTGGAGCATAGAGTCCCCATGTTGGTGATGATCAGGTCCAGTATGTTTTTTCCTCTTGTGGGAGTGGTAACAAGTTGTTCCATAGCATTTGAGTTTATAAATTCTAGGAACCTTTTGGGCTAGGGTGTTGGGGCTAGAGTAATGCTCCCAGTCTATGTTTGGGTAGTTGAAGTCGCCCAATATAATGGTGTTTGGAGAGACCTTCATATTTTCCAGTGTTCTCAGGAAGGCCGAGTGGGGTTCCTGGGTTTGGGAGGGTGGTCTGTAGCAGGCTATAAACTGGAAGGCAGTTTTACCCACTGTTAGTTGCACATGGATAGTCTCTGATGCTTTGTGCTTTGCCACCAACCTGGAGGTGTGGGTATCTTTGATGAATATCGATACTCCCCCTCCTTTTGTGGTTCGGTCCAAGTTTTGGGGTCGAAAAGCATGGTATGAGGTATAACCTGGTAGTGCTGGGGTGCTCTCGGGAGCCCTGAACCAGGTTTCTGTTACTGCACAAATATCGATGTTCTCCATGCTAAGGAGAGTTTCGAGTGCGTGCATCTTGAGGTTTAGACTTCTGGCGTTGAGTAGCAATACTCTTAGTTTCTTATCCCTTGTGATACCTATGGAGGTGGGTTTGTCTTTTGTGCCTTGCCTAAAAAAGGCACTATGGGGGTAGCAAGAGCCTTTGCCAATATCCGAAAGCCCAGGGGTGACAGGTGCAAGCCGTCCCTAGCGAAGCATTGTGGCTTGTCGAGCATATCATCCCAAGCTGACAGGCATTGGATCCCCTTTGAATGACACCAGTACTTAAGCCAATTGTTGAAATTGATCATCTTGTCTTCATATTGTGGCATCATTCTTGGTGAGGGTAAGATGCTACTCAAGGTCAGGGTCATACCGGCCTGGGCTACATGCTCAGAGAGCTCCTCTATGTCTCTTTTCATGTAGTCCAGGGAGGTACGTCTCAGGTCATTCACACCATTATGGACAATGACTGAGTCATATTTGTACTTGCTTTGGAGTGACCTGAGTGCTTGTGTTATGTGGCGGATCCTAGCGCCAGACAGGCTGCTCACCGTGACCCTCTCCTTGTTCAGCCTGGTGAGCAGGACGTCAGTGTGCCTGACGATAGAGTCACCTATTACAAGTGTATCAGGTGTGTTGTTTAGTCTTAAGGGCTGTGACTGTTCGGCACACTGGCTTTGTGAGATATGTGTTGCATGTGTTTTGTTTTGGGGTAGCGGTTGCTTGGGTGTCTGCTTTGGAGGTCTCTTCTGCTTAGGCAGATCTTTATTTAGAGCCTCCGAGTATGTTTTTGTGTGATTATGTGTTTGGTTTGCTGTCGTGGTAGGTCTATGTGAGACTGGAATTGTAGTGAGTGTGGTTTCCTTCTCCTCCTGACTGGTTATGCCAGTACTGAGTTGAGAGAGCTTAGCCTCCAGTTTGGCTATATGGTTGCATATCTCACATGTGTTGGAATTTGTTGGGAGGAGGAGAGGGTTGTCTGTGTACATGAGGCAGTTGTAACATTGCCTCAAGATTCCCAGATTCACCAGCTGGACCGGAGAGGAGATTGACAACTGACCTTTGGACATGCTAGAATAATATTGGGAATACCTTTATAATTGAAAACAAGGGCCAGTGGGGAGTGAGGGTGTAGTGCTTTTAATTTTTAGTGCTGACTTATATAATTGCTTTAGTGAGCAATTGCCAGGTAACTTAAGTGCAATGTGTTACAGGTAACTTAAATGCAAAAATGACAAACAGTAGCTTTCTTTCAAGTGAAACAAGGAAATAAGTACAGTAAGCAATGCAGATATCACTAGTGATCCACAGAAGCGCTGAGAAGCCACGTATTAGGTGGAATTAGCGTTCCAGGGAAATAGCAAGCAAACAAACAACAAGCATATAAACAAAGCTAGATTCAGCAGGCCTGGATCTAGTCTATGCTACAGCAAACAAGGTGTACCAATTTCAGTAAGATACAGTTCAAATATTCAGGCACTATAAACCTTTAACCAGAAATTCCCAGCTCAGAAAGGCAGAGTCCAGCCTCTTCTCCCACAAGAGTGCAGACCATGAACCTTCTTAATGTAAAATAACTGGTCTGAAGCCCAAGTGCTTAAACCAGAACTAATACACTTTAAGAATAACAGACACTGGGCTCTCAATCAGCAGTTCCCAACTTAGAAGGATGAAAGCTACCTGTCCTGCCACCACAGTGCATGCCACAAACCTTCCTAATGTAAAACAACTGGTCTGAAGCCCAAGTGCTTAATCCAAAAGACTTAGAATGATAGCTACACTTTAATCAAGTTACTACCAAGCAGTAATAAATACAATTGAATACTTTAAAGAATGCCTGGATTAGTGCTCAAGTTACACAAACAAAGCTAGATTCAGCAGGCCTGAATCCAGTCTATGCCACAGCAAACAAGGTGCACCAACTTCAGTAAGAAGCAGTTCAGATATGCATGCACTATAAGCCTTTAACCAGAAATTCCCAGCTCAGAAGGGCAGAGTCCAGCCTCTCCTCCCACAAGAGTGCAGACCACAAACCCTCTTAATGTAAAATAACTGGCCTGAAAGCCCAAGTGCTTAAACCAGAATTAATACACTTTTAGAATAACAGACACTGAGCCCTCAATCAGCAGTTCCCAACCTAGAAGGATGTAAGCTACCTGTTCTGCCACTACAGTGCAGACCACAAACCCTCTCAGTGCAAAACAACTGGACGAAGCCCAAGTGTTTAAACCAAAAGGCTTAGAATGAGTTACACCAAGCAGTAATAAATACAATTGAGTACTTTTAAGATGATGCAAAAGTAAAATAAAGTAGGTAGAAACACAAGTACAGTAAAAGCAGATGAAATTTTTTTTTTTCTGAACAAGTGCTGAGATCAAAGAAACAGATTTGAGTGCTGAAACTAGAAAACTGGCTAGTTATAAGAAAAAAAAACTAAGCTAGAAGGCTTCCCTCCAACACAGAAGGGCTTGGGGGCTCAGAAGCCTACAAATAGTCTATACCACTTAACAGGAAAGGCAGGAAACAAGCTTAATTTTTTTTTCTGTTTCCCAGATGCTCTCTTTGTACACAGTGAGCAAATGAGATGGGCCCAGAAGGAGTATCCAAACACAAATTTACAAGTGGGGCGAGCAGTTTCAAGGCCACTAAGATTAACACCAAAACAAAAACAAGGAGGGTGGGTGGGACTAACTGAAGAGCAGAGTCAAAACGTCCAGTTCAGTTAATATTCCTGCAACACAGTTAAAATCAATTTAAATACTGTATTTTTTGAAAAAAAAAGTGCAGATAAAGGTACTTAAATTCTCTTATACGTCCAGTTGAATACAGCTAGTTCTTAGCCGGCCAAAGCTGAGGTTTTTAAGCAGAAAATATTTCACACTGCATTACATGTGTTCCCCACACAAACCCTCACCCTTCTTTTATTAGTTACTGCTAGCAATGTGGCCATGTATGCCACTTCACCCTAACTAAACTTTTATATATGTCTGTTTTTTATATATATATATATATATATATATATATATATATACACACATATATATATATATATATATATATATATATATATACACACACATACACACACGTATATATATATATATATATATATATATATTTTTTTTTTTTTACAGCTTCTACAAGTATACATGATAAATATCTCCTATTTTTGTGGCTTATGGCAGAATCTGCAATATACTGCAGATGTGTGTAGCATACAGGGGTTGCTACTGATGTTTTTTTTATGCTCTGTAAACCCATTGTAACATATTTGCAGACAACTATAGACAAGTTTGTGTATGTCATACACATGTCCTGTGAGTAGGATCATATTTACTTATAGACATTTCTTGATAGACGTGCATTTTCTACTCAATCATACCATTGCACCAACCTAGCTGACTAACTTTTCTTATTGTATTATGCTGAGGTACTATTCCTGTACTACTATGCATTAACATATTATCTGATTTCCAGCAATATTATTTGCTATACACAGTGCATTCCGCCAACTTCCACAAATTTTTTAGTACCTCACCCACAATCTGTCCTTGTCCCATCCAGATGTGAAAAACAGCTTGCATGCTCTCAGTTAACTGTTTTTAGCACTGGCTACTTTTAAATGAATAAATAAAAAGTGTGAAATGTTAAAATTAATCTACAAGTACTAAGGCCACCGATTATGCAATTGCCTGCAAAGGCATTAACTTTTCTCAGTAGCAAACTTTCATTTATTTTCACTAAACTGCTTGCCAGTTCCCCTTAGAATACTAAACATGGTGTTTTTTATACAAATGCCTCAGAGCACATTCTCCATTCATTTCCTGATTTACTGCCAGCAACTGCAGCCTCACCATAGCCAGTTTCCTGTTGTTGTTGATGGAGTAAAAAAGAACAGCTAATACCTTTACTGATGTAAGAAATTGTTCTTTTTTAAAATACTGGAAAACTACCTCGATCTTGAACCCTTTCCCTCAGCCGCCTGTTGTTGGTCTTGCCCACATAAAATGATGGGCATTTTACACATATCAGGTTATGCTATTCGAAGATCACTGAGTGTCCAGTTGATAATGAGGGTGGCTATGGGACACATAAATGTGGAAAATGTGGTTATTGTGAACATATAGATGAAACAGATGTTTATACATCCATTTACTGGGCAGGAATATAAGATGAAGGCCCAAGGTGATTGTAACACCAAGAATTTGGTGTATTTAGCTAGATGAGTAAAATGTCCATCATTTTATGTGGGCAAGACCAACAGGCGGCTGAGGGAAAGGGTTCGAGATCACTTTTATTGTGCCCGGGAGGTGGGGTTGAAATATAGTGCCATAGCCAAACATATTAGTAATATGGGGAATGAACATAGTTTTAAGTTCCTAGTCTTAGAGATCCTGCTGCCACATGGCAGGAAAGGGGATATAGTTAATACAACTGAACAAGCAGAACTTAGATGGATTCTGAGGCTGAGGGCACATTCGAGCCCAGGGTTAAATGATGACATTTCGATTAAATCCACTTTAGAATACAGAGGTTGAAAAGATGATTGTATTGGACATGCTTAAAATATAGTTTTGTGTATTTTTAGTTGTTTTGTATGTATTTTGGGCATAATATTTTATTTTATTTTGTTTTTTATAGATTATTATAATGTGTTTTCATGCATTTTATATGTATTTTATATGTATTTTATATGTATATGTTGTTTGAAATATAGATTAGAGTAGTTATGCTGCTTCTAGAATTTGATCACTATGTAGTTAACAGGGAAGTGATATGTTGCTTAGCGACACAGAAATGCACATTGTTCCCATTGGATGATTGGATTTAAGAGGAAGAAATAAATGTGGAGTATTTTATGGAGTGTCAAGACCTGATGAAGCAATAGTGTTTGTGAAAGTGCTTATTGAAATAAAATTACCCTTTGGTTTTATGCCGTGTTGGTTTCTTTCATCCTGTTTCTGCTCTGTGAAGTTTAAAACTGTAAGTGAGAAGGTCACTGAAAAACCAATCAGTAAAAACAAAATGAAAGCTCCAGCAAAGCTAGAACCTCCACTGAGTGACCTCCCAAACCTCTTGTATCAGAGGCACATGGGATATATGCAGATGACCCTTATGAACATCAGGTGTTTCAGCTAATTGGCGATTCTGAATGCCCATGACTTATTTTGTCATTTTAATGGACAATTTCTGGCCAATAAAGCCAAACTCCACTAGCTGTGGATATGCATATTTCGGCCTTGTTATGACCTCGTCAGCACAGCACAACAAGCAGAGTGTTTGACTAAGCATAAGAAAAAATTAGCTGAAACACCTGATGTTCATAAGGGTCATTTGCATATATCCCATGTGCCTCTGATACAAGAGGTTTGGGAGGTCACTCAGAGGAGGTTCTAACTTTGCTGGAGTTTTCATTTTGTTTTTACTGCTCTGTGAAAGTTTGGATTTTATACATTTTCTTCGTTGTTCTCAGAGCAGTTCATTGCCTGGATTCATTTGTGGACTTGAAAGTTATAGCATGGCTGAAAAGAGTGGGTGAACCCCCTCACAGTAAGTAATATACAGCAAAAAAAAAAACAATCTACAGGCTGGTTTACTCATCAGGCACTCCTCAATGCCATGCTCATGGTAAAACTGGGTAAGAGCAGGAGTAAGCTGTTGTGTTAGGTAAGGTCTGTAGCATATTGTGTTAGGTAAGGTCTGCAGCAGAAGATATGCCTTGTGAGCCTGCCTGCTCCATTTGCTCTGCTGTGTTGGTTCCCTATACTGTATTGTTTTGAGATTTAGACTGTGTATTCCCATCAGGGAAGATCAGCTGGTCAAGGGCAAGTGCAAGTTATACAAAAGTACAGCATTCTTTTCATAGGTAGAAACACTTTATGCAAGCTCAGCAGGGCATTATAGCCTTAAAGATGTATCTAAAAGCAGACATTGTATTCCAGGCAGCTCACTGATAATTAGTAAGATTTAATAAGCAGCAGCTGCCAAAAAGAAGTCTCTTAAGAGATGTGTGACCATTTTGAGATGAACGGACAGCGATCTGGTGTCCTGCGAGATTATTAGATTATGGGATATCTTGCATGCCTATTAAAAATAAGTGTTTTGTAGTAAGCACCAGTGTTATTGATTTTAATGTTTATTGTCTATTAAGCTTAGTTATTTTGTATAACTACTGGTCCATGCAAGTGGTCTATTAAATTAGTAGACTAAAAGATACAAAGTAATAGTCTTACAACTATGGCTGCCTGCCTGTTACATTCAGAGATACTTCTATTAACATCATATCAGCTACAAAAGGGTATTTATCATGCAATGTAGCTTTAAAAGCTAAACCATTATTCTTTATTCCTGTTTCAGCAGCCATCATTTTGGGCACTGTTAATGCACACGATCTGCTGTATAAACTAATTGCACAAGGTATTAGTGAATCAGTGCACTTGTTAATGTTTACAACCCCATAATAAACAGTTTGTGCTGGAATACCAGAACCATAACACCAAGCAATATGGTGATTCATTAGGGCCTGCATCCTGGGATTTTGAAACCTAAGATGCATTGCAGTAAACATTTTTGCAAACCAAGCAGTCACAAGCAGGGTGTGTGTGATTCACAGACACATTTAGCACAAGAGGTGAATGCTGAGCAGCAAAGATGTCAGTGGTGTAAGTAAATGACTGTACAAACAAATGGTAATTAGCAACATTATTATAATAATGGGTGCTGTGTATTTAAATGAAAGAAACACAGATTATGAAACAATTCAGGACTGTGAATGCAGCTAAATACCCATGTTCATGTTACCTAGCCACAAAAATGTGTTATGAGTTTATGCAGTATTAGTTAAAGTGTATATACAAGATCTTATTGATACTATGAGCCACGGTCATGCATGTCATCACCCACAGAGGTGACGTGCCATATGACCAAGCTTAGCATTTCATGGATTCCACAACACTGTCATGGTATTCCAGTACTGGTTGGATAGGGACACCATACAAGACATAGTGGACATGTGTCAAGCTCATCTGCATGCCTGTAGGAATCATGGATTACTTTACCCAGTGGATACCAAGGTATATGTGGCTTTACATATACTAGCTACAGAGACTTTCCTGCAACCAGCAGGGGACACAGTGGTTCAAAGGTTCATAGGTTGATAGGTTGATACTAGGCTATCAGCCCTAGGGCCTATACAAGCCTAGCTAAACAAGTCCCTGGATATTTCTTCCCACAATATTTACTTCCCTGGACCCCTGTCTAGCAGGGTGACTGACGTGATCCCCGGGGTGAATTTCCTTTTGAAGAGGGCATAGGAGGCACTCTGCTTGATATGTATGGGCAGTCTATTCTAGAGTATGGGGAGTCTCTGGGTCAGGAACCTATCCCTCCAGCATGTTTTGTTCAATGTGATGACAAGGTTTAGATCCCTGGAGCGTGTGGCTCTGAGAGATTGGGATTTCTTTAGGTGGAGCATGTCCAATAGCTCAGGGTTTGACATGGCCTTGTATGTTACGCAAAGATCGCCTGTGAGTAGACGATAAGCCACAGAGTATAGCTGGAGTTTTTTTAGATGGTCAGCATAAGGCATCTGCTTTGGGCCTGTGATTCTTTTAGTGAAGTATTTCTGTGGCCTTTCCAGCTGTTGCAGATGTCTTATGAGGTACATACCAATGGGGCATTGTACTCTATAATGCGTCTAATGAGGGATGAGTACAGTGGGACAGTGACCTTATTTTTTCTGGATGAAAAGCCCTTAGTGATGAGGTGTGCCACATAGAAGGATTTCCTGACTGTTGTGGCGATGTGGTTATCGAAGGAGAGACGACTGTCCACCTGTGTCCCTAAGTCTGTCATCACACTTTCAGTGTTTAGTGTACTGCCACCTATATGGTAATTCATGAGTACATGGTTTTTTGCAAAGGGGATAACTGTACATTTCTTGGCATTAAGCTTGAGGCCATGGCTCTGGCAGCAAGCATCTGTTTCAGTAAGGCCCTTTTATAGAATTTCCACATCATTTGGGGATTCAGTAATGGCTCCCAGTTTGCAATCATCTGCAAATGTTGTTAGCCAGAGTCCCTTAGTGTTGGCCTGTACTTCAGAGAAGTAGATGCCAAACAAGAGTGGTCCCAGTACTGAACCCTGAGGTACTCCACTTGTCACTTGTCTAGAGCTGGATTTGGAGTCGGCTACTTTTACAGTCTGGGTTCTGTCAGTAAGCCAGTTGGCAACCCATCGCGTGACATAGGGATTTATACCCAGCTTAGTAAGTTTAGCTATGATTCCAGAGTGGGGGATGGTGTTGAAGGCCTTGGCGAGGTCCAGATAGGCAGTGTGGACTGCCTTACCCTTGTCTACAGCTCTGGAGACTGATTCAAAGAAGTCAATCAGGTTCAGGAGACAAGATCGGCCTTTCATGAACCCAAACTGGGTGGGGTCCAGTGTTTGAAGGTTGCCAATGTGTTTATAAGTTCCATGATAATGTGTTCCATGCCCTTGCAGATCAGGTTCGTCAGACTGATGGGACAGTAGTTCCCGGGATCCAAGATGGATCCCCCCTTGTAGAGTGGGATAACTGTAGCTGTGCGCCACTCAGTGGGCATGAAGCCTGAGGTGAGGCTATAATTAAACATGACACATAGGTGAGGTGCCAGTTCATTTTGTAGTTCATGTAGTACACAGCCCGGGATGTCATCTGGTCCCATGGATGCTGTATTCTTAGCTTTGGAGAGTGCACTTTCTATCTGTGTGGCCGTGATTACTGGAATTTGGCAATCTTTTGGTATTGAGATGGGCCCTTTAGGGGGTGAGAGGGGGGTGAAGCTGGCACTAAATCAATCAGCCAGGATATTGGCAATATCCTTGGGATCAGTATATTTAATGCCATTCTGTAGTAGCTTAGAGCAGATCTGAGCATTGCCATTTAGATTCTTGACATAACTATAGAATGCCTTGCGGTTGTCTTTGGAATCTTTGGCAATTTTATTTTCGTAACTAGCTTTGGAGGATTTTATGAGGGATCTTAGCTTCTTACTGAGGCTGGTAAGGGAGTTTTTTGCATCCTGGGATTTTCCTCTTTTCTGCAACAGTTTCTTCCTTCTGTTGTATAGTTTGTTTAAGGCAGGGGACCACCAGATTGGCTTCCTTTTTTTTGGAGGACAGTGTCTTGGTTCTATTTGGGATGGCATGATTCATGCACGAGTGGATGTACTTGTACAGTGCCTTAGTGTAGGATTCAGCAGTCAAATTTTCAGCTCCCGTATGCATTGGTGCCATGAAGTTTGTCACTTCTGACTTAAGTAGCATGAAGTTGGCTTTGGAGAAGTTTTTTTACAGAGGTTTCCTTACTGGGGGTGGGGGTGGGATGTGGATGTCAGGGGTGATTTGCTTATGGTCAGACCTGACCAATGAGGGGGTGACCACTGGTGTGGGGCATCTATCTCCCATGTTGGTAATGACCAGGTCTAGGATATTGGAGCCCCTTATGGGACAATAAGTTAGTTGATCTAGGGAGTTGGAATTTATGAATTCCAAGAACCGTTGGGAAAATGTGTTGGTACCCGAGTAGTTTTCCCAGTTAATGGCAAGGTAATTGAAATCACCCAGTATTAGGGTGTTTGGTTGTATCTTAATATTTTCCAGTATGTTTAGAAAGGTGTAGTGAGAATATTGGGGCATGGTGGGGGATCTGTAGCAAACTACAATTTGGATTGCAGTCTTACCTAGAGTTAGTTGCACCTGGAGAATTTCAGATGCATTGTGTTGGGCAACTAACCTGGAGGTGTGAATATCTTTGGTGAATATGGACACTCCTTCACCTTAAGTATTTAGGTCTTGGTTTGGTGGTCAAAAAGTGTGGTAAGAATTGTAGCTGGGTGCTCTCTGAGTCTTGAACCAGGTCTCAGTTACTGCACATATATCGATGTTCTCCATTTTTAGGAGTGCCTTGAGAGAGTGCATTTTGAGGTTTAGTCTTCTAGCATCTTCCTCAAGAATACTCCATCAGATTCTCAATGCAATGCTGCAGCATATAGGGGGATCATTTGTGGTTTCCATATACCATGGAAGTGAGAGCCAACACCATGTGGAACGTCTATGATATAGAGCATTTTCCTGAGGTACTGGGGGACATAGACTGCACCCATATTGAAATAAAGGCTCCATCTGGTAAACACAGAAAAGGCATGGGAACCAGAAGGGATATCCCTACATTAACTGCTAGGTGGTATGTAATGCACAGGTTATCATCTAAAAAAATATGTATGTGCAGGCCACCCAGGTAGTTATCATGTCTCCCACCTATGGCACACCTGTGATCTCTGTCAACAATTTGAGAAGGGTGGCTTTCCTTGTGGTTATCTTATTGGTGATGTTTGACATAGCCATGAGTCATGTTTAATGACACAAATCAGAAATCCAGAGAATGAAACAGATCAGGGCTAGAACTATGCCCTTTCACAAACTAGGTTCATTAAGAAGCATGTTTTTAGGCTGCTGAAAGCACACTTTCACTGCCTGGATGTATCCAGAGGTGCCATGCAGTATGAACCTGCCATATGTGCAAAGATGTTCACAGTATATGCAGTGTTACACAATATCATAGCTAGGAATGAATTAAATCAGGAAGGGAGAACTTGCAGCACACCATGTAATGGAAGCTGAGCCAGATAAGGAGTCATGTAGTATGCCATGGCATTGTCAAAGAAGGAGTGGGTTTCACACAGCTTCAGCCCATAACACATAAACTAGAGTAAAAGTGATACATAAAAACCCAGTACCAGTCTGTGCCTACCCATGCCCTGGTAGGTCACACTGTGCATCAGATATAGGCAGCCCAAGTAACAAAGTAGAATGGGCAGGGCACAGCTGTCATCATTTGCACAGGTGGGTAGGGAATACAAGTGATTACAGTCTTTCAAGGGAATAGTCTGAGTACTGAGGAAAATGAAAAGTAACAGTGCACATCTGTGTAAAGGATGTTTGAGGGACATTAAAATAAAAGACTTTGCAAAGGGTCAGTGTTACTAGATGTCTGAGAGTATGTGAAGCACTAGATGCTGTGTTTGTGTGTGTGTGTGTGTGTGTGTGTGTGTGTGTGTGTGTGTGTGTGTGTGTGTGTGTGTCTGCTGGGACAAAGCCATAATAGAGGACTGGGCATCCTGTGCACAAACCTGCCCACAAGAGCCACTTCTACCAAGAATTGCATGGGCTGTACCACAGTACTGGCTAGATATCTGCAGGATGCAGGACCATTAACAAAGTCCATTACCAGATGTGACACTGATGCAACTGCTGCTATGACCCCAGGGATGTCTTTTCCTAGCCGTATTCACCTCCACAGCAGATGCAGCTGTAGAACTGCTAGTGCTGTGTGACACAATGGCCACCATTCATGGAGATAGCAGTGGAATTGCTTTGTGGACGGTGCTTGATGCATAGCATGCAAGCATAAGAGAACATAGCAAGTTCTAGTATGTGATTCAGTCAATCAAAACTATAACACATGCAGGGCTTTCACTCTCAGATGTCATCCTGCAAACCCTACACTAGCTGTACTAACTTTGAAATGACTGTGGTAGTATTAGCCTCCATGATGGTCTTACATATGCATTGGGTCATGGCTCTTGACACAGCTGTTTAAGGTGCTGGGTGGATCTTGTGTCTCCAATCAGAACTCCCTTGTCTGTGCCCTCACCCTGCATGGCTTGTGGCAGATATGGATTACTGCTGTGTAGGAGGTCTCTCACTACCCTGTCAGTCAGTGGCCCTAGTAACCTTTTCCTTGCTGGGTAGCATGTGTCTCTTAGGTCACCACAGACACAGAGGCTGTATCAATGGTCCAAATGGTTGATCCAGTGGTGCCATTCCCTGTGTCCAGGCTGTGCCAGTTTATCACCATATTCATCATTATCAGAATTAGAAGTTTCCCCTAACATCAGGCAATAGCATTTCCACACTGGTGTTGCCTGATAGTGACTTAACTGTGAACACAACACAGTAGAAAACCTTGCGTAAGTCTACCCACTACCTTTCGCAAGTATGGTCCAATAATGTGGACAAAAACTTTACCTTGTGTAGATGCCCTCATAGGCTGTATCCCTGATTTTCTTAGGTATCTCAAAATACTTGTATATTAGTCAGATGGGCAGTAAGTGCTAGAAAAAATGGAGTTACTATTTATATGCACGCAAATATCATGGTACCCACCTGGAGCATCTCCTACTAGCATCCTATGGGCATAATGCAGCTCTACACCATAGACTAGCACTATATTTTGGGACTGCTCAGTTGTACTGCTTCTCACAGAGGCCAGGAACTCCTCCATCTCCTTCAGAGGTTGTTCGACCAATGGCTGTCATCTCTCATTGACGTATCCTCCTGTGCAAGGTTGGCAGCTCTTTTCTCGGACACACAGGTGATGTCTGTGATCCTACAACAGACCTGTTCAAATATACAGTCTTGGACAAAAACAGCATTAATGTCCTTCACAAGAGCATACCATGCACAGTCTTGGTAGAGCTGAATGACAGCTGGCTGCCAGAAGAGTTGTCAGTCATGAAGATGGAGCAGCTTTAGTAGCACCTCATTCTTGGCTTCAGAGAATTTTCTCATTTTTTCCATTGCTGACACAGCTGTTCTGTTGATCCTTGATAGGCAGAATGCTGTGAGTATGGAAAGCACTTGTGTCAGCATGGTGGTATCAACTGCCAGTGGACACTCATTGGCTCACAGTATCCATGATTGCCTGTACATGCCTCTGACCTTACATCTCCTACATATGCTAAACCTCCCTCCATGTCAGCTATGTAGCTACATAGACAGCATGTCAACCTTCTTACCCAAAAACCATACAATCATAACTAGTGGCAAATGAACATACTACCCAAAATACTACCCTCTCATGGTTGAACTCACCATTGATGCACTGTGCACATGCCACATTATAACAATTAAAATATTTTGCATCATACCCTGTCTTAAGGCTAGGCTTCTGTAGTTAAGCTCTGTACTGCTTAATTGCTGCTGGGTGTGTCTCATATTATTTGAATTATTTCAGCAGCACGAAAAGTCTCATAGGCTTTACTTATTTTTTCCTTTATATGTTTGAAAGATCTCACAGATTCAGACAAAAGTAATGTAACACAGAATTTAAAACATTTGCAGTGTGGTACATATACTGGCAAACAAATATGGAGAGCGGAGTACACCTACCTACAGCAAGGTGTAGTCCAGTGCCTCTAAAATGTATCAGTTCAAAGAACCTGTAGCCTCATTTGAGTAGCAGCACTAGCATTTCTTCTATAGCATGATGACTCACTGCAATCCCCTCCTGCTTATATCACACAAATTCAATGTCTAGCCTTGGTAATTATGCATATGAGGGCTCCAATAATTATTCTTTCTAAATTGCTCAGTTTTGTACTTCACCATTTCTCCATGGCATTGTGCATACAGTTAGATACCTGCAGACAGGCTTGCAGATGTGCGATTCACTCTATGACTTTTGGGGGGTATGTAATTCACTTCTCATCTAATACAAATGGGGTCACTGTATGTATGCTGTAACAATGGTTTATATGCCAAGGTGAGACTCAGTGATAATGCTGCATTTTTCATAGCTTACAACAGAATGTACAAATATCAAATATGGTACAAATATTTGACAGTCCTGCCATACAGCATATAACTAACTTACCTCATGTTCTGTGGCAGATAGCAAGCAGGATCACTGTTGTGGCCATGAGGTGCCAGCTATATTTCTGCATTATTTGTGAGGCAGAAAACCATGTCTGGTGAAGGTGGGACTAATACACCTTACAGGTCTCAGCAGTTTTACACGGAGAACACTAAAGTATTCCTACACTTACTCCACAGTGACCACTGCCAACACTTAGTACAGGAGGGACATGAGAACCCCAATACAAAAAAGAGGAAAGGAATTCTCTGTCTAAAGTTGTGATGAATGCTACAGAAATCCTGTGCACAGGTGAGCAATATTACCATCATTATAATGACCTCAAACAATGCCATTTCAACCTCATTGGCCGGTGGGAGACCAAGGTCACAGCTGTAGGACCAGAGATGTATTGTAAGTAAAATTTGTCTCATTTATACACACATACATACATACTGCCAGTCTGTGGTATCCACAAATCTTTCACAATTCTGTTTCTCTGTCCATAACCCCAGAAGCAATAGCAGAGCATACACAGTTGCACAGGAGTTGAATCGAGTGCCTTACCAAGCCCTGAGGTGCATGCACCTACTTGTTATAATACAAGTTAAAGTACTGATACAACTAGAACAGTTAGCTATGCATCAGGCAGACTGTATGTTTATAGCTTGTTCCTGTAGTCTGTCACTGTAAGTTTTGTGCTGGACTTCCAGTTCTGTTCTGAGTGACATATTTCAAAAGTAGCACTATGTGTGTTTAGTGCTTTTAGTATGCTTACTTGGATGCCTCAGTGTGATTGTACAAGTAGCTCAACATGTTAAGGCATTGCCTTTCAGAATGCATGCACTGATTTATGTGAGTTCACTTTCCAGCTTTGGCTGTGTATCATGCCACCAGTGGTAACATGGGGAAGATGTTTGCTGTAATTTCAAGTGTAGTACTTTTCTCTTTCGCACTATCCTTGATATCACATATTTTTGTTTTAGTTTAATAATGCTTTTCCTCATTTATTCTACAATTATATGCAGCAGCATCTAGAACTCCAGCAAGGACTGCCAACCCCCCACAAGTGGCACCATCATCTACACACCCTATGCAGGCCATTTGAGACATTAGTTGCAGGACAAATACATCCGGCTCCCTACCGGAGTTTGAGGCTGTTGAACCTGTAGGTATCACTAGCACTGGGGCTGACACCTTTGTGACACACAGGCAGCCAACAGACATTGTGGGAGAGTCAATTGACTGACGACCGGATGCCCTATTACCTATACAGAAAACCTCCTTCAATGGCTCACTGAATTCCAACTCTGTCTCACATTGGCTCCTCTGTCTGAGGCAGGGCCCAGTGGTGGGGGAGCCCAAGATAGCATTTAAGTTCCTACTGTGTCTTGATTAACAGGAATGTCAGCTGCACAACCCTGTCCCATCCTATCCCTCATCATGGTGTTTCCCTCCATTTTGTGCTTATGCATGCACTTTCTTATTGTCCCATCCTCTCAAGCACCATTGTCTACTCTCTGTCTGATGTCTCCTTCTCCATTGTACTCTCCCTCCCTCTTTACATCAGTACCTCCCCTATCAGTCTTGTCTTCTATGTATGTGCATTTACACCTGCTCACAAGCCTAACCCTCTTCCCATTCCAACAATTTTTCTTTCCTCCTTCCCCAACTACCCATGTTGATATACCTCTCATCTCTACATCTTGTCGACGCTCAACCAAGCTTCCCTTCATATTACAAGTCTGTACTAAATCTGCATATAACTTAACAGTCTTTAAGTCATTATTTGTTTTTGTACATTGCCCCCATTATTCTACAATTGCCTACAGAAGTACTACACAAGTTTTTTTTTTTTTTTTTTTTTTTTACAATTTACGGATCTCACACTTGTAGAGGTATGTCTCTCATTTATATATATACAAAATGGGAAATCTACCACCCCCCCAAAAAATATCCTCATCTTTCTCTCCCCCATCCTGATCTTTCCTTAAATGTTTTCCATATGCAATTCCCTGTGTTTTGCTTCCCCTTTTCCACACCGTCCCATACTCCTATTTCAACCCTTTTTGCTAGCCCAAAGATAGACTTACATGATACTGTGGCCCTTTCCATTGGGTCATTCACTTTGCCCAGATTACTGCTTTTATGTGGACATAAACCTGCTGACAACTGTTGTGGCACAATCTTGTATGATGCACACTTTAGATACATGCAACATGTCATAGTCACCACTGGGGTTATGTTAATTTACAGTCTAACCTGTTGTGACCACTGATCGGCTTTCTAATGAGGTTCACTTTGCACACCGCTGTTCACTTTAGTTAATAAGTAATGCCCTTTGAGTCTTGTCATGCACAGCAACTACAGTCAGCTCAGCTGGGTCACAAGTGCTATGTTTCTGAATCCTAGGTGCAGCTTCTTATGTAATCCGAAATTCTAAGACATTCAGAACTGTATCATTACTAGAGAATTAATCCTGCACTTGGAGTATCACTGCATCTGATGTTGTCAATTTTCATTCTATAATCAACTGATAAGTTTGGATCCAATCCCTCGGATCCAACTTGGCCGTTGCTAAAGCTGGTGGCAATGTAAACCTCTCGAGCTTCTCCTTTATCCATAATGCACCAACTCTAAATACCTCAGATCTCGCTTGCTGCTTTATGCATAAGACCCTGTTCACCTTTGCTCTTGAGGAGATTAGTGTATTAAGATTTAAATTTATTCTCTTTTTCTAGTATTTCTCCTTTTTCTAGCTCCCTTATCTCTTTGCTTTTCTGTAGTGTGTTAACAAAAAGAAAAGCATTTTTTGGTGTTTACTTTCAACTTCTGTACTGTGTGTATCACTTAAATACTTGTGTAGTTTTGTACACCATTGTTGCTAATCTTTTTCCTTTTCTATATCTCTCTCTACATATATATATATATATATATATATGTATAAAAATGTATATAATAAAAGTCTTAATATTTTTCTTGTTGTAGCAATCTGCTTGTTGTTAATATGGTACAGAAAGGCCCTACGCGGTTTAAGAAGTACACTGAACGTGGGAATAAACTCCCCATGTCAGATGCCCACACTATGTGCGTATACTGTTTAGGTCTATTACACCTCCAAGAAGACTGCTGTATTTGCCATGGATTTTATCCCAGGGCAGTTGTGGAAAGAAAAAAAATAAAAAGGAAAAATAAATTGATTTTAAAAAGCTTGCTTCCTTCAGTCTTTGGAGAAGCCTTATCTGGACCTCAGTCTTCTCCTTCAAAGCCTTCAACAGCTTCTTCGAGTTCTGGGTCATCGAAGAAAAGAATTAAAAAAGATCCAACCTCAACATCAGGTCTAAAAAAGAGAAAATTATTGGATCAGTTGAGCCCATACCTCAGAGACCAGATAAGATTATGGCACCACCTGTGGACTGTGGAAAAGGGCTGCCCATTGATGCCATGGCTGTGGCAGTGACCACCAAAAAGAAACTTGCTGAGGAGAGTCCCTCTGTTCATCCCCCCAACAGGCAGTCTAGAGTGATGGACAGGTTCGGGAAGCATGTCTATGCTTCAGTGGCCTTTGCCCTAAGTCACAGAATTATTTGGCAGATTTCACAAGATGACAAAGGGATTAAAAAAAAGGATTACAGAGTGATTTCATTAAGGAGCTCTCAAATACCCTCTCAGAATCTGTTTCTGAAGAGGTCCAATCATCCACGACTTCTTAGCTGGCTACCCTACAGTCTATTTCCAATTCTTCCATGAGGCTTATTTTGCATGTAGCCGAAGGAACCTCAAGGGCAGTGGGTTCAGGCACTTCCATCAGGAGGCATGTCTGGATGCACCTGTGCAACGTAAATAAAACATGCTGGAGAGACTGATATGTCTCAAATGATCCCTGTGCAATGGAATAAGCTCCCCATCTATGTGAAGTACAGTTCATCCTAAACTCTATTTAAATGAAACCTTGATCACTGGATGAGAAATCCAAATTCACCCCTAGTCTGGCCCCCCATGTCTCTGATGGACAGAGGTCAGCAGTAAGTAAATGAATCCCCAATCAACATACCCCGCATATAAACCTTAGCTACCTTCTTACTAGCATACCCCTTCATATAGGCATCCAAGGAACTCGGAGACAAAAATAGGTTGAATTGCATGACTAGGCTTGTAAAGACCCTCATGGTCATTAGCCTAGTATGAACCTATGAACTTATAAAGAGGTCTATTGTAACATTTGCACTGCACAGAACTGAAGAGTATTACTATGACTATGGTACAGGTAGGCAAATTTTCAATGTTAGGAAAAAAAGAGTTCTGGAAGGAGGGGGACATTTTGTGGAAGACTTGGACATAGCGATAGTTAACAAATGGCAAAGTAAGGTAACAGCATCTATGATACTATTTCTTGATACACAGAAGGTTGAGGGTCTTATAAATACAAAGGCATGAAAGGACAGAAATACAGTTAAGAGGTAAGGAAAAGAGTGAGGTGGATCTTAGTTTAATTGGAAGTCTGTGTGGAGAGTTGAAAAGGATACATTTATTAGTTCTGATCTGTTTAAGGGTACTAAACTGACAGACTTTGATAACTATTTTTGTAGGATATTAGTGTTCCTGGGGTTCCTTAAAACAACTAATAGAAGAGTGCGTTTATGTTTAGGGATAAGCACATCCTTATTGACTGACTATCTCGATGCAAATGAGAAAAGGTTGACCAGTCTGCAAGACAGTTTTACCTAGTTCAGAACTTTGTCAAAGGTAGCATTATCATAAATACTGAGAGTAAGGGAGTGGTCAAGTGTCACTCCAGGTTACTTGTATGACTCTACGTGTGCTATGGGATTACCCCCTGGATCAAAGAAAAAGCTAGCGTTGTTATTATCTACATGCTGAGATATTTCAAAGACTGCAGACTTTGCTTTGGTAGAACTGATGGCTAGTTGATGGTGAAGAAGTAAAAACATACACTATTAAAATATTTCTAAAGAAAGTTCTGTAAACTGGAGGAAGACTGTAAGAGGACAATGATAAGTAGGTCATGAGCATGTATCTTCTTAGTGATGTGCTGAAGATCTGAGAGTGTGCTGATAAAGCCAGAGAAGAAGAAAAAAAAAACAAAGTATATATCCTGAAGGAACACCAGATTTATAAGAAGAGAAAGTGGAAAATGTTTTGTCAAAATGCATCTGAATAGCCTAGTATACACCTATGAATCTATGAATCTAAGAGGTCAGTTAGTAAAACTAATAATAATACCCATTTTAACCAGGTAGGCCCAACGGACACACAGTCCCTTTTCAGGGGTAACCCAGAAACATCATCTGGTTAAGTGACTTACTCATGGTCACACAACAGGCAAATAAAGAGCTAATGAAATCAAACCCTGTACCACAAGAACTACAGCTTACAGCCTTAATCCTCTGTTCCAGCTGTCAAATAACCATATGATAATGTCTGAAGAAAATGTGAGGCTGTTAAAATGATGAAAAGATAGCAATCACCTGATGTGAAAATTGTTTTTAAATCCACAAAAATAGCTCTCTGATAAGACCTTTACACATATTTCAAAACAAATTGTGTTAGTGTCTTGGAAAAGTGTTGTACAGGTATTAAAAATGGGATGGAAGCCATGTTGTTTAGATGTAAGGATATTTTGGTCTTGCACAAATAGAATTATTCATTTATATAAAAATGTGTTTTGAGGATTTTTTCAAGGGGGGAATATAGCAATAGTTTTCTTAAGAGTGGGTTACCATTTTAGGTAGTGGGATGACTGTAACAGTTCTCCTTTCTATAGGGATAATGCCAGTGGGGACAAAGACATCTGACTATCAGTATAAGTGGATGAATACAAAAGACACATTTTGAGGTAGGTTTGTTTGTGTCTTTCGGCTTTTCCCGGTTAGGGGTCGCCACAGCGGAACTCCGGTCCGCTAATGATTAGTAGTTGATTTTTACGTGCCGAGTTACCAGCCCTGATGCACAACCTTCAACGAAGGTACGCCCATTCACACATGTCTCCACGCAGAAGACGCTCTAGCTGAGAATCGAACCGGACAGCGTCTTACTGTGAGGCGACAACGCTACTGCAACACCACCACCTCGGGTACACATTTTGAGGTAGGTATGGTAAATAAATTAGGTGGGCAAAAGGAGTTCTTGTTGGACAGATGAGTTAAGAATTTATGTACTTTTTTTTTTTTTTTTTTTTTTGAAAAGAGTTTGAATTTAAATAAAACCACGGAACATAATAATGTGTAGGTAGGGGTTGAAAGGACCTAAAGTGCTGAAAGATCAAAATGCTTTGCTATAAGGATATATGGCATAAACACTTCCCATCTCATTAATGTATTAAGACAATTCATTTCTCCTTTTTTACATATTGACTGCTATTATTGCTGTACATCTTTGTGTTGGATATCATCTGCAGGAATTCATCATGTGATAACCAACAAATGATTATGATCTTTACATATTGAATGCAACAAGCTCACCTTAATTTTACTCACTTGTTATTATATTTTCATGTAATACTGTTTTGTGTAATTCTATACCATAGATGCACCTGAAAATAGTCCATGTGGATCGGTGTTCTACCCGAGCTGAGAAATAAATAAATAATAAATGAAAAATGAATAAAAAGATTCAAAAGCAGAAGGTAGGTCACCATAAGAGTCGAACAGTAGTGAGGTAGAGTTAGGATTATTTTTGCCTGGGAGTTTCTTAATTTCTGCCCAGTAAAGTTTTGGGTTGCCTAGCAATGCTTGATACTTTTAAGTCACTCTATGCAGTTTGCATAGTTTTAACAAGAGCTACTAAACTGTCCAAACTAGATAGTTAAATGTAGCCCTCCACTCGAGCAAAGTATTATGTGTACTGATTTTTTTCCTTAACTCTTGAGTAAGCCAAGGGCAGGGTTTCCCCTAACTCTACATTTCTGATAGAGTTAAGTAATTCTTAAATAGAAAGGGAAGAATAAAAGAAGCAAAGAGCATCAGTGGAAACAGTGCAGGTATAAGGGTGAACAGTCAATTAGCAGAGATATTCAAAGGGTGGAAGAAAGAGGTACTGTTCCAGTAAGAGGTTACATCACCTCCTTTCTTTATCTTTTTAAAACATCTTTATTAAACTGCAATTGCAATGCTAACATATGTATACATGCGTTAATAGAAAAGAAAACAAACCATAGTGATATTTCTCATTGTTTTATGCAGTATACATTTTTAACAGTTATCATTCATGCCAACTTTTGGTGGCCATGGTGGTGCAGTGGTTAGCTTTGTCACCTCACAGCAAGAGGTTCTCCAGTTTGATTCTCGGCTGCAGTGCCTTCTGTGCGGAGTCTGCATGTCCTCCCTGCAGTCACGTGGGTTTCCTCCGGGTACTCTGGTTTCCTGCCACATTCCAAAGACATGCAGAGGTGGACTGGACACTCTAAACTGGCCATAGGTGACCATGTGTGTGCAAATGATTGGTATGAATTAACTACCGCAACAGGACTAGTCACCTGGCAGTGTAAACCTTGGCTCGAGATTATTGTTACTGTTGAAGTGACATCCCAACCCCATGTTCAAAATGGGAAAAGGGGTTGAGGATGGATGGATGGATTCATGCCAACATTACATAAATTACTCAGTTCTGTAATACCTTAAACCTCACTCCTCTTCCCCTACACATTATTCTGTATGTTTTGCCACGACAATTCCATTTATTTATATGTATTTTGCTCTGTCCCTTTTCTAAAGATCCTGCCCCTAATTCTTTTATCTCTTTTATAATACTCAGTACTTCAGTTACATTTGGTTTAGATTTTGATTTCCATTTTCTAGTAATTGCTTTTTTGGCAGCCAATAGCATTAAATCCAGTAATGCCTTATATGTCTAGATAAATCAGATCCTGTGTCCCAGCTCACAAAATCCTTCCTTAGTTAAAACCATTTGCTCCCTCAAATTTTCTGATAAGGTACTCTGTGTTATGTTTTTAAAATCTGACAACTTGTTTCACTCATGAAAAACATGTTCCAAATAACCTCTCTCTTTCCCATCACATCTCCAGCATTTGCTGCCTGCCCGAGGAAAAGTCTATGAACTTTGCTTGTGACATACAAATACCTAAGCAAACACTTCCATGCAAAAATTGTAAACCATCTGGACTTTGTTGCACACTTGAGAGCCATACAGATGTTCTCCCATTTGTGAATTACCTTTCTAGTCTCTCCTTTCCTAATCTTTTCTAACTTCCCGTGATTATTTATTATAGTCATCGTGCAATATTTTATATGCGCTACAAATTATCCTTTTTTAAAGCAGCTTCTGTTCTAGACTTAACTAAAAACTCTACCAGTGCTGGTCTTTCACTTATTCCCCTATTACTTTCCCTTTGCCTATGCTCTGCCTTCCCTCACTGGCCTCATCCTAGTCTGTTACCTTTATCTCTTTAGTTATTTGCTCCTAATACCTTGGTTCATTTGTTATTTTTCTCCAGTAAATCCCAGTCCCTCTTGCCTATCTTCTATTCTCCTTCTTGAAGTCATCCCTATTGGTAAAACCTCCTTTCTCCATTCCCGTATTGGCTTAGTTCTTAAAATATTTTCTGCTACTTTATTAATATAACATTCCATATGGTTGTTATTCTCCTTAAGGACCGACATTCAAAAGTGTATGCTGTCCTTAATTCTCAGTCCACCTCCCTGTTTCATCATCATCATCATCATCACTTTCCTCTTATATTTATAAACGTCTGCTTTTGTAATGTATATGGGCTTTAATTGCGTAGATCTAAAATATCCCTTCAGATCAAGTAATCCTAAATCATCTTGTTCTATGGGGAGAATCAACTTCTGTCACTTAACTCTTGTCCACTTTCCAGCTCAAATAAATTCCTTTAACTCTTTATTAATATCATCCACAGCTTCTCCTCTGATTGCTAAAAATATATTTGAGCTATGTATAAAATTAAACATACTATAAACATTTATGCTGATTGTATTTTAGTATCTATAATCAAGTGCTTTTAGTTTCTCAAATTTGTATTGTATTTTGTATAGTCTCTTCCCACATATACATGGCTACCATACTGGAATCCTTTTTAAACCAAATCCTTTCTTTATCTTGATTACAAAATTCACCTTCTTCTACATGAATAGGCTACGCGAGGAAGTATAACTCTATAAAATGGAATATGACATTGTCAGAAGAACAAGCTACAAGTTCTAGCATTTTCGCTCTGGTTGACTTCCATGCTTAACTTCAAGTCAGGTACTTCTCTGTTATTAGAATGTAAATGTGGAATGGCTTTGTCTTTGAGACACAAAATGTCTAGAATGAAAAGCTCAGACTTGAAAGCTCTGTTGAAAGCATTTCTATACACCATAAAGATATATGAAATGGTGATAAGAAAACACATTGTTAACTATGTCAAATAGCAGGTGAGACATATGCCCAATCCTTGTGGATTCTGATAGGATGTTTAATTGCTACATACAGACAAGCATCTTAAAATCCTGTCACTGGACATACCAAAAGGACTGTTTATTTATCATGATAAGCTAGGCCAATTATTTGGAAGGAAATACACTGCCTTGGATGAAACTATGCCACTTAAGGGAACTCATCTGTCTAGAATGCTGGATCCATTTATCAGTCTCTTCTATTTCAGTAGAGTACATCTAAGTAAATTAATTAGCTTCTTCATGTTCTCCCAAAATGGTAGACGTTATTTAGTTATTTATCATTTGTTAACCTTATAAGTGGGCTGGTCCATGGGCCCGTTTAAGTTTAAGCAAGTTCAACAGTTTCTTCAAAAATTTCCAGAAGTTGGAAACCCAGGGACTGATCACTTATTTATGTATGTGTGAATGTCATAATAGTAAGTGGGCTTGTCTCTTTAACCCAGTCACAACATGGGTGGACTAGTTCTTGGACCATTTTCAGCCACAGCCAAGATCCCAGGAGCAAGGGATAGATGTTATAGTTAAACACCATGTTTTTTTAAGGAGATGGGAGAAAATTAGAGTACCCAGAAAAAACCTGCGAGACAAAGGAAGAACATTCCAACTCCATGCATACAGTGATAGAAAATGAAGAATGAACCCTGGACCTAAGCAATACATCCACTGTGCACAACCATCACGAGGACAGCTTTGAGTCTTAGAGATGTGCATCATCTTCACCACTTGATCACTTTTACACACAATGAATCTCTTCCATTGCTTGTCCCATGTTTAAAGAGGCAGTTGTAGACTCAATTCCAAAAGCAAGTAATTTATTGCTACAGGCTGAGCTTCCTGGACTTATTTAAATCTTTGAAATCAGTTTTTTTTTCAGCTTGAGAAATACATAACAGATTATAACCATAGCTGCAGTCACCATGGCTTTAGGCAATGTCACAACATCCTGACAGCTAGCTGACTGCGAAACGATAATGTTCTCAACAAGATGGATACGGTTGTGTGATGACAGGAGGTACTGCCAGCTATGCCAGGAGAAGTAAGGCAGTGGATGTATGATTTGTGCCAGCACAGCTAGCTGGAATTTTGTAAATAATTATATGTCATTTGTATATCCAACTGATTTGCACAGATGCTTGTGCTGAAAATGTATTTGTGAGGTTTGCTTGTGTTAAAATATATCAACAGTGCAGCCTGCTCGAATGAAAAGAAATGTACATGTATTGTTATAAATTAATTAAATGTATATGTTTTAATAGAGGATACTGGAACAGCAGAGGTTAACCAGCTAGCTTAATTTAAGCAAAATAAGGGAAATCCAAATGAGCGGTTAAACCATTAAAATGGCACCCCACAGTGCTGAATAGGACTGCAGACCATGGGTCTGGAAGAACCCTTTATTCATTAGCTCAGTAAAAAGAGGGGAAGCCCCAGGCACTGCCATAAACATTTAGATGTCTATTGTAGCCATCTATGCTAAATTCCTGTCTTAGCTTCAAAGGTGGATACTATAAGAACCTAGAGTCAGGTGACCAGATGAAGTCATTCTGCAGGCCGTCTTGGATATTATATTTTACAGGGAGTAATCTCTGAGTGTTGATTTTTCTGTTTTGCGGAACCTGACTAGAAAGACTGCTCACATATTTCATTGTGCCTTGCTATATCAAGTAAGTTATTAGGGGCTGCTGCTAGTAATTCTCCTAGATTCAGTCAGGAATATAGTGAAGCTTAGTTTAGAGATTGTTTTTCTTTATCTATATGAGTCTGTCCATCAATGTTATTTTCACTATTTCCTGTGATTTGAACTCTCTGGTTTACTGTAAATATATATTTAGTATTTTCTTGTTATTTTATTATTTATTATTAAATATACTTAAGCTTTTCATTGTGGCTGGTCCTTTTTAGAAAATATTTAAGTTTTGAAAGTATTTGCATATATTTATTTGGTGATAACTCTGGCCACTCCTGAAAGCCTTGCTGTTTGGTCAACATTACCATTTGTATTAATATTAACTTCACTCAGCATAATTGGACACCCTTTTAAGGGCCGCACAGTAACTGACTGGTGACAGTGAATCTACCTTGTAGTCGGGGCAAAGTTAATAGAGCAGGTAATCTGTGCTAGGCTTTCCCAGGTGTGTGTGAAAATTAAATCTCAAAGTTTGTGTGTGTGTGTGTGTGTGTGTGTGTCTGTGTGTGTGTGTGTGTGTGTGTGTGTGTGTGTGTGTGTGTGTGTGTGTGTGTGTGTGTGTGTGTGTGTGTGTGTGTGTGTCAGCTACTTGGGGCAGGGACATGAAGCACTGGTTTCACAGTGCCAGTGTGGAGCCTTGCTGGTGACCTGGGGAGAGGCAGATAGAGACACCCAGACCTCGGGCTGAGTGTGTGCCCTGTGTGCTCTTAAGGGAAATTGTGCTTGATGAAGAGAGGTCTGCATCTGGAAACACTGAGTGTATCCATTTGTATTCCAAGTGCACGACCCTATCCAGTGTCAGTGGTGAGGAGTCAGGTTCCTTGATTACTGGCCCCGAGAGAGGTTGTCACAATAAGTACCACTTTTGCTGATCAGAAGGATAATGCTAGTCATAAAAGAACTCCTCCAAGTACTTACAGATACTAGGGGTCTATATTATGAACACAAAAGCTGTAAACAGCGAATACATCTACATCGACACAAAGGTCGATGTACAAAAAGAGTGAAATACATAAATCGGCCAAAATGAAAATGATGAACATATTTTGTCAACCAACAGCACCAAGCTGGTAAGCTCAAACTAACTAAATAAAATTAAAGTAACACACTTTTACAGGGGACAAGCCCCCCTGCACCCCCCACTTAAATATACCAACTCCGAGACTGCACTACAGTCGGGAAAAGGATATATTTCCTCATCCCCATGATTGCCCTGCTGGCCAAACAAATACATTTGTCATTTTCATTTTCGCCGATTACGTATTTCACTCTTTTTGTACATCGACCTTTATGCGTCAATGTAGATGTATTCACTATTTTGAGCTTTCATGTTTATAATATAGACCCAATATTAGTACTGCTACTAACCCATTTAACTGGTTAAACAGGAATTTACCAGATAACAATCTCAAAACCAAGGTCAGCATATACTGTCAAGTCATACCATCAGTGTTTAGATTCCATGGATGGAGGACTAGGGCATTTGTTTTCTCCCGTAACTTAACCATGTTTCTGTGCATGCAGATGGTCTTGTATTGTACAGGACGTATTCCTGTCAAGCAGAGATCAAACAGTGATTGCGGAGTGACTTTAAACATGATCCCATGACTGCTGTAGAACTTACTGTTTGCAGGGCAGCTTTACTAAAAAAAACAAGCATACTGTTTGGTACTCCTGCCAAACTAAGCAAAGTCTATCTACTTGGAAAATACACATTCCTATCAGTTCCTCTTCTCTAAACAGCAGCTAAACTTTGTTATCCAGAGATCTAGTTGAATATGTTCCTCTTCATCAGCCACTGCTTTTGGCTACCTGGTGATCAAATTAAAAAAAAGGTTAATGCATACTTAAAGGTCTCGAGATTTAGAAGTCTCAATGAAAAGGGGGACTGTATTGCTCATCTAGAGTATAACCTTCTGCGTATTAGCTAATTTTTCCTTAAAACTGGTGCTTTCTGGCCTCTAGTGAATCAAACAGGTTTGTGATGCTTGCTACACAAGGGGTGATCGTTGTGAAAATATTCCAATAATTTATTGTGTCTCCTTAAAAAAGCAAGATGACCAAGATATGGATCTAATGGTGTTTGGACATTTCTACACAGACCTGCCAATACAAATAAACTCCAAACTAACTTTAAATGGAGGAATATGTTTTCTCAGCACTAGGACTGCTATCCAGATAGTATATGTTTTACCCTGAGGTTAAAAACTCAGCAGTACTTGTGGTTACTGATTTTTAGTAAAGGGAAATAT
Source organism: Protopterus annectens (assembly GCF_019279795.1). Lineage (NCBI taxonomy): Eukaryota > Metazoa > Chordata > Ceratodontiformes > Protopteridae > Protopterus > Protopterus annectens. Next base: position 693,104,050 of record NC_056737.1, on the reverse strand, counting down.
AGAAAAAAATAAGGGACATACAAATATTTCAAACATGGGTATTAATGCCCTTGTAGCTTGCCAATATACCATAATGTGTCCAGGCTGTTCTTAAAAATATCTAAACTAGGGCTTGCTTTAATGTAATTTGGTAGTCTATGTATCAGCTGCTCTATCAAAAAAACAAATAGTACACTTCTCATTCTTACAGAATCTTCTAAATATGTTGTTCGATGATTCTCTAACTTTTTGATAACCTCAAACATTCTCATAGGTAGTTGTCTCTAATTGCCCTATATACCTGAATAAGGTCTCTTAAACATCTGTATGAGACATTGTACATGTTCAGATATTTTAGTCTTTCATAATAACTTAAATTTTCACATCCACAGATGTCCCATTTCTGCTGTACTCTTTCCAGTTTACTCATGCTTGTTCTCTTATAGGGTTTCCATATTGTTATTCTATACTCAAGTTTGGGTCTAATGTAACTAACAAACAATGACTTCATCATTTCTGATTTCCTAGTCTTTATAAATATTTTTTACAACCTATAATTCTATAACTATCATTAACCAATTGGTTGATATAATTAGAAAAATTCAAAACTGGATATACTGATATAGCCAGATCACTAAATGAATCTACAGTTTCAATCGCTGTGTGTTGTATTATATATTCACCTTTCAATTTATGTCTCCCAAATCTCATATGCTTAGTTTTTGACATATTTATCAGCATATTATTCTCCTGCAGTCAAATGGTCAATTTAGTCAAATTTTTTTTTTTTTTTTTTTTTTTTTGCAGTATCTGTATCACATGAGATCAATTTACCCAATTTCAAGTCATCTGCATGCAGACTGTAGAGCACATCAGATGAAAAAGATCTTAAAGAAACACTCTAAACAAGTAAGGGCCTAGGACAAAGCCCTGTGGGGCACCCTGACTGTAACTGAGAATTTCACTTGTCCAATTGCTGTATGATAATTACCATGTCATATTTGTAAGCCATGCAGCTGCCCATCTTATCAAGAGTACACCAATACCTAGATGTTCTAATTTATTGATTAGTGTTTTGTGTATGACTCTGTCAAATGCTGAAGTTAAATCTATATAAATTACATCACAGCAAAATTGTGCATTCATAGCTGTGAATATATTGGTATAGAACATCATGTTACAGGTGGTAATAGATCTATTTTCAACATATGCATGCTGATAAATGGCTTCAAGACCCGACCTTTCCAATTCTGACAATCACATATCCAAAATACCTTATCCATTATTTTTCCACAACATGAAAGTAGATTTAAGGGTCTGCATGACTCTGGGTTTGTCCTACTCCCCTTTCCCTTGAAGACAGGTTTAATAAGTGCATGTCTCCAATATTGAGGAATCTCCCCATATTTATATGACCTAGTAAATAAAATATAATGGTACTGCAAGTTCTTGCTGAAGTGTTCTCAGGTCTTTATTATTAATTCGGCGGCGGCACAGTGGTGCAGCGGTTAACGTTGTCGCCTCACAGCAAGATGTTCTCTGGTTCAATTCTCGGCTGGGGTGCCTTCTGTGCGGAGTTTGCATGTTCTCCCTGTGTTCGCGTGGGTTTCCTCCGGGTACTCCGGTTTCCTCCCACATTCCAAAGACATGCATCTGGAGCATTTCTCCCCGGGCCTCCGCTGGAAACAGGCTCTGTGGAACCTAGTCGGACATTCCCGGTCAACAAATGTTAAATAAAATAAAATAAATAAAATTCCATCTCCTCCCTATGCTTTGTTTGGATCCAGTTTGCATAGTTCTTTTTCAATATACTCTAATTTGATTTCAGTATCTGATGTTACCAGGGTGTCACTAGGACACACCTTATCACCCCCTTTGTGGTGCAAAACTGTTTTGCATAAGGTTTTGTAAATATATCTATAATCTGTTGTGTCTGAGAATGAATTTTAGAATCTACACACAGTTTATCAATTTGTATGTCTTAATCCTTCCACATCTTACGCATCTATAAAATGGTTTCCTATTATGATCAATATCTTTATATACATTTTCTTCAAAATTGTTTTGATCTTGCCTCACACTATGTTTAATTTGTTTGTCCGGCTTGTTTATTTCAGTTTTCAAAGTTGTAGTTCAACCTCTTTTTCATTTCCTATATTTTTTGTCTCTCACATTAATCAAGTGTTATGGAAAGATGTCCTTCCGATGTTTTCTAGATTCTGATTTTAAACATTTTTTTTCATTCAAACAATTTCTTTTTCAAAACTTTCCACATTCCTTCTGCAGCATTTCCACTGATTGCGTCACTCCGATTAATTTTACAAAGTGACTGTTTTGCTTCTATATTATCTGTAATTAATCTTCTGTGCAATGGTTTAGATTTAAATTTGGCAGAATTATCTAGTAACATAGTAACCTTTACAACCCCATAATCACTGCACACCAATGATGGTTAAACTTGGCATGAAGTAACAATAATTTCTTGAGAAACACAAACAATGTCTAGTATGTTCCATTCCCTGGTAGTTTTTTACAAACTGAGGCAATTGTTGTTCCTGAATATACGTTGTGAATTATTCCCTTATTAATGTTGTTGAATCAAAATTATTCCAATCTGTTTTTGGTAAATTTAAGTTCCCAGCCACTATTATTCTTCCCTCTTGTGTTGAATGCAAGAAATTGTATGAATTCCTCAAGGTCATCAGCACTTGACTTTGGTGGTCTATACACTCCAACAATTGTTATATGTTCCAGGGTTGTCTTTACTGTTACAGTTATACAATCTATAGTATTGGTGTTATCATTAAACATGTAATAATCACGTCTCATAACTATCTTTCATCCCTATCATAACACCTCCACCTGATTTTTTTGTTAGAAAGTCTGTTATAGTAAAAACTGTTTTCCAGGCATTGTTCATTAGCTGTGTTTCACACACAATAACATCAATTTTGTATGAACATAGCAAATTTTTCAATTAAAAACTTTATTATTAATGCTAGCATTGCCAACCATCAAAGATGCATCAAATGTTGCTATCTGTGATCTTTTAAGTTTTCAACTTGGCAAAAATCCTCCCTTGTGTTTGCCAAATATTGCAAAATATCTGCTGCAAAAATTCTCTTCTCTGATCTTGACAAATGAACACCAACCTGTCACATGTGTGCCCAAAATTAGGCTTGGATAATCTACACGTTTCCATTTTTTAAAACAGGACCTTTTTTCATGTAGGTATTTACCCAAAATATCTTTTCATTCATGGTGACATGACTCTCCATTCTATATGTGATTTGTGAAAAATACGTCCTAACACCCGTACAAACTATAATATCTAAGAGGGTTGCAAGTTCCCTAAGAGTCAGAGAGTCCTTTCAGATGAGATCAATTGCACTGACATGAATGAAAACAGATCTGTACTTTCTTTGATTAAGGAGTTCTAAGTCTGCCGCACATAACAAGCAAGCATAGCACTATTCAATTTTCATTACTTTCTCTGCAAATGTATCAGTTTGTCTAATAATTAAATCTCAAATTACAAGAATATCATTTCTGACCAGATATGAAGAATCTTCGGCATCTAAAATTCAGTAATATTGGCTTTATCAATTGTAACAAAGGAGTGATCTTCATCACCACTAGTCTTAGTAGTCTCACTGTTTTCATTGCTTATTACATCTGCAAGCATACATTTCTCATCTATCTGGCTTTGTACATCCACAGCTTGAGCCATGTTATCAGCATCTGTCTTTGTCTTCTTTTTTCTTACAGTAATGTTCTTCATTACTTCCTCATTCAGTTTTGATTTTTTTTTTCACTTGCCCCTTGTCTCTTTTTTTTTTCTACCCTTTCCTTTGGAAAATGATGCCTTTTTATATAGATTGAAGTTTTTTTTTTTTTTTTAAGAAAAATGTTATCATTCCCTGTAATGTGTGTGTTACATAACAAAACAATGTCCTTTTTAATATGTATTCTCTTTACTTTACAGACATTTATCAGTTTTTCTTCCTTGTTATTTGTTGTGAATCCTTCTATATGGTCTGAATAGTCAAATTGCTGAATACTTGTATCCAGAATTCCAAAGTTGTCAGTGGCATTATCTTGTTTTATAGGGGCTGAGTGATCTTTACAGTCAATAGACACATCCTTTCCTAAATGTGTTCTATTTGCTCTTTGCCAAACATTATTCATCTCTTCAGTCCAATCATTAATATATGTAACAACAGTCCTCCAAGCTGTGCCAATCAATTGCAATCATCAGTGAGTCTAGATTTACTAATAATAATGGTAAGCAAATCATCCAGCTTTTGACACAAGGAACACAGATCACCAGTGGTATCAGGTGTTAAATATGCATGTATGTACAAGATATTTGTGCTTTAGCAAATCATTAATGCCATATTCAATTAAGAAATCCATATTTAATTGCAAAGGAATGAAAAATTCTAAAAGAAAAAAATAATCAAAATCAGTTACCATAGAATTCAAAGATAACTTAAATCAACTTCTATGAGAAAAATCACAAACAATATGTAACTAAATATTAACTTAAGTACACTAAAGTTGTTGCTCTGACCATACAAGTTGTGAAAATCACACAACAGCTGTAATTCCTTTACATCATGAGGGAATGCAAGCAGTAGCTTCTGCTCACTATCTCTTGCAGTTGCACCTGTTTTTAACAGTAAAGCTCAATAATTCACAAGCCAAAACAGGATTGTTTAGATAATCTCTAGATTGTCCTCTCTGCAGTCTGTGTGAATTTATAGCTGACTAGGCTCTGTGGGATGGCTAGGGTTTGCCTGTCTAAAACCTATCCCTTTCTAACAACTAACAGCGAAAATTAAAGGTAAAACAACAAAATGTAAATCAAAGTAAATCTTCTTGCCAACAAGCTAGCCTTCCCTTCCTATAAAACAGTTAAAACACTGGTAAAAAATAAAATATAAATCAAATAAAAACTTCTCTTAACAAGCTACTATACAGTCAGTCATAAACCAATACAGGATTGTATAGATAAGCTCTGGATTCTCCTCTCTGCAGTCTGTGTGAATTTATAGCTTACTACATCCCTTAGGATGGCTAGAGTTTGCCTGTCTAAAGCCTTCCCCTTTTCTTTTTTATTTGTTGATAAAAATTTTATTAAGATCAAAACTAAAACATACAACTATTATAAAATAATTGAAAAGATTTTTTAATACAATAAATAAAAATAGAAAATATTGATACAAAAACAAGAATAAACAAGCCTACCCCTTTTCTAACAACAAACAGTGAGAATTAAAGGTAAAACAACAAAATATAAATCAAAGTAAATATTTTTGTCTACAAGCTATCCCTTCCTTTCACAAACAGTGAAAAACAATGGTAAAAAATTAAATATAAATTAAAATAAAAACTTCTCTTACCAAGCTACTGCACAGTCAATCACAAACCAAGACAGGATTATTTAGATAAGCTCCATACCATACTTGAAACATGCCAATTTCAGCACATTCTATCCTTACTTTTTCTTTATCCTATCTTTGCCTTGAAGGATAGGATTGCCACCTTTTTATTTAACCATATTGAGACATTTTAATGTAAATATGAAATTTTGCATGGCAAATCATACCACTAAACAGTGAATAGGTTCAAAGGTGATTACTGGGCTAATGGCACAAAAATCTTTATAAGCCTAGCCAATAATACCCAGGATATGACAATAATATATCTTAATTCCCCAGATGTGGGATGGGGTGTAATGGGTCTTTGGGTACTGGAACCCTGAGTCAATTTACAGACTGCCTTTGTCCATAAGTGGCATGGGTAGTACCCCACAAATGAATTTATGCTTCCCCATCCATTTATCCAAATTATTTTTGAAGAGAGTGAAGGACGTGCTTTGTTTTACGAAAATTGGAAGTTTATTCCATAGATGAGGTAGACTTTAGGATACGAATCTGTCTTTCCAGCAAGTTCTTTTAGAGTCACAAATAAGATTCCGGTCCATGGAATGCATTACCATTCTATAATTTTTCCTGCAGATATGTAACATTTTTTATTTTATTTTATTTTTATTTTACATTTGTTGACCGGGCTAGTCTGGCTGGATACATGTCCATTTTCAGCAGAGGCCCGAGGAGAAAAGCTCCACTATATACTAGAAGGTAACATAAAAAATAGTACACCGGGATACAAAATTATAAACATGATAAGAACATTAGTCTAATGAAGTATAGTAATGATACTAAAGCAAAATGACAATAGCTATAATTAGCAAACTTAAATGAAACTATAATTAGCAAACTTAATAAAGCTATAGTTATAACATAGAGAGATTATTTATAATTGCAAATTCTTCGCTGTAGTAGGAATAGTACAGCCATAAAAGAAAGAAAGTGGTAAATTACATAAGAGTCTTTAGGTATTTGCAGTCATCAGTGAGTTTTCATCAGGGCTGGATCAGAGAATGCCTTGAGGTCAGGTATAAGTCTTCTCTCAACAAACAGTATGAGACAGAGTAAAGAGATAGGGCCTTTAGTCAACCTGCATAGGACATGTGTCTTACACTTTGCATTTTTTAGTGAAAAAACCTCTGGGGCCGCTCCAGTTGCTGTAAGTGCTTTGTTAGGTACATGCAGAAGGAAGCATTGTACTTGATTATGGGCCTGATAAGGGCAGAGTTCAATGGCACTATGACTTCCTTTGATCGTGGTGCCATGCCTTTACTTATAAGTTGAGCCACACAGAAGGATTTTCTCACTACTGTAGCTACCTCATGGTCAAAGCTTAGGTTACTATCTATCTGTGTTCCTAGGTCCCTCACCACTGGGTCTACGTTTAGGGGTGTGCTATCAATATTATAATTTGCAGAGATATCCGATTTACAGAAGGGTATAATTATGCATTTTTTAGCATTTAGTCTCAGACCATGGTTTTGGCACCAGTCATTTCTTATTTTAGGCCTGTTTGTAGGATGTCAACATCGTCTGGGGATTCTATGACTGTTCCCAGCTTACAATCGTCAGCCAACTTGGTGAGCCAGAGGCCTCCAACATTGGCCTTCGCTTCAGAGAAGTATACACTAAACAGGAGGGGTCCCAACACTGAGAGCCCTTTGGGACACCGCTAGCAACAGGCTTCTTATTGGAAATGGATTTACCTATCTGGACAACATGTGTCCTATCAGTGAACCATTTGGCTAGCCATCTGATGATGTATGGGTTTATACCTAACTTAGTAAGTTTATCAATGATCCCCAAGTGGGTATTGTGTTGAAAGCTTTGGCCAGGTCTAGCTAAGCAGTGTGTACCGTTTTACCCTTATCCATGGCCTGGTGACTTTCTTGAAGAAGTCCACCAGATTAAGCAGGCAAAGCCAAGTTGGGTCTGGTCCAGTTTTTGAAGAGTTCCTGTGTCATTATTGATCAGGTTCATGATAATTCTCTTCATGGCCTTGCAAATGACTGGTAAACCTTATGGGTCTGTAGTTCCCTGGGTCAATTGATGGGTCTCCCTTGTGCAGAGAGATGACTGTTGCAGTCCTACATTCCTCTGGGATAAAGTATGTTCAGTGGCTGTGGTGAAAGAGGGTTTCTAGTGGCCCTGATATATTCTAAGTTATTTAAGAATCATCCTGTAATATTATTGGGGCCCATAGAGGTTGTGTTTTTGGCTTTAGTGAGTGCAGGAAGGACCCGTTCCCTTGTAATGACTAGTAGGGGGATGGTTATGGGTATTTCTTTGGGTGTGCTAAGATATGATGAGGGTAGAAGTTGGAACTTAACTTGTCGGCCAGCAGGTTTGCTATAGTTTCAGGCTGAGTGTAAGTGTTGCCATTCATGATTAATTCAGCACATTGCTGAGCTTTTCCCCTGAGGTTATGAACATAATTAAAAAAAGCCTTATGTTTGTCTACCTGATAGGCTATCACTGCCTCATAGTTTGCTTTGGCAGATTTGACCAGCTCTCTGATTTGTTTGTTTAGACTGGTGAGTGTCTTTTTGCACTGATTTGTCTGTTCCTTTTTGGCATTGGCGAGGACTTTTTTTTTTTCTTTCGTTGAATAGCCTATTTATTCTAGGGGTCCACCAGGGTGGTTTATTTTTGCAATAATCATAGGTTTGACTCAGACAGGTACTGCCTCCTCTATGCAGCTATGAGGGTGGTGCAGTGGGATTGATGTCATTTTCTTCCAAAATAAAACCTTGCTGTTGTAGAATTCGAGTTGTTACTGTTGCTTCATACCATTTTATGGTTCCTCAAATACGTAAAAATGTTTTATGCGTGTGTTTGAGTTAACTTAGCAAATACATTTTGTCACACATTTCAACTATCCCTGATTTTGACTCAACTTTTAGCTCTGACCCTCTTAATCCATTCTAAGTCTGCTGACTTTTGGAGAAAAGATGGTGAATTACACTTAATAAATAATGACAATAATTAGAGATATACACTTCTTTTATTCCAGAAAATTTATATTTATTTACATTTCCCCGGATTTACTAATCTTCCATGTAAAACTAGATTAGTCTTACAAGGAAGCGCCAGTCTAAGAGTATGACAGCCGCATGCCATGCATATTAATGAAGGCGCGCTGCCTCAACTCTAAAGCTTACACGGAGAGTGGACAAGTGTAGGGGGTGTTTCGGATTGCCGAGCAGTCCAAAAATCCACGCCCCTGAAATGAAGAAACGCCACAATTGTGAGTTACATGAGCGAGTCCGCTCACATGTGCACAATGTAACACTACACTCCCCCATATGTTAAACTGACAAAATTAAAAACAAAAAGAGCTTTTTTTAATTTATTTTTTTCATCCGATATAGCTGCCCGTATTTGTGCATGTTTGCATTGGTTTGCCCATTGCTTGGCTACAGTTAGCAGCTTAGACACCAGAAGAGGATACTAAGAAAAATATATGCAAATTAAGCAAAATAGCGATAGAGTAGTGGTTAGAGCCTTCGCACAAAGAGGAGGCATTCCCGGTTCGAGTCCCACTACTGCACGTTCCATTTTCTGTTGGAAATCTGTATACAAAAATATTTCCTGACATTTTTTATGTACAAGTTTTGTAAAAAGCATTGAAATGTTAAATGTAGTAGTGAACGAATTTTATATATATATATATATATATATATATATATATATATATATATATATATATATATAAAGGTGAAATGGTTATGCATTCTGAGGCATGAGTACCCTATTTTAAGCAATATAAAGCACCGCTAAGCACATTTTACCAGTATTGAGCATATTTAAATCCAATTGTGCATAGCTGCGCACCGCGTTAACCAGCGCAATGTCTTTGTGTGTAGCTGAGCACTGCGCTAACCAGCGTAACCACAACGTATTTGCGCTTAGCTGCAAACCACGCTAACCAGCGCATCGTCAGGCAACGTCGGGCAACATTGAGCAACATTGGGCAAAGTCGAGCAAAGTCGGTTAAACACGGCCACACCTCCTTTACTGTACCTTAACCAGTCAGGTCTGCCCAGTAGGAAAATAAAAAGAAGTGACAGGGCTCGAACTCAGGATACTGTGCACTATAGTCACAGTACTTAACCACTAAGTCATGACAGCATTTCATAAACATGCACTTTCAACAGACACATATCTATCAAAGGAATTTTAAACATTGCCAACATCAGCTAAGCAGGCGTGCCTACAGCTGAGTTTTTCCAAAATTGGCCAATCACAAATAAGTGTGGGAAATGAGGCATATTTAAGCTCCACAGGCGGGAATACTTGCTATAACTGGTTGTAGCTTCCTTCTGCAGTCAACATAACTGGTGTTGGAGAAGGCACTAGATTTAGAATGCAACGCTGGGGCATTGAGGAGTCCAAAGTAATGGTTTTGCTCCTTGTCCACAGTCATGAGGTAAGACTCCTGCGGGGCCAGTACCAGGGTACCCAATATAAAACGGAGGCCTGGAACAGTCTTGCCTGTGATCTCACCAGTGCCACTGGTGTTCCTTGGACTGGTGAGCAGGTCAGGCACCATTATTCTGACCTGAAGTGACATAGGGAGGATCAACTGGACCAGTGGATCCAGGAATCCCGTACAATGCCTAATGCCCCAGTACTGAGTAAGTAGCCATTGTAATAAGTAGTTAAGAATTGCTATGCTTGTCTATACTATGGATAGGTTATGTCTCAATATCACTGCATTTACTTCACAGATGCAGGTGTCCGGGCTATGAACCAGCAAGCCCATAAAGATAGGCTGCAAAGGCTGTGTCATCAGGCAGGTTAGTAATTATTCTGCATGTACCGTTATATAAAATAAATGAGAGAGCCTTCAAAAAGTCTTTTAACCCAGTAAATAAAGGTGTAATAATCCATTTATAAATGTATGATTCATGGAGTGCGTCTGTGTCATTTTCTTTGATATGTTGGTGTACTGTTGCATTCTACAAATAGTAGTGTTGTATTAAGCAGTGTCAACCCACACATGGGTAGGCCCATATAACGTGGATGAAGGGAGTGCCAGTAGCTTCTATGCATATGTACAGCCCTCAACTGTTGGTTCATGGCCAGCATGTACAGGTTAATCTGGCACATGAGTAGCTTGGTATTGTGTTCCCCAGAAATGTCAGTGTGCTGCCAGAAATTTTGGGAGCTGTTAACATATAACTGATACTTTCATCTGAACATATCTAGATAATTATATGAAGTAGATCTGTCAGTGTACCATCTTAGCAATTGTGTGTGTGAGCAACTCTCAAAATATGTTGCAGTAACATCTGCATCTTGGACAGTTTGTTTGTAAGATACAGCTCATGTATATAATGATCTAGCAAAATCCAATTGCACAATATAAGGACATTGGGTAGTGTAATAATACATGTAAGGGACATATAACTGCAGTTAATAGGAATGTAGTGAAAACTAGAAGGATATATTAGTTGTTAATTGAGCTATCTTTTCCCACCCTACTGTATGAGCATAAAAAATGCAATTCCACACATCAATCGGTATGTCTAATCTCAAAACATTTGTTGGGACATATGTCCTATTGGTTTATAAATATTTGCATTACTTTCTATGAATGTGCCCTGTTAAAATACCACAAAATTGGTGGCCTGTTGCCATCAATTCAACCTGCATGCTGTTGTAATGTCCACTATTGTTCTATATATGCATGTGTTATGCTTGCTTTTCAACTGTTGAAAATCTGGTGTGTTGGGTTAATGGGAATACTTCTGCATGCTGTTATAACTAATTGGGAATGCTGTTGACTGTTACTAACCCATATCTTTATTAAACTCTCCAAAACATAGTTCGTATTGGAAGGCCGGTCCCATCGGACCCACCTGTCCCACCTCAGCTGGCCATGGCACCTGGCACCAGCAGATCTGGTGCCCAGCCTGGGACCTCCTCCTCCACTGGCCCTGTGCCACCTTCGGGTGGAAGCGCTGCAGGGGATGGGGCTCGCCCCCCCCGTGCAAGCGTGGGCGGAGGAGGGGCACCTGTCACCCTTTGAACGGTCCGGGCTGTGGTGCATAGAGAGACTGAACATTCTGCTGCAGAGCCTCTACACCAGCTTGAGGCCCGAGTTGCGCAACTCCTGGGTCAGCCTGCCCCTCCTACACAGCCCCCAGCACAGCCACCCTCTGGACCGTGAAGGTGCAGTGGTGACTGCCCATGGGTGGGGACCTCAGTCCCACTGTTTCCATCTGGGGGCTCATGGGCTTGAGATTTCCAAACATCCCTCCCCATAAAAGGTGTTCACCCACCACATGTGTCATATACCGCCCCTGTATGCATTCTTGTTTGTCTTGCTGTTTACCTCCCCAACCTACCTCCACAAATATACCTACTTCCCCTATCCCACATTCCACTCTCACCTGAAAAAATAAAGGGCAATCTGCTCACAAAAAAAAGATTACGCCCCATACATAGCTGCCTATTTTGCACTCATGTCCACTGGACACATAAAATGTTATTTAATTGGCATTACAACATACTTTGTTGTCCTCACCCCTCTCTCAGGGGGTTGAAGGGTTCATATCTACCTCCAAATATATTGCATATGCACAGCTTTTGAAGAAATGGGCAGCTATGGACCTTCCCTACACCCTTCCTGCACATCTCGAGCTATTTTCCATACTGTCTTTCCCTCTTTGTGCCCCTTTTTCACCACTTTCCTATCTCCCCATTTTTCTTTTCTTTCAAAGAAATGAGCACGGGGGTGAGCGGGAGTAAGCACTATTAAGCAGTATTTACCCGCTAAGTAATGTGCAGCAATGTGCAAACCCACGCAAACCCGCTTACAACTGCTGAAAAGTGCCTTAGTCCTCTGTATGTGAGGGCCCTTGTTCTGCTCAGGAGCAAAATAAACACCTCTGTAAGTCTCGAACCCCAGACCTTGCACACACTGCACAACATGAAGTACCACTAAGCCACGGTACATATACATCATGTTGGTGCTTAAATAATTATATCATGCATCAGAATGAGTGAATGTAAAGGAAAATTAGGAATACCATACCACACAACTTGTTCTGTGGATGTTGACCAACAGTTGTTGTGGGATTACATTACATGGCTGTTATAAGACGAGCAGCCATTCTAGCAGGAAATAATGTTACACCATCACTTTACAAACCCACACAGTATCACAGCAGGACAAACACTGGTATATCTGTTTAGGGCAGAGGCCATACCTCCCAACTGTCCCTAATTTTCAGGGATGTCCCTGATTTTGACACAAATTTTAGCTCTGTCCCTCTGAATCCCTCCGAAAACTACTGACTTTGGCCAGAAAGGTGGTGAATTACACTTAATGAATATCGACAATAATTAAGAGTTAGATACTTCTTTTACTTCAGAAAAGGTGTATTAATTCATATGCTCTGATTCTTTCAATGTCTCAACTTAATGGCACTAATATTTTAAAGGTGTCCCTGATTGTCCCTGACTTTTTCTTGACTTTTCCCTGAGTCTGTTCAAATATGTACCTGATTGGTTGAGAGGTCTGGCAGAGGCAGAAACACAGAGGTATATCAGCCTTTCTGCTGTTACACACTGTGCAAATAGCTTTGGAAGGAGTTTCGGAAGGATACCCTTATGTAGGAATCCAACATTGAAATACAAATGGATGTAGCCATGTACTGGTAGCAACCAACTGTAAGAATGCCATTGCTCTATTGCTGGAAAGACCTGTGTGGTGCACAGACAAAAAAATAACAGGCTATTCTCTGGCTATCATGTGGATAGGTCCACAGTTGGGAGTTACGCAGACAGACTACTTGCCTTGATAAACTAACATGTACACAGCAACCCTGTAAGTCCAGCAAGATAAAATGCACACAATACTACTTATGCTCTCTGTACTTCTGCACCCCTACCCAAATGTAGAATATACCTGTGTGTGCAGGGTCTACCAAGGATGTAGGTAAGCATACTCACAGTACTGAAATGTGTCCAGTTTTTCTGAGAAGCTTGTGCTAATGTCAACACTAAAAAAACGCAAACTGTTTAGAACTGAGTAAATGAATATTCACAGTATAGCAGTTCACAAACAATTCTTGTGCTAAAGGAATACATCTCTATAACTAGCTTTGTATGGCAGTTAATTGGAACAGTTGAAAAGAAAGTACATCTTTCCATGTATCTTGGGGTAGCATTTTGAGGGGTGAGTACATTTCTACATTGACAAGTGGGTATTGGAAGCAGCAACATTAGGTCTGAGTACAAAATGTAAATCCCTGGCTACACCCCTGGCTTCTGATATAAGAACTATACCAACCTTCTGTCTTAAACAGTGATTTCCACAACAAACAAGGATGATCTCCATCTTGGAAAGCTGAAAGGGCCACGCCTACATGAGTCAGCAATTTATAGTACTGGGTTGCTATGACAGTGATTACTGCAATTACTACACAGCAGGCTACATGCAATTAGCAAATGGTGGCCACTAACTGGTGCAGAGGCCATCACATGCTCATGTGCAAATTTCTACAAAAGCAGGCTGCAATCTATGCCAGCAATCTCAATCACACTAGTGCAGAGACTGACAGAGAGAGGGACAGAAAAAAAGAAAAAGAAATATTACCAAATCATACAAAGGAAAGGTATGTGACACATATGTATTTACTGGCATGTAGTAGATGTTATTGAAGAATAGTCTATATAATGTGAGCCATTCATATGTGGCAGCAGTACTTCTTTATGCACAGATGTTCTGCTTAACTACTGCTATGGACAATACTGTGTGTACCTGTGGGCGGTGGGACATACCTGTGAAATGTGTAGCTCAGCATTAAATGTCAAAGCTCTGATCCATGTTATCTGTTTTCTGTACAGTAGTGTGGCCAATGGCTGTTGGGGGGATTAGCGCTAACATTATATAAACATGGGTGTGACAGAACAACACATGCATGATAGTCATAGTAAAGTGTAGCTTAGCATTGGCAACTGCTGTAGCAGTCTAGTATGCTTATCTAGCATCTGTTGCCATATATACCCCCCAATGTTAGTGTGTGTTCATATGTGACACCTGTTTGTGTTGCAGCAAGGCCCAACAGTTCAGCTGTGAGGTCCAGGGACTTGCAATAGTGTGGACCTTGTGTGTGTATGCCACACACATACGGAGAAATATATATGTGTCATATATATTCACATCTGTATATGTGCATAGAGCAGGGGACATATTCCAACTGTTTGTGAAGGGGGAGATATATATGTTGGTGAAGGTTAGTATGCGCATATTTGTATGTAGGTTTTAGTGTGTGACAAACAAGATAGAATACAGTGCTGGTATATGACATGTGGCGGTTAAACACTTTGGGTGGTTTGTTCAGTTTGCAATGTTGAAGCCAGTAAGGCCTGCTAAAGCTACCTGGGCTGTGAACACCTTCAATGCATTTATCCCAAGACTGTGCAATTTTATTACATTACTGTATACCTTACATTCTTTGTATAATTGATATTCTCACTATGAAAGGTGAAATGTATATGTGCCTACATATATATGTATATGTAGACAAATGGATGTATAAATATATATATATATATATATATATATATATATATATCTCATACACACCTACATCTACTTGTTGCAATAGATTCTCTGTACTGTTGACTGACTGTGATGGTCAATATGTTTGTGAATATGTCAAAGATATGTATCTGTGGTATAGCTTAGTGGGAAACTGTTTATGTTATGGTATTATGGGTCCTTGCTTTGATCCTAGCAAAAGCTGTGTATTCTGTTGCTAGGCAGAACAAGTGCTATTGCATACAGTGTGATTAAGTCCCTTGGTTTTAACTAGGGTGTGTCATTGGAGGCTAAAGCACTACATCTATGATTATTGATTGGTACCGATGTTGAATGGAAATCATGTGTGTACTATAGTACTACTTGAAGCTCTGGGCCTGTACAGCAAAGTATGGTGTATGTCCACATTGCTTGCATCCACTGTTTTGTGTGCTCCCTGTATTCATCACAGATTACATTTCTCAAGATTAAGGTTGCGTAAGTACTGACACACAGTACTGTATAGTACACACTGAAAGCTTATCTGGGTTGTCATACTTCTGTGTCCTGTAATTATGTCTGATGTATGTGTGGGTATGTCTGTAACATGTCCTTTGACATATGTGTGGTAAAACATATAACTGCGTATCTAGCAACATTCATAGTGTACTACAGCAGTATGTGACCTATATTCCCAATTGTGCACATATTTTGGCCACGGGTTTGGCATTAACAAGTTGTGTGGTATAATAGTAATACATTTACTGGACCTTACACTGATTGTGATGGATGATACATTTCTTTACACATCAGCTTGATGTATATCTGCTGTGGCTAGGTGGTGCATCGTGTTTCATACACTGTGCCAGGTACTCTTGTATAGTCTTATATAGTGATTTTATTTTGTTGCTGTGCAGAACATGGTTCATTAGATAGAGAGTGAGCAAGGCACTTTCAAGCAGTTGTGGGGTGAGCAGTGATAAGTGGCAGTTACAATGTTTCACTCTTGGTTAGCTTATAGGTTGCTATATATGGCAGTTCAGTGATATCTGTACTTTATAATGTTAAATGTGCCATATGACTTGCTCAGACATATTTTTGTATTTATGTCTTCCAGGGATTACTAGCAGTATGATTCAGCACTACTGTCTCATGTTCTCACGAACCAGCGAGGACCAGCAGGAGCGTACTGCAATGTGGCAAGATGTTGTCCGCAGGGTCAATGAGGTAGGCCTGCATAACCAGACATATGAGCAGGTACACCACTGCAGTGATCTTCTCAGACATGTCCGTCAGCGTGCCGCTGATGTGCATAGACAACAGCTTGCAACAGGAGGTGGTGTTAATATCCATCCCCCCTCACCAGAGTGGAGGAGCTGCTCATGAGCCTGGTGGCACCTGCCCAACAACAGCAGCAGGCATACACCATGATGGAGGTTGGAGTCACCCAGCAAGCACACATGGAGCATGCAGGTAACATGGCATATCTGTAAACTACTGTTATCTGTATTGGTAGATAATGCATATGTGAGATGTGAAGTGTGACGTTCAAAGATGTGGAGCCTGTTGTTGTGCAATACTGATAATTTGGAACATAATCTGTAGCCCTGTGAATGTAAACTGGTGTTGTACTGCAAGACTGCAAACACACAGTAGCAATGCCACAGTTGTGGCCACTGACAAACTGTCTCATCTCTATGTAGGTCCCTCTGGGGTGATATCAAGGCAGTGGACAGATGCTGGTGAGTGTGTTCTACATTTATTATTGTAAATAAAAAGTGCATGTCATAGTTAAGGTGTAGCCCATGTACACATGTAACACACCTACCCATAATGCATGGTGTGTATGTTTGGTGTAAGAGCAGACACATCTCACTAATGTGATTAGCTGCCTCAAACACATGCAGTACCCAGACCATCTCAAAAATATGTGGCTAGACTGTAGTGACCATTGGATAGGCACAGCTGATACTCGACATGCACATAACATACACATCTATGTCATACACCGAGCATTTTAACATGCTACACATAAAGGATTCCCAAAGCCTCTGTAATGACACACTCCAGTATCCAAAATCTCATCCACACATTACACAGAATACACCTGAGGGGTAGAGGCCTATCCTGGGGCATTTAAACACTCTGCAACACACTACACATTAATGGCAGGGAATGCTCCTTATTGGCCTCCTTACAAACTCATGTAACAACTGGTTGAGAAATGGTGAATTTAGACAAGGTAGTACAGATCCAGCACAGCATGATTAGTGCTGGTTTGTGAAACATTTGTAACCTTGAGTGATCACCTGATGTTTCATGATGATGGCGTATGGTACTATACCCCATCCAGTTATTGTAACTACAGTACTACACATAGCTGTCATTGCTACACACCATAATGATGAGTGTGTGCACACATATGCACCTCTAAACAGTATGCATACCAATCACCATTTGCACAACTGACACATATATGTCTTGTGATGCTATTGAGTGGCCAGGTCATATGACACATATTGGGTATGTGTAGTGTTTAAATATGCAGTTGCGTTTTAGCATGCCATGTCATGGATGAGACTGGCATGTCCACAATATGATCTACACTCACCATAAGTACCATACATTGGGTATGTGGCCGAATGGTATTCCATCAATTATCCATGCACAACTGATGATGTTGTGTGAATACTCATCATGCATGTGCTAAAAATGTGTCCACAATTATTTGCTAAAGACACAGAGGCTGTAATCAGCATTGGATAACTATCTGACACACAGATACACATCCAGCAATGGTATGTACACCTGTGAGTTATGGTGCACAGTACATTACAGAGTTATGAATACCTGCACAGCAATGTTGTGCCCATGTATGCACTGTGTTCCAGGGGGAGGGCCATCACCTAATAACAAAACACATGCATCAAAGCCATGTATACTGTTAGTAACAAGGACTGACTACACTTGCTCTGCACGCTGTTGAGCAACACATGTCCTGCATGCTGACATGTGTGATATGACTGTTTTGCTTGTGATACTGTACCCCACCATCACCTGCTATTGTGTATGTTCTGTGATTGCTGGTGTTGTGTGTGTCTGCTTTAGGGAGGAGTGTAGTTTTGTGTGTGTGCACGCGTGCAAGTGTGCACGTGTGCATGTGCGCATGTGGTCTGAAGTCATGTTCAGGTTTTAAAGTGTGTTTCCTGTTTTTCTCTCACAGGTGCCGAGGTGGGGCTGGTTCAGTACAGCAGGGAACCTGATGTCACTGAGACAGACAGTGATGATGAGGATAGGTGTGTTGAGGCACAGGCAGGTTTGTCAGGGTCTGTTGTTGGGCCACCAATTGACAGTACACAAGTCTCCACCCCATTCATGCACACAGTCATACTGCCTGTACATCCATCATCACCATTGCCCTTAGCTGAGGGATAGTGTACGGTTGGCATTGGCCAGGACAGTGTGGTATCTATGGCACATGTATCAGGACACAGCAGCCATAGTCAGATGTCTAAAATGGTAACACATAGGCAGATGCCCAGGGGTTCTCGTAAGAGCACTGCTGGTCATCATGCCCTTGGCAGATGTGCCACACCTCTTTCTACCACACGCATGTTCCAGGCTGTCATGGAGGCACAGACATGAATGGAGCGGTACACCAGACAGGGGCTAAGGGCACAGAGGGCTCATTACACCTCTGTAAATGACAGTATGCATGACCTAGCAGGTGCCATACATAACTACACTGAGGTCATTGATAGACGTTGGGGTGAAACATTGGATGTCCTCCACAATGTCATGTCCATGTGTCAGGACAGTGCGGGAAGGTTGAGACGTCGACGTGGACATATGCCAGCAACATCAGCAGCTGGAGGTCGCTGTGGACATCCAGCAAGTCAGAGCTGCTCCCGTAGTGCCAGTACCAGCCCCAGCAATGTTGGGGGGGCTGTCCATAGACTGTCCTAGCAGACTACGTGCACATGGCTCTGGCCAGTCCCAGCAGGGACCTGGATCCAGCGGACATATGTCAAGCTCTTTAGATAGTACCCAATCTGGATTAGTACCTGATACTGTCTGTAGCACCCCTGCCAGGCACAGGTTCTGTATCCGTGGCCAGAGATGGTGATCTGTAAAGCCTGCCAGATACAGTCTGTAGCTGTCTCACAAATCCCTGTATATGGCAGCCACATGGTGGAACTGTGTGCATGCAGACACACACACATAAACCAGAAACCTAGGGCAAACACATACCCGCACACATTACATCATCATTGGCCCATAACAGTACTCATGGCCCTCACACACACACACACACACACACACACACACACACACACACACACACACACACACACACACACACGTCGATTGTATGGCTCAGTGTAGGCCTCTGGCAAACCAACAACACACCCTGTGCATATGATGAAACCTGTGCCACATCCTGTCATCTGTAACATTGATGCAAGAACAGGCTAACATGGTGCTGATGCACAGGGTGACTTTAATAAAGTATAGCAATGGTTGGAGGTGTAGCATGGTGTCAGCAGTAAAGTGTAATGATATCCTTGAAGGTGTAGCTGAGCAGGCATGATGCATTAAAGTTGTAATTAGCAATGTTGTATTGTTTTCACCAGTGTTTATCCCAATTGTGTTTTGTTGGCCCATGTGCCACTTGACTGGTGTTTGTAGTTGTGTCAGCATGCATTATACAGTGGACAGTAAGTGTGGGGTGTGTGCAACACAGGTTTGCAGGTGTCCATTTGTGAACATGGTGGAGGTGCACTGCCTGCATGTACATGCATATTGGACACATGGGCAGGGTGACATGCCCTGTATTGGCCAGTGTTAACACTCCATAGTTTCTATTGGTGGCCAGTATGCATTGTACTACACACATTTTGGAACTTGAGTACACATGTGTGTGTATGACACAGGTTGACACTGTGCTGTGGGTGATGCTGTTGTTGCTGTCATTGGTTTGCATTACTAAGGTTAACACTGTCCCAGCTGCATAATCCTTTAGTAATGCACACTGTTCACCTACAGGGTTGCATGGACCGTGCTATCACAAACACAAGAAATGCTCACTTGTACAGTAAAAGTGCATTAGGTCTCATGGACCCCTGCCATAAACTAAATATATAATAGAAGGTGTGAAGCTGTACCAAAAAAGAGTTACATACCAAGAAGGGATAACCTCTCTGGTCAGTATCATTGGGAAAATACAATCCCTCAATAAACATACAAGGCAAGCTTCAAAATACAAAATGGCAAGGATTCCAAAGACAACACTAAAGCTTTCTTTAGTGTTATGTATAATCTATAGGGGAAATCTCAGATCAGGTCACAGTTAATGTAAATGGTCACAAAGTACACTTATCTGACTGACATTACCAATTTCTTGTCAGACAGTTTGAATGTGGATTTCACCACCCTGTCGTTACACAAGGGCCACATTTCCAGACCTGAAGAATGTAAAACCTGATTATTCACAGAAACTCTAGTTAAAACATCTCTTTACCAAAGTCCAAACCACAGTGGCAATGGTACGGGACAGTGTCCTTGGCTGTGTCATACACAAGCTAACATATGAAGTCACCACTCACCTAAACACTCTGTCCAGATGCAGCCTCTATACAGGTTACATACTTGTGGAATGACGCATGGTAATGGTGTTCATAGTCCACAAGGGTTGAGCTGCAATGTCTTCTTCTTCTCCTTTTGGATGCTCCTATTAGGGGTCGCCACAGTGAATCATCTATTTCCATTTCTTCCTGCCCTCTGCATCTTGCGCTGTCACTCCATCCACCTGCATGTCCTCTCTCACCACAGCCATAAACCTCATCTTAGGCATTCCTGTTTTCCTGTTACCTGGCGGCTTCATCCTTAGCATCTATTTCACAATATACTCTGCATCCCTCCTCAGCACATGTACAAACCAACTTAATCCTGCCTATCTGGCTTGGTCTACTAACCTTCAAACCTGGGCTGACCCTCTAATATACTTATTCCTAAACCTGTCCACCCTCATCACACCCAGTGCAAATGTTAACATAAATTGATTAAGGGTAGAACTACAACAGATCCTGGAAACACTCACCCTATAACCAGACAAATGTTATCGGGAAGGCTACACAGCACAGCATTATGGAACTCATTAACAGAGACATTATGAACCTGCAAACACTGCACTATACCCACTTAGGTTCTCTAAAGGCCAGATCATGGCTCCTACACCTAGTAGACTTCAAGCCAGTTAACAAGGCTATAGGTGAGGGAGGGGAGGTCCACACAGCCAAGCTATAGCTCACCAGCAATTCATACCCATCCCACATTCTGGTATTATACATAACCTCAACAGACTGACCATAAACGATTGTTAGATGATGGACTGACAACTGACGCACAGATGTAGGACACAGAGTAACATTTGCAGCCTCCATGTACAATTCTATGCCAGTAACAAGTGGTATTCACCTGCACTCAGTCCTGGGACCACTCCTGTTGGGCATATAGCTTTCTTAGATACAAGCAAACACAGTAGGGATATGTCTGCCCATGTTTGATGAAAATGCATACTGTGGGCTATACTTTATTCTCCAGATGACACAAACATCCTCCAAAAGGGTATCATAGATACCTGGTGTCAAACCCATGCTGTAAAGCTATAAGCCAAAGAAAGCATAGTTATCCACTTTTAGAAAACAAAGTATCCCCAGAGTACAACATAGGTAGTAGCCCCCAAAATGTGGAACAGGTACTAATGTATACATAGAGCCACGTGTTTAGTCATCTCTCCTTTGATAATCACATTACCAAAGGGTTTTGGAAATCCCCCTGTGGAGCACAAAAGCAATAAAGGGTTTGTATGCAGATCCACAGAGGTTGTTGCACACCTATAATGATTAGTCATCTTTGCCAGACTTTGCTTGCTTTGGAACAGGATTCAAATATACCTCGAGCATAAACCCTCACTCACACTCTTCAGTTGCAACCGTGATGAATGGATGTGAAACAGAAGACGTAGCCCAGGGATCACTGCAGTGGCTAAGCTTGTCACTAGCATACAGAAGTGACCTAAGGTCTGGAAAGCACCAGCATGCTCTGGCAAAGATAACAGATGCGTTCATGGAGAAAGCAGAGTACCCACCTATGAAATAATTGAGGTCACATGTATGTATATGGCTTTGCCCCACAGCTACCTTACATGTGTAATGCATATACAGTTGTCATTGTGATGTCATACACTAGAAAAATCAAAACCCACTCCACATTGACCAATGGTGTCACACACTCTCATACACCTGGAACACATACACACAGTCAGCAAGTATGAGATTCAAACTCCTTCCTAAGCACATTATGATATTACAGCAGTATGCATTTACACGACGCACTATACACATTACTGGGATTTCACCTTTCCACAGGTATATTTGTAGGATGGTGACATCATCAGACTTGTCAAAGATGAGTATACCACTTTTAAGGGGTGCGAGTATTCTCCAAAAAGGTTGCTCCTCTCCCGAGAGACACACACAGTTGGCAAGTGCAGAATTCAAACCCCTACCTAACTACATTATAATACTACAGCAGTAAGCATTTACACGATGCACTATACATATTACTGGGATTCCTATTTTCCATAGGTATATTTGTAGGATGTTGACATCATCAGTCTTGACAAAGATGAGTATACCACTTTTAAGGGGTGTGAGTATTCTCCAAAAAAGTTGCTCCTCCCAAGGGAGACACACACACACACACACACACACACAGTTGGCAAGTGCAGGATTCTAACTCCTACCTAACTACATTATGATACTACAGCAGTACACATTTACACAACGTGCTATACACATTACTGGGATTTCTCCTTTCCATAGGTATATGTGTAGGATGGTGACATCATCAGACTTGACAAAGATGAGTATACCACTTTTAAGGGGTGTGAGTATTCTCCAAAAAGGTTGCATCTCCCCAGGGAAACACACACACACAGTTGGTAAATGTAGGATTCAAACCCCTACCTAACTACATTATGATACTACAGCAGTACACATTTACACAAGACCCTATACACATTACTGGGAGTTCTCCTTTCCACAGGTATATTTGTAGGATGGTGACATCATCAGACTTGACAAAGATGAGTATACCACTTTTAAGGGGTGTGAATATTCTCCAAAAAGGTTGTTCCTCACCAGGGAGACACACACAGTTGGCAAGCGCAGGATTCAAACCCCTACCTAACTACATTATGATACTACAGCAGTACGCATTTACACAACACGCTATACACATTACTGGGATTTCACCTTTCCACAGGTATATTTGTAGGATGGTGATATCATCACACTTGACAAAGATGAGTATACCACTTTTAAGGGGTGTGAGTAGTCTCCAAAAAGGTTGCTCTCTCCCCAGGGAGAGAGAGAGAGACACACACACACACGCACACAGTTGGCAAGTGCGGGGTTCTTAATCCAAACTTAAGTACGTCTTTACACTTCAGCAAGCAATATGGAGTTACAGGGTGCAATACAGACATTACTTGCTGACAGTTTGCTCAAAGGTTTTTTTCACATTTGCTAACCTCAGCAGGCTTATCATACTAGGTGTATTGTGAGTGTATTGTATGCATAGGCCATGACCATATCATATATGGGTTGATGCACCACATGCTGGCACACACAGGGTCAAACCGGTGGCTATGCTCTGTCAACCCAATACTGGACAATACAGTCAAGAGGAGTAGGGTCATACAACCACAACACCAACTGTCTCACATAGACCTACAATATAAGCACCAGCAAAACACACACATAAATACACATTACCATACTCGGAGAATACAAATATTAATCTGAAAAAGAGAAAGTGTCCTCCTAAGCAGACAAGCAAGCAACATGCACCTCCAAGCACACGCCAGAAAACACATAATACACCAAAGCAGTGTGCCTCACAACATGTCCTAAGGCAAAACAACATACCCAACACACTAGTAATAGGTGACTTCATAGTCAGGCACACATGTTCCACTCACTCGGCTGGACAAGGGGAAGGTTACTGTCAGTTGACTGTCAGGTGCTATGATCTGCCACATAACACAAGCACTTACATCACTCCAGAACAGGTACATATATGACGTGGTCTTTGTACATGTCAGTGTGAATGATCTGAGACATACCTCCCAGGACAACATGGCAAGATATATATAGTAGCTCTATGATCATGTAGCCCAGGCTGGTATGATCCTGACCTTGAGTAGCATCTTACCTTCACCTACATGATACTGCAATATAACAGAAAGACGATAAACTTCAACAATTGGCTGAACTTCTGGTGTCATTCAAAGGGGATCCAGTCTCTGTCTGCCTGTGATGACATGATAGACAAGCCTTGTTGCTTTGCTACAGATGGCTTGCACCTGTCGCTCCTATGCTTCTGAATACTGGCCAAGGCTCTTGCTGTCCCCATATTACCTTTTTTAGGCAAGGCTCAAAGGTTCATAGGTAGGTACTAGGCTATCGGCCCTGGGGCCTATACAAGCCCAGCCAAAAAGGTACCCTGGCTTTTGCCACCCAAGAAATTTATTTTCCTGTGCCACTGTCGAGCAGAGACACAGAAGTGATCCCCGGGGTGAATTTCCTATTTCCCATCCAATCATCAAGATTTTTCTCAAAGAGTGCTAAAGAGCTTTGTTTGATATAGATAGGTAGTTTATTCCGGAGTGTGGGAAGTCTCTGAGACAGGAATCTATCCCTCCGGCATGTTCTGTTTATTGTGGTGACAAGGTTTAGGTCCCTAAAGCATGTAGCTCTGAGGGAGTGGGATTTCTTTAAGTGGAGCATGTCCAGCAGCTCTGGGTTTGACATAGCTTTGTATGTTAGGCAGAGATCACCTCTGAGTAGGCGATATGCGACAGAGTAAAGCTGGAGTTTTTTGAGACGGTCTGTGTAGGACATGTGTTTGAGGCCAGTAATCCTCTTTGTGAGATATTTCTGCGGCCTTTCCAGTTGTAGATGTCTTGTGATGTACATACCAAAAGGGGCGTTGTACTCTATAATGGATCTAATTAATGATGAGTAGAGGGGAACAATGACCTCTTTTTTTCTGCATGAGAAACCTTTTGTGATGAGGTGTGCCACGTAGAAGGATTTCCTGACTACTGTGGCGATGTGATTATCAAAGGAGAGACTACTGTCCACCTGCGTCCCAAGGTCTCTTATCACACTTTTGGTGTTAAGTATACTACCGCCTATGTTGTAGTTCATGGGTACAGAGTTTTTACCAAAGGGGACGACAATACACTTTTTGGCACTGAGCTTGAAGCCATGGCTTTGACACCAGGCATCTCTCTCAGTGAGGCCCTTTTGTAGGATGCCCACATCATTAGTAGTTTCGATTATGGCTCCTAGTTTGCAGTCATCTTTAGCTAAAGACCTTCTGTGTTAGCCTGTACTTCAGGGAAGTAGATACCAAACAGGACAGGACATAGGACTGAACCCTGTGGTACTCCACTTGTCACTGGTCTGAAATTGGATTTGGAGTCTGCTACTTTCACAGTGTGGGTTCTGTCAGTGAGCCAGTTGGCAACCCATCTTGTGAGATAGTAATTTATACCTAGTTTATTGAGTTTATCTATAAATCCAGAGTGGGGGATGGTGTTGAAAGCCTTGACAAGATCTAGATAGGTTGTGTGAACCACCTTACCCTTGTCTACGGCTTTGGTGACTGCTTCAAAGAAGCCTATCAGGTTTAGGAGATATGATCCGCCTTTTACAAACCTGAACTGGTTGGGGTCCAGAGTTTGGAGATTACCAATGTCTTTATTTAGAAGTTCCATGATGATACGTTCCATGGCCTTGCAGACCAGGCTCATCAGGCTAATGGGGTGCTAGTTCCTGGGGTCCGTGGTGGCTCCCCCCTTGTGTAGTGGGATAACTGTCGCTGTGTGCCATTCAGCAGGCACAAAGCCTGTGGTGAGGCTATGATTGAACATGGTACTTAGGTGT
This sequence comes from Protopterus annectens, assembly GCF_019279795.1. Taxonomy (NCBI): domain Eukaryota; kingdom Metazoa; phylum Chordata; order Ceratodontiformes; family Protopteridae; genus Protopterus; species Protopterus annectens. Next base: position 693,078,083 of record NC_056737.1, on the reverse strand, counting down.
GGTGCTAGTTCGTTCTGTAGTTCGTATAGAACGCAGGCTGGGATGTTGTCTGGTCCCTTGGATGCTGTGTTCCTGGCTTTGGAGAGTGTGTTTTTTATCTGTGCAGCTGTGATGACAGGAACTTTGCATTCTTCCGGTATAGAGATGGGCTCTTTCATGGGTGAGAGGGGGGTAAAGTTAGCACTGAACCTATCTGCCAGGATGTTGGCAATATCAGTTGGGTCTGTATATTTAGTGCCATTGTGCTGTAACTCAGAGCAGATCTGAGTGTTGCCATTGAGATTCTTGACATAGGTTCATAGGTTGGTACTAGGCTATCGGCCCTAGGGCCTATGCAAGCCTAGCCATAACAATTCCCTGGATATTTCTTCCCACAATATTTACTTCTCCAGGCCCCTGTCTAGCAGGGCGACTGCCATGATCCCCGGGTGAATTTGTTATCTCCCATCCAATCATCAAGGTTCCTATCGGCCCTAGTGCCTATGCAAGCCTAGCCATAACAATTCCCTGGATATTTCTTCCCACAATATTTACTTCTTCAGGCCCCTGTCTAGCAGCGTGACTGACATGATCCCCGGGGTGAATTTCCTATCTCCCATCCAATCATCAAGGTTCCTTTTGAAGAGGGCCAATGAGGCACTCTGCTTGATATGTATGGGCAGTCTATTCCAGAGTATGGGGAGTCTCTGGGTCAGGAACCTATCCCTCCAGCATGTTTTGTTCATTGTGATGACAAGGTTTAGATCCCTGGAGCGTGTGACTGAGGGATTGGGATTTCTTTAAGTGGAGCATGTCCAACAGCTCAGGGTTTAACATGGCCTTGTATGTTAAGCAGAGATCGCCTCTGAGTAGACGATATGCCACAGAGTATAGCTGAAGTTTTTTTAGACGGTCAGTATATGTCATCTGCTTTAGGCCTGTTATTCTTTTAGTGAGGTATTTCTGTGGCCTTTCCAGCTGTTGCAGATGTCTTGTGAGGTACATACCAAACGGGGCATTATACTCTATAATGGGTCTAATGAGGGATGAGTACAGTGGGACAATGACCTCATTTTTTCTGGATGAAAAGCCCTTAGTGATGAGGTGTGCCACATAGAAGGATTTCCTGACTGTTGTGGCAATGTGGTTATCGAAAGTGAGACCACTGTCCACCTGTGTCCCTAAGTCTCTCATCACACTTTCGATGTTTAGTGTCCTGCCACCTATGTGGTAATTCATGGGTACATGTTTTTTCCAAAGGGGATAACTATACATTTCTTGGCATTAAGCTTGAGCCCATGGCTCTGGCACCAGGCATCTGTTTCTATAAGGCCCTTTTGTAGAATATCCACATCATTTGGGGATTCAGTAATGGCTCCCAGTTTGCAGTCATCTGCAAACTTTGTTAGCCAGAGTCCCTTAGTGTTGGCCTGTACTTCAGAGAAGTAGATGCCAAACAAGAGTGGTCCCAGGACTGAACCCGGAGGTACTCCACTTGTCACTTGTCTGGAGCTGGATTTGGAGTCGGCTACCTTTACTGTCTGGGTTCTGTCAGTAAGCCAGTTAGCAACCCATCGAGTGATGTAGGGATTTATGCCCAGCTTAGTAAGTTTATCTAGGATTCCAGAGTGGGGGATGGTGTCAAAGGCCTTGGCGAGTTCCAGATAGGCTGTGTGGACTGCCTTACCCTCGTCCACAGCTCTGGAGACTGATTCAAAGAAGTCAATCAGATTCAGGAGACAAGATCGGCCCTTCACAAACCCAAATTGGGTGGGGTCCAGTGTTTGAAGGTTGCCAATGTCTTTGTTTATAAGTTCCATATGCGTTCCATGTCCTTGCAAATTAGGCTTGTCATACTGATGGGACGGTAGTTCCCGGGATCCAAGGTGGATCCTCCCTTGTGGAGCGGGATAACTGTAGCTGTGCGCCACTCAGTGGGCACGAAGCTTGAGGTGAGGCTATGATTAAACATGACACTTGGGTGAGGTGCCAGTTCACTTTGTAGTTCATGTATTACACAGCCTGGGATGTCATCTGGTCCCATGGATGCTGAATTCTTAGCTTTGGAGAGTGCGGTTTCTACCTGTGTGGCCGTGATTATTGGAATTTGGCAATCTTTTGGTATTGAGATGGGCCCTTTAGGGGGTGAGAGTGGGGTGAAGTTGGCACTAAATCGATCTGCCAGGATATTGGCAATATCCTTGGGATCAGTATATTTAATGCCATTCTGTTGTAACTCAGAGCATATCTGAGCATTGCCATTTAGATTCTTGACATAACTATAGAATGTCTTGTGGTTGTCTTTGGAATCTTTGGCAATTTTATTTTTGTAACTAGCTTTTGAGGATTTTATGAGGGATCTCAGCTTCTTACTGAGGCTGGTGAGGGAGTTTTTTGCATCCTGGGATTTTCCTCTTTTTTGCAACAGTTTCTTCCTTCTGTTGTATAGTTTGTTTATAGCAGGGGACCACCAGATTGGCTTCCTTTTTTTGGAGAAGAGCATCTTGGTTCTATTTGGGATGGCACGATTCATGCACGAGTGGATGTGCTCATACAGTGCCTTAGTGTAGGATTCTGCAGTCGAACTTCCAGATCCTGTCTGCGTGGGTGTTGTGAAGTTTGTCACTTCTGACTTCAGTAGCTTGAAGTTGGCTTTGGAGAACTTTAAGGAAGTTTCCTTACTGGGGGGTGGGGGTGGGATGTGGATGTCAATGGTGATTTGCTTATGGTCAGACCTGACCAATCCCGAGGGGGTGACCACTGGTGTGGAACATCTATCTCCCATGTTGGTAATGACCAGGTCTAGGATATTGGAGCCCCTGGTGGGACAATGGATTAGTTGATCCAGGGCGTTGGAATTTATGAAGTCTAACAACCGTTGGGAAAAGGAGTTGGTACCGGAGTAGTTTTCCCAATTAATGGCAGGGTAGTTTAAATCACCCAGTATTAGGGTGTTTGGTTGTATCTTAATATTTTCCAGTATGTTTAGAAAGCTGTAGTGAGAATCTTGGGGCATGGTTGGGGATCTGTAGCAAGCTACAGTTTGGATTGCAGTCTTACCTAGTGTTAGTTGCACCTGGAGAATTTCAGATGCATTGTGTTGGGCAACTAGCCTGGAGGTGTGAATATCCTTGGTGAATATGGACACTCCTCCACCTTTAGTGTTTCGGTCCTGGTTTTGTGGCCGAAAAGTTTGGTAAGAATTGTAGCCTGGTATTGCAGGGGTGCTCTCTGGAGCCTTGAACCAGGTCTCAGTTACTGCACAGATATAGATGTTCTCCATTTTTAGGAGTGCCTCAAGAGAGTGCATTTTGAGGTTTAGACTTCTAGCATTGAGTAGCATTACCTTCAGATTTTGCCTGCTTCTATCTAGCTATAGAATGCTTTGTGGTTGTCTTTAGAATCAGTGGTGATTTTGTTTTCATAACTAGCTTTGGATGATTTTATCAGGGATCGCAGCTTCTTACTGAGGCTGACCAGGGAGCTCCTCCACTCATGGGATTTTACCCTCTTTTGCAACAGTTTCTTCCTTCTGTTGTACAGTTTGTTTATGGCAGGGGACCACCAGATTGGCTTCCTTTTCTTGGAGGATAGCGTCTTGGTTCTGTTTGGGATAGCACGATCCATGCACTCATGTAAGTGCTTATAAAGTGCAATTGTGTAGGATTCAGCAGTCTTAACTGTATTGTCCATCTGCATGGGTGTCATGAAGTTCACCACTTCTGTCTTAAGAAGCATTTAGTTGGCTTTGGATAATTTTTTTAACATGGTTTCCTTAATGGGGGTGGGGGCAGAATGTGGATATGTAGGGTAATTAGCTTATGGTCGGATTGGACCAATGAGGGGTTGACTTCAGGTGTGGAACACCGGTCACTCAGGACAAACCAAACCCCGTAACCAACACAAATAACCACAAAGTGAGCTAAATGCTACTCATTGCCAGAAGTCTCAGCCTCCAAATGCACACACTTGAGGCACTTCTCAGTATGGAGAATATTGATATCTGTGCAGTAACAGAAACCTAGTTCAAGGCTCCAGAGAGCACACCAGTACTACCAGGATACTACTCATTCCATACCTTCCAGCATCAGAACCTGGATCATAACACACAGGGTGGGGATGTATCCATATTAATCAAGGATACCTACACCTCTCTCTACATCCTCTCTACAGGATATGTACCCATAGAATGTTGCACAGCAATGTTCTTCCCACTCGACAGGGATGGGGCCACAAAAGACCCTTGGCATTCACGCTCTATGAGCCTGACGAGTCTGATCAGCAAGGCAATGGAGCCAATCATAATGGAAGTCAACAATAAAGATATTGGGAACCTTCACACAGTTGAGCACACCCAGTTTGGCTTCATCAAATGCAGCTCACACCTCCTGAACTGGGTGGATTTCTTTGAGACAGTTACCCAGCCTACAGATGATTGAAAGGAGCTCCACACAGCCTACCTATACCTCACTAAGGCCTTTGACACCATTCCCCAGTCAGGTATCATAGATGAACTCACCAACCTAGGCATGAATCCATACATCACAAGATGGATTGCAAACTGGCTCACAGATAGATCCCACAAATTAAGAGTTGCTGGCTACATGTCAGACTCTACACTGGTAACAACTGCTGTCCCCCAGGGTTCAGTCCTGGGGTCCCTCCTGTTTGGTATAGACTTCTCAAAAGTACATGCTGACACAGGAGGGTTGTGGTTGACTAATTCTGCTGGGAACTGTAAAGTGCTTGCCATAATAGATTCCCCGGATGACACAAATATTTTCCAGAAGGGACTCTACGAGACAAATGTGTGGTGTCAGAATCATGGCCTCAAGCTCAATGTGAAAGAATGCATAGTAATCCCCTTTGGGGAAAACAAAATACCCACAAACTACCACATAGGTGTTACCCCCTAAAAACTGACAAGGTAATAAGGGATCTGGGGACACAAGTAGATAGTCATCTTTCCTTTGACAACCATGTTGCCAAAGTGATTAGGAAATCCTATGTGGCCCACCTAATCAACAAAGGGTTTGCATCAGGATCAAAAGAGGTAGTGGTGGCCCTCTACTCTTAAGTCATCAGACCCATCACTGAGTGCAATGCACCATTTTGGATGTACTCGACTAAGCATATCCAGCAGCTGGAGAGACCACAGAGGTACCTCACCAAGAGGATTACTGGCCTCAAACAGTTGTGTTATGCAACACAACTGGTAAAACTAAATCTGTTCTCCATTGCTAACCGCCTACTCAGAGGCACACTCTGCCTAACCTACAGAGCCATGTCCAATGCATAACTGTTGAACATGCTCCATCTATGGATAACAAAATTGAGTCACACTACACACTCCAGGGATATGAACCTCATCACAACAATGAATACAACATGCTGGTGGGATAGAGTACCATTCCAGACACTTGCCTTACTGTGGAACAGAGTCCCAATGTACATCAGACAGAGCCCCTCGCTGACACTCTTCAATAGGAACCTTGATGAGTGGATGGGAAACAGACAATTCACGCCAGGCATCACATCAGCAGCCCCACTAGAAAGGGGCTTAGGGTACTAACTATTAGAACTAGGGCTTAGGAGACTACCCAATGGGGTGGTGAAAGCTGCACAACTTGCCTAGGCTAATATATGCCTTCGTGAAGATAGTCTACTACATACCTATGAACCTATGTGACAGGTACATGTCTACAGATAGTAGATGTGTACTTCATTGTACAGTCATATTGTACAGCAGGCACATGCATCACATACACTGTAATGCTTACAGATACTGGTGGCTATTATGTACAGTGGGTGAGATGTGCACCTCATGTCTTTTGTGCCATTGGGATGTGTGCTGGGTGGGACAGGCCTGGATGGCTCCCTGTCATGGTCACCCTCTTACACACATCTCTGCCCATCCATCTTTGGCTTAATATACTGTGTTCCCCCTATATATATATATATATATATATATATATATATATATATATATATATATAGGTATATATATATATATATATATATATATATATATATATATATATACACATATATATATATATATATATATATATATATATATATAGAGGTACATATGTAGGTAATAGGCTATCTGCCTGAAGGCATATATTAGTATGGCCAGAGTGTGCAGCTATCACCACACATGGGGTTAGTTCCCTAGGCCTCTGTGTAGTACAGCTGATGAAGTGACCATGGTGTGACAGCTCAGTTTCACATACACTCATCAAGGCTCCTCTGGAAGAGTGTCAGTGAGGGGCTCAGCTTAATGTAGGTTGGGAGCCTGTTCCAAAGCAAGGGAAGTCTGTGAATTAATAATGTATCCCTCCAACATGTTCTATTTATTGTTGTGATGATGATATCCCTAGAGCATGTGGCACAGTGAGCTTGGGTTTACTTCAGATAGAGCATGTACATCAGTTCTGCATTGGACATGGACCTGTCTGTTGGGCAGAGATCGCCTGAGTAGACAGTATGCAACAGAGTACAGATTGAGTTAACTTCAGTCTTGTTGCATGGGGCAACTGTTTGAGGCCAGTAATCCTCTTGTTGAGGTACTTCAGTGGTCTTTCCAGCTGCTGAAGGTGCCTAGTCAGATTCATCGCAAGTGTGCCGTGATACTCTCTGATGGGTGTGATGATAAGTAGAGGGAACCTCCTTTGACCTACATGCAACGACCTTTGCAATTTGTGGGAACACATAGCATGATTTTCTAACTACTTTGTGAATGTGTTTCTGGAAGTAGAGATGACTATCCACATGTGTCCATAGATCCCTTATTACTATCTCCATGTAGTTCGAGGCCATAATTTTGACACCACATCTGTCTGACTGAGACCCTTTTTAAGGATGTCTCTGTTGTCCAAAACATCGATTATGACAACCTTTTTGCAGTCATCCACAAACTTTGCTAACCATAGCCCTCGTGTGTTTGACTGTATTTCTGAAAAATATACACCAGACAGGAGGGGTCCCAGGACTGAGCCATGGTGGACAGCAGTTGTTACCAGCTTACAGTCCAACAGGGAGACCACAATTCTTACCTTGTGGGATCTATCTGTGCCCCAGTTGGCAGTCCATCAGATGACATATGTGTTTATGCATAGGTTGTTGATTTTGTGGATATGACATGTGTGTGGAATGTTGGAAAAGGGCTTTTCAAGGTCTATGTAGGCTGTGTGTAGCTCATTTCATTGATGTATGTCCTGGGTAACTGCCTTGAAAACTGTCTAGCAGGTTTAGGGACCATGATCTGCCCCTGACTAAACCAAAATGGGTAGGGTTGGATGTCTGTAGGCTTAGAATAGCTCTGGTTATGACTTCCATAATGATGGACTCCATGGCCTTGCAGATCAGGCTTATTAGGCTTATAAGACAATAGTTCCCATGGTCTGTTGTGCACCAACACTTGTGGAGTGTGCCAAACGTTGCTGTAACCCATTCCACAGTTTCATATCCTGTACAGAGGGTGAGTCTCAACAGACTGTTCAGGTGCAGGGTCTGTTTGTTTTGGAGTTCACATATGATACAGCCAGGGACTCCATGTCATCCCATAGACACCGTGTTTTTAGGTTTGGATAGAGCTGTTAAACCATTGTGTATGTGATTTCTGGCTTTTCACAATCTCCAGGTATGGTAATGGGCCCTTTTGTCAGTGGGAGGGGGGGGTAAATATGTATGAACCTGTCTGACAAGATGTTGGCAATGTCAGTCATGTACATGTATTCATTTACACTTTGCACTGACTCAGAACATATATGAGTTTACATTGATATTTAGGACATAGCTAAAGAAAGCTTCATGGTTCTCTATGGACTCTTTGGCAATATTTTTTGGCTTGGATAATGTTAGGAGTGCTCATTGTTTCTTGATGATACTGATCGGAGATTTATTGATCTTCTTTGGAGTTTCACTTTCTTTAAACAACTTAAGTACTTGTAGTACATAGTTTGATTATGACAGGGGTCAGATATATTATATGGGTCTGTTTTAATATCACTGTGTGCGCAAGGCAGGATTGGTGAATAGTGACGTGTCTGGAGTAAGAACTGCAACTGCCAGATATGTGTGGCCCACTGCTGTACTCAGACATGGCCTAAGTGTGTGAGCATGCCCAGTATGACCTTTCAGTATGTTGCTGACTGACATTTGCTTTGTTTGTTTTAAGTGTGTGAGCATGCCCAGTATGACCTTTCCGTATGTTGTTGACTGAAATTTGCTAAATTTAAGTGTGTGAGCATGCCCACTATGTGTATATATACTATATGTGTGTGAAAAATCAAGTTATTTTTTACTTCAGGGCTCACCTTTGTGTTGTACATCGACAGGAAGCATGCTGTCCCTGCAGGGCTTCCATGAGTCAATTTGCATAGACTTATCAACATTTCTACATACAGGGGGGACATATTTTATTTGTACATTTCTACCCGGGGGGGCACACCTGACTGTTACTGTGGGTGTACATAGGATGAGGGGTACACCTGACACTTATACACATTTGCTAGGCCTGCACTGCTATGTCAGGTACTCCATTTCAGTCTGTACTGTTGCCTATCGTACTGGCTTGAGGCATACCACTGTACTACAGACCTTAGCTTCCAATTACACGCATATTACTTTGTGACTTCATAGCCTACCCAACCCACATCACACTGCCTGGCCTGCTGTTATCTGTCTGCATAAGCCTGGGGGGAGGGTTACTCATATGCCTCCTCAGAGAGCATGATACAGCATTTGTTTGTGTTTGCATTTGTCTACAATTGTCCTGCTGGATGTGACTGTTAGGTATGTGACCCTCCCCAACTGGTATGTGTGAGTGACTTAAGTTGTATCTGTAACAGTGAAATGCTGTTATGGCTTAGTGGTTCAGTACTGTGACTGTAGTGCACAGTATCCCGAGTTCGAGCCCTATCACTGCTTTTTATTTTCCTGCTGGGCAGACCTGTCTAGTTAAGGAGCAGTAAAGCAGGTGTGAGCGTGTTTACCCGACTTTGCCCAATGTTGTCCAACTTTGCCCGACATTGCGCTGGTTAGCGCGGTGCGCAGCTACGCGCAATTGTATTTAAATATGCTCAATACTGGTAAAATGTGCTTAGCAGTGCTTTATATTGCTTAAAATAGGGCACTCATGCCTCAAGTGGTGCTGCAGGGCTGCCTATGTCGGATGCACATAGTACACTCCCTATACATGTTTGAAAACAGGTAGTGTCAAGTTAGGCATCCCTTTTACTGTATGTGCGAGTCAGAGAGAGGTGTCATTTCCAGGGTTCCTACTGAGTCAGTGTATGTGCTATGCGTTGCCTCTTTGCCAAGGCCAGGGCATACTGGGCACGCCTCCTTCTGCCTACTGGGGCAGGCTCAGGTTGTTCTTCCTCTGAGTCACGCTGTGCCTGTGCAGGCCTTGGCAATGGTGGGGGGCTGTTTGGCCCTGCCCCATGCTGTTCCTGCTGCAGCTGTTTCCGCAGGATCATATTGTGTAGCATGGCACATACCATAACAATTTGGGTACATGTAGTTGGGGAGTACTGCAAGGCTCCACCAGATGTGTCCAGGTACCGGATCCGTGACTTGAGTATCCCAAACACACGCTCAATTATGTTTCTTGTTTGTGCGTGTGCCTCATTATGGAGTTCTTGTTCAGGTGTGTGTGCATTTCTGATGGGTGTCATCAGCCACAGCTCCAGTGCGTATCCAGAATCCCCCACTAGGTGACCATCAGGGATGTCCCTGTTGGCATATCTCTGGTACAGTTGTGTCAGATGCCAGATGTGGGAATCGTGATAGCTTCCAGGGCAGCCAGCACACACATTCATTATTATGCCCTGGGCATCACACACGACCTGACAGTTGATGGAGGGGAAGCCCTTTCAGTTGATGTAGACCCTACCCCGCTCACCGGGTGCTGCTTTGATGTGTATGTGCGTGCAGTCTATTGTACCCACTACCTCAGGGTATTCTGCTATTTGGTGGAAAAGACGCAAATTGCTGGCCAATGCCTCATTGGGAATTAGGGAAATATACGTGGTCACCGACATGTGCTGACATGGCAACCAGGAACTGGTGGAGTACCCTGGATGCTGATGCCTGTGAAATCCCCATCATATCACCAGTTGGTCTTTGGAAGGTACCTGTAGCTAGTATTCTTATGCCAACACATACCTTGGTATCCACTGGGATGGGTTCCCCTCTATTGGTTCTGTGTGTGAGGCGTAGCCGGCACAGCTCAACAATTTGCTGTAGGAGGTCTCTGTCCACCCTATAGTGCTCCACTATCTCCAGCTCATGTAGCCCCTGGTAGGTTACCCTGGGTCTGTACACTCTTCTCTGTCTCCTCACTGTGGGTTGCTTAGCAGCATTCACAACATCACCACCCTCAGCACCTTGCACATGTTGGTTTATGATAGCAAGAGCAGCCCCTAACATTTTGTCTGACTTAAGTTTTTTAAGCTTTCCCTGTTTGTATACTGCAGTGTTGCAGAGTTCTTGGGAAAAACAGGGGGGAATGCTCTTTGCAGAGTTTAAAGTGCTGGGCTGGGCTGGGCTAGGCTAGTCTGCTGCCTGTGTAATTGGCTGATTTTGATATATTTCACCTGACAGATCTGCTAGTTCTCCTTGGTTAACTTCCTACTACTTCTTTTCTTTCCTTTTGCCTTTCTGTTTCCGCCTGGGGGGAAGTGCCGTGCACACGCTGTGTGCATGTTTGTAAGGAGTTTCCTATATTTTAACATTGTGCACCTTTGGTTTGAGGTTTTCAAATAGGACAACTGTAGGCACGCCTCTTGCAATCCTAAGAAACTCAAAGCAAACATAAGCCACTGTGCTCCAATTAGCTTACAGCCTGTCTGACACACCCCCCTCATGATGTCACCTATATTCTAATCTACTACTCATCTACTCCTACACTCTTGGGACATGGCTCACATGCTGGGGAAAATTGGGATTCACTATCCTTATCCTCATTTACACAGGATTGCCTACTAATGCATGGTTACATCTCTGACACTGAGCTTCCCCCCTTAGCAACCACTACTCAGTGGCCATGTTGTCTTCAGCCTGCCATTCACCTGCATGGCAGAATAAGCTTTTTAGCGAAAATGCCTATTTTTGGCTTTTTTTTAAATTATTTTCTTGTTTTTATAAGCGCCGCACGTTTGCGCTATGCTTAAACATCAGAGATCGGGGGGGGAGTTAGATTTTTTATATTTTTAAACATTTATAAATGCCAATGGCCTTATATTTGGCCATTGGCATGCTTCCTCAACTGTATGCATCCTTTATTTGGAGCTGTCATAGCTCCGTTTAGCTATTTGCAGAACGGTACTCCATTACCAACGGAGTACATTTCTGCAGATAACACTAATCTTCCACGGACAGGTTAGTGTTTCCTGGATCGCAAATTTACTTCATTTGCATAGATTTCACCAGCAAATGAGGTAATTTGCATACCATGACGCTGTCCGTGCAAGAGTAGCTTTAGCAGCTCTCGTGCATGCCCCTACCGGCTGTTCCTGGATCGCACAGCAGACATATTGCCTGTTTGACGTCTTACACTACTCTACACCTCCGTGCAAGCTTTTGAGAAGGAATGTCTTATTTTGCATTGTCTCAAGTTAACAGTACTAATATTTTAAAAGTGTTCCTGATTGTCCCTGATTATTTTTGGAGTTGTCCTTGATTCTGTTGGGATTTGTCCCGGATTGGTTGAGAGCTATGTATATTTTCCTAAAATCTCAGGACATTCGCATTTTTCATGTTTTTTTTTCCACTGGACACAACTGTCCAAATAAGGACTGCCTTGCATCAAGAAGGAGAGGTGGTAACGCTATCTAGATTTTTTTTTTTTACCAAGTGTTAATCTACTGGTCATGGTTTAAAATTACTGTAATACAAGGTACCTAATGTGTGGCAAAGACATGCAATTTAAGAGGTATATGACTTTTTTGTTTTTTCATTAAAAGGTATATGATTACCCAAGTATAAAATTAAAACGGTGTAACCCATCACACACATCTGAGGAGCATCATACTGTGATCTCAAACTATATTTCAGTCTGTAGCAGAAGAGTCCAATATGAATCAACCCACAAATAAATTATATAGCTGAATGCCTATGAGCTCCAGCCTAGTTTCGGTATTATAACTAACCAGCTCAGAGCATTTACACCTCCCTGTGCTTATTTTGAGGGCTTCTCCCGCATCCTGGGTTGAGGGAAAATTTTCAATTCATAGGGTTATAGTAAACAATTTACAAGCTATTAAAATAATCCAATGTCAGAGTTAAACCCTTTACCTTGTGATAATAAAGGAAAGGCAAGCATAGGAGGACTATGGCTGACCAAGTTTGCAGATGACTGCAAACTAGGGGCTATAATGGACTCTCTGGCTGACACAGATATCCTCCAAAAGGATCTCACTGAGACGGATACCTGGTGTCAAAATCATGGCCTCAAGCTAAATGCCAAAAAGTGCATAGTCACCCCCTTTGGAAAAAACAAAGTACCCACAAACTACCACATAAGTGGTAGTCCCCTAAATACGGAAGACGTAATAAGGGATCTGGGGACCCAAGTAGATAGTAATCTCACCTTTGATAATCACATTGCCAAAGTGGTTAGAAAATCCTTCTACGTGGCCCACCTAATCACAAAAGGGTTCACATCTAGATTAAAAGAGGTCATTGTGCCCCTCTACTCATCACTCATCAGACCCATCATAGAGTACAATGCCCCATTTGGGATGTACCTTACAAGACACCTGCAACAGCTGGAAAGACCACAGAAGTACCTCACCAAGAGAATCACTGGCCTCAAACAGATGCCCTATGCCTCTCGACTGAAGAAACTCCAGCTGTACTCGGTTGCATACCGCCTACTCAGTGGTGATCTCTGCCTGACATACAAGGCCATGTCCAACTCAGAATTGATGGACATGCTCCACCTAAAGAAAACCTTATCCCCTCGAGCCACACGCTCTAGGGATCTAAACCTCATCTCCACAACAATAAATAGGATGTGCTGGAGGGATAGATTCCTGTCCCAGAGACTTCCCATGCTTTGGAACAAGATTCCAATCTACATTAGGCAGAGCTCCTTGCTAACACTCTTCAAAAGAAACCTTGAGGAGTGGATGGGAAACAGAAAGTTTACCCTGGGCATCACTGCAGTGGCTCTGCTGGACAGAGGCACAGGGAACTAATCTAAGGGAGTGGCGAAAGCCAACACATTCTGGCTAGGCTTATAAATGCCTTCAGGCGGATAGCCTAGTACTTACCTATGAACCTATAAACATTGCTGGCATTATGCCAACCTCATCCTTCTGCAGTTTTATCAAATCAAATACAAAACATCTGTTTTAGACACCATGAATGCGGTAACATTTTTTTCAAGAAGACTATTTACTAATTTGGTTCCTTTATAATCAGCAATAGCTGTATATGTTTATCCTACCAAGTGTAAGGTTTCAACAGGTATTCTTTATCATTTTATCCCAGTTCAAGATTGCAGGGGTGGAGGACCAGCGCTAAGCCAACAGCATAACATGCATAACGCATTGTCAGAACTTAATTCTAGCTAGGACATCAGTTTACAGCAGGACAGTCAAACACAACCATACCCACCTACAGACAATTAAGAGCACCACCAAGTCGGCTACAGTACGTACTAGAAACACTGCTCCAGCATAAAAATATAATTCAGATTCTCTAGTTGGCTCTCAACCTTCCATTTCGAAAATGTGGAATATTACTAGTAATGTGGGAAAAAACTGGAACGTACTTAACACAATCTTGTAATGGTCTCAACAAACAAGCTGACAGCATGAGTTACTTTATACTTGCAAAAGTTCTTTTGAAGAGTATGATTCGATATTTTTTTCTATTGATATCATAAAAAAAGCTCTTGATGATGGTGTGACGGACTCTTTTAACATGTGTTTTTAAGTGTGGAAACGAAGAACAATTCTTAGCACTTTTCACAATAACATACACATGAAAAATAAGTGGATTCAAGAAAACATTTACAGTGAGACTCGAACTTCGGACCCACCAATTACAAAACTGAAGCACTAACCGCTATGCCACTATACAATCGCACTAATTTTTCGAAATTAAGATAGAAGGCTTTCATAAAAAAGATACATTTTTGTTGTGTGAACATTTGAGAATATTTTGCTTCTGTGATCAGTTAGCTATTACCTTTTAGCCAATTACCCTCCAAGCTACAAATAAAGTGCTTTTAACTAGCACCGCCTATACATAACCCAGCTTTTCACAACGTGGGGTTATTTACAAGGCTTTTCAATTTCTGAATGCGGAAGGGGAGGTGTTCTAGGTAATACATTGAAGTAATAGACTGGGTCATCAAACAGACATTGTTATACCAGAAAATGCACTTTTTATCTAAACTTTAAAAACCTAAGGGAATAGCTTAATGAAGAAAATATACCTGACAGCAGCTAATAAAAAAGTCTTCAGTGCCATACGCTCCGCCTTCCCTTCGAGTTTAGGGATCTGCCACAGATGTATGGCAGCGTGCTGATTGTAAAGAAGTAACCCTCTGCTGGTGCTAGCTGCAGGCTGCATAGTAGTACTTGGAGTTTGATTGTATGGCAGTAAGCAGACTCCCGACCTTTTATTTTAAAGTAACATATCAATTTTCGTCATGAGCAAACAACATCGGATGGAAACACGTTAGTCAATCTTCTATTAATTCAGTTACATCAACTAGGCCCCGTATCAACTCTGAAGCCTTGGTGTTTCCTGATCCATGTATTACCAATGGTGGTCCGACTAGCACCGGGTACGCTTCAGGAATACTTACTTCCCGGGGTATGTATATAATGTTTTCCCCTGTTATATTTTACAGATGCTTCTTAAACGCTTTGGGTTAGTTGTTATTATTTTAAGCTAGTAGCAGTGTTTATGAACAATTATTGCGTTTTGCGTTGATGAGTAAGAAATACGTGCTATATTATTTGTTTACTTTTTAATGTGTAGATTTTTTTTCTAGTATGAGCTTCATTATATTTAACTAATTATATGATAGTATGAGTTGATTGTAGGACTCGAACCCGAAATTTTTGTGTATTAGACCAGCGTTATACCATTAGGCTAGAAGCTCACGTGATGTTAAATGTGTACTTGGCAGACTTATTTGTCTTAACCTTTTTATTTGTATAGTAATACTGTATGTTTTTAAGCGTGGTAGTGGTCATTGATAGTATTAATATTTTGGAGCTTATGATGTAGATAAAGTCTGAGTTTGCTATCAATTTAAATAATGGTGAGAACAACTTTGCAGTATAGTTCTAAGACTTACAAATGGCCAGTTCACCAGAACCACAAAACTGCTAATGTGATTATTGAATTTCTGTACAAAATCTTCCTGATATTTTTCAGAACATCTCTTAATTTACCTTGTATATTTTTTCCCTGCCCCTCATACATTTTGCGATTTTCTGGACAGTCGTTACGGATTACATTCACTGAGCAAAGCTATGCATGCCCTTTGTAGACATCTGATTCTTAAGAAAGTGCATAACCCATCTTTCCGTTATTTCAACATATAAGTAAAACAAAAATCTAGTTCACAAAAAGACGGATCGATCACAGAAACTAGAGAGAGTCCAGGAGGAGAAAAATGTAGATTAATTTTAGATACGTGATATAAGGAGCAGTTGAGAATAGAGGGTGCATGTAGATGAGGCAGGGATTGTGACTGGTGTGCAGTGGAAGAGTACTTGCAGTGAAATTTTGGATGGTGGTGTCTTTTGAGTTGTGCTTTGAAAGTGAGGAAAGAGGAAATTTCCTTTACGTGTGTTTTTGTTGTGGGGTGCGATGAAGAGTGGTCCATACAGTACATTTGGTTTGCAGGCTCTATAGTGAGTAGTCAACTGAAAGAAGTTGCAGAGGTTGTAGGGGTGGATTTGTTATGCAGTTTGGCAGCTAGATGCAGGTTCCAGTTGAATAACAGAAAAAAAAAAGAAAATACGCCTAATTTTGAGCCTTTCTCCCTCATTATTTCTGGTGTTGAACTTGATCT
Organism: Protopterus annectens; assembly: GCF_019279795.1. Taxonomy (NCBI): domain Eukaryota; kingdom Metazoa; phylum Chordata; order Ceratodontiformes; family Protopteridae; genus Protopterus; species Protopterus annectens. The sequence goes on along the minus strand of NC_056737.1, from coordinate 693,062,053 downwards.
TTGAACTTAAAGGTTCAGTGCTACAGCATCTTTAAGAGTAGCGGCATAATGATGTAAAGAGGGAAGGAAAATTCAGATTTTTTGTTGACCAAGACAGTTACATAATTGTTTTATTTTTACACTTAATACATTTTTTAATGGAGGAGTGTTGGATACTGTGTTCCTTGTTTGGCAGTGATAACTTTCAAGGACTGTCATTCTAGGCTTGTCAGTCATATTTATTATTTGACTAGTGCTACTTATTCAGTTTAGCCTTGCTGCTTTCTTCACTTCCATTCAGTCTTTGCCCCAGCACCACTGCCTTTACCAGTGTGATTTTAGTTTTTGCATGAAAATGCCATTTGTGTGGCCAGAAAGCGTTAACAGTTTTACAAGTAGACTTTCCAGTGAGCTGTCTATATTTAAGTATTGACTGAGGTAATGTTCTTGCAGTCGATGGAATTCCCAAAAGTTTCTCCAACACTACAGTTCAAAAGCATTAATTTATTTTTTCCAACACACAGCCTAGCCTATAGTCCAGCTCTTAGACCGTGAGCTGTTGCGGTGAAAATGATTGCTAACAAAATTCTGTATAAACAAAAAGCTTTGTAGCACTTGTGGTGGTTAATATTTTATCAAACTTTGCCATACTTTCCTCCCAAAAAGCAAATAATTTCATGGCTGCAGTTACCAAATACAGAAATCTTTGAGCCCACTTTTCCTCCACTTCTCTATCTGTCTGCAAAGAATTTGTTGGGGTAGATGGTATGCATATCAGTTTTTAGGCCAAGTGGCATAGCCAGCTTTTGCAGTTTTGACATGATGCTAGGCTTAAGCTCAAGTTTAAGGTTATAAGATGTTAAAGCTGACTTAATTCTCACTGTGCAGACCAAGACGCCGAGCAGGTCATGTAAACGGCTATTGCTGTTGGTCAAAGTGATAGTTAATGTCTACTGAGTTCGAAAACTTAAATGAATAAAAAACCTGTATTGCCTCTGGATAAGTGATGCTATTTGTAAGACTTCTCTCCACCACCCTTCAAACATGTATATCATTAACCTCAAATATTTTTTTTCTCTCCACTACTCTCCATATTTACCTATCACTAATATTGATAAAAGCAATGCTTTCTGACCCATAGTCACTTACCGTGTTATACCCCACAAGTTGTACTTGGCTGCCGAACTGTTTTGTTTACTTTATTGTCAAGAATTACTAAGAACCATTATTCTTCCAAATATTGCACAATTTTATACAGTTACTGTTGATTTTATTATAACATAGTCAGTTTACAGTACTTGGAGCTTACCTCCTCAGGCTTCCACTGCCAGACGGACTTTCTCAAACAGGAAATGCAAATAAATAAGATTTCTTACTTTGTACCCCTTTTACTTTGGTTGTACTGAGTGGGGTGGAGAAGTCTTGTTCTAAATTTTCATACACAATGTTGTGCACTTGTATGTATGTGCACATAATACACAAATGTACAATGCATTATGTTTTTCTGAATGTTTAATTTTAACAAGACATTTCAGCTGTAATTTACTATTATGAAGTTTTGTGGGGTAGTTCAGGGTGCTGGAAGCTGCAGTTTGTTTTTGAATTTCAGGGATATTTGCAGGTAGTGTTGTAGTGGGTGCCATTCTGTGCGACTTTTGAACAGAATTATAGGGGTAATGTGTACCTTCCAGCACTGTTGTATAGTCTTGGAGATTGGATGTATTAAATTGCTATAGTTTGGTTGGGGGTAGCTTGACTTTTGCAGAAACACGTATTTTAGAGGTTTTGATGGATTGGGTGTCGTATATTTTTTTATGCATTGCCTTCTGATGAATTTGACAGTACTGCGACACTCGTATTGCTGCAATTTAGAAATTATATTCTAAACTCTAGAATGTGTACTGTTTTTGGTAATTGTCCATTTAGGACATCCTTTTTTCCATTGTGGAAGGGAGAGTAGGTGGTTATTGTAGCAGAAAGTAATTCTGTAGAATGTGTAATACAGGACTCTGTGAAGTCATACAATATGTGGAATAGTGCTTCATTCCCTGATATGTAATGTGTCTGTTAGCAAATGGTAGATGGATAATTAAGAGCACTGGGAGCAGCCTTGTGAGTTGAAATTATCCTTTGGTGCACTTTTATGTTGCTTTAGAGATGGCACATGGATAGGAGAATGTAGGTGTATCTAATACTCCAAAGTTTGGCAGCAGACATCTGGATAGCCCTTGCACTAGAGGCTGGATGTGAGATCTATATGCCTAGATGAATTGCAGAAACCTTGGGGTACTGCAGCTTGCCCATGTAAGATTGATGGCAATATGATTAAAGAAGTGTAGCACAATAGATTTTCATCTAGAGATAGAAATGTAAGAACCATTTTATATAGGAGCTATACTGATATAGACAGATGGCTCCCATTCAGAAGACTGAAAGACCAAAAGACTGATTCTCAGAGTACCTTAAACATAAAATATTGAAGGATGAAATTTGCCCCTTCTCCACTGTTGTGTGATGTTGAAGTTGGTATGTGTAATTAGCAGGGTGTGTGGGGTACACAGCCCCCACCATGAGGGGTGCAGGGGGCTTGCGTCCTGCATTAAAATGTTCTCAATATTTTGAGTTTTAGGTATTTCGAGATTCTGTTGTTTGGTCTTTCAGTCTACTGAATGGGATCCAGATAGACATATGTACTCGCAACCTGTTTTATAAAAAATTGAGTTTTGAGTGCATGAGAATGAAATTTAAATTGCAGTTTTGAGAACTTCAACTTTAATAGCAATAATATCACAGAAATGTATGTAGTACATGGAGTGCTGCCATTATGCTCCTGAATCTGGGGAAAAAGAGAAAAACACAACTTTGTATTAAACCCCTTTCTGATGTAAGAGAGATGCTTAGCAATACTTCAGGTAGCGTTCTTTGCTGTTAAGTGCTAGTTTTATGTTGGAGCATTAATAACAGCCAGCGCAGAGCAACTAAGTGTTTTTACAGTTTAGAAGCTGTAATGGGAGTTTGTTGTCCCACAAAAAGAAAAAAAAAAAGTAACAAGTGAAATGCCTGCTTTATAATCCCATACATTTATCAGAGACTCTGTTTCTGGCCACTGATCATGTTGCTGTGCTAAAGGTAAGCCGTAAAACTCTTAGGAGCACTGGAACAATACTAGGCAAGCAATGACAGGGATCATGAGAGGCCTTAGATGTATGCAACTTTAAGTAGACAGACTTAAAGGTTCTGGCCACCCTTTGAGTTCTTTTTGTGAGAGGTGGTGGTTGGTGTAATGGTTATGGTATTTACCTCACAGGCACAATGTACAGGGTTTTATTCTTGCTTTTGAGGGACAATGTCTAATATTAAAATGGACAAAAAAGTCACCTAGCCTAATACTTATCTATACATCTTTAATAGTGCCTACCTCCCAAGTCAGACAGGGCCATACATGATAACCCTGGTGTCAGTTTGTTTACCCATCCAGTCATCAAGAGTACTCTCAAAGGCAGGCAAAGTAATACTTTGCTTAATTTGCAGGGGCATCTTATTTAGTAGGCTGAGAATACATTGAGTTAGGAATCTCTCTCTCCAGCGAAACATTGATGGTGTAAATTTAGGTCTGTAGTTTGGGTGTATGTAGAACCATTGATTTTGCAAATAAATAAGAGGTCTAATAGGATTGGGTCCTTCGTGACCAGAAAAGCAAGTCACATCAGAGCAGCAGGTAGGCTACTAAGTATTAGGAGAGCTGTGCTAATCTGTGGCTAGTTGAAGGATTTAAGACCTTTACATTTTTTTTTTGTGTAAAAACATTGGGGCCTTTCCAGTTGAACAATTGCCTGGTATTTCTATGTTCCAAAGGGGGCATTGCATTTTAACGATAGGTCTGGTAAATACAGTGGTAAAACAGATTTTATTTGGATCTTCCCTTGGTAATTAACTGGGTCAGATAGAAGGGTTTCCTGGCCGATGGAAACACAAAGATTGATGTCAACATAAGTAGCCAGTTATCTCTATAACTGTATGTTTGAAGAGGAGTGCCAGTTATAGAATATGAAGTGGTAACGGCTTGTTCTGAAGCTACTATACTGCTGTTTTATTCATTTTATTTATTTTGCTTTTAGTTTTTAATTTTCAGTACACTAGAAGTGCATATTCCAGCCTTTTTTGTAGCACTTTACTATCAGTGGGTTCGTGAATAATGGTTCCCAGCAGTTGCAGTCATTGGCAAACATTTCAACCACACTACAGAAGTATTGACTCGGATGTTTGTGAAATAAATGCCAAACAGGAGAAGGCCTAATGCTGATCCTTATGGTACTCCCACTAGTTACAATTTTATGTTCAGAGAGGGTACCAGCAACTACACTATTTGGGATCTGTTGGATACTGTTTTCAGTCTGGCAGACAATGTAGCGCGCTCTCAAGTTTTTCTGACTTTTCAATAATGCCAGTATTGGGAATAGTGTTAAAAGCCTTGGCCAGGTCAAGATATGCAGTGTATAGAAGGCCAAGATATGCAGTGTGTACAAAAGTGCCCACTGTCCACAGCCACTGTAACATGAAGAGTATCCTAGGTTCTGGAGGTGGTACCTGCACTTCACAAAACCACATTGAAAGGGGTCTAGGTCAGTTAAGTTACTTATGTCTGCATAAATTAGTTCTGCTATGATTTGTTCCATAATTTTGCATATAAGGCTGGTGTGGCTGATCTTATAATTACTGGGTGTGTTGGGGGCTCTCCCTTGTGCAGAGTAGTCAAAGGAGCTGTTTTCCTGATATCAAGGACAAACCCTGTGGCAGGCTACGGTTGAAGAGTTTAAGTAGAGGCTTGGATAATGCATACTTGGCATTGATGAAAATGCAGCCTGTTATTTTTTCTTTTCCTAAAGAAATATTTTAGCTTTTGATTGGAATTCTAAGATTTGTTCCAAGATCATTTCAGCGGAAAACAAATTTTCAAGGACAGTGGGAGCAACAGTGTGGGTAGTTGGGGTAAAGTTGGCACTAAATTGTCTGTTAGCATATTGGCTAAATCCTTGGGATTGGAATTTGTGATAATATATTGCTGAACATAGTTTCTTAATTTTGTGATGTCAGAGAAGAATGACTTGTAGTTTCCTTTAGTATCCGTAGCAACCTTAACATTCATACTCTACTTTACATTTTCTAATAGTTTAAGTTCCTTGCTAGCATGTTTCAGTGTTGTCTTGAGATAGGCATAGGGATTTCTTGCAACATTGCATTATTATTATTCTCATTTTGTTGTACGGTTTATTAATCTACCAGAGAGGTTTATTCCTGAATTTACAATGTATAGAACTGATGATTTAGAATCTTCTCTGCAGATATTTAGATGTTGGTAAAAATTGGGGATGAATGTTCCAGCCCTCTGTTGGATTCATTGGGGGGGCATTGTTGACAGTTTTGAGTACGCCTTCTATAATTTGACGTAGGTTTGCACTGGAGAAATCCATAAAGATGTTTTCATTTGGTTGTGGGATGGTGCCATTAAGCCTAACAGAGAAGGTAGCTAATTTGTGGTCAGATCTGGTAAACTGGTATAAGGAGATGAGTGGTGGAGTAATAGGCAGGGGCTAGATTGGTAGGTAGTTTTACAATTTGCTGCATTGCATTTGTATTAAAGTCTAGGAAGTGCTGAGCAGATCTATTTTTAGAGGTGAAAGTGTGTCAGTTAATGATTTGGGTAATTGGATTCTGCTAACAAGATGATGTTTGGTCTAATGTTTTAATCCTTCAGTGATATTAAGGAAGGTAACTTCCATGATCGCAGGAAGGGCATTGATGGCAATCTGTAGCAGTAATGAAGTAATAGTTGGATGTGTTACAAGTGGTTTGGATCTTTAGGACAGCAGATTAGGGTCATGAGTAATTTAACAAGAAGCGTTTTTATTTTTCTGGGCAAGTACATACTCTTCCACATTTACCTAAGGGCCTTCAGGCTTGATGGGTTTTAACCCTGGTATAAAGGGAATGCTGTCATTGCACTGAAACCATGAATCATTGGCTATAAACATAGGACTGTATTTGAGTTGCAGGAGGGCCTCCTGTTCTGATTATCTTTCAGTTTAGATCCCCAACATTGGGTGATGCCACCATGATGTCCGAATTCTGATTTGAATGTGCTGTGTAGGAATGTCCAGTAGGGAAAGACTGCCTAAAAAGCATTATAGGGCAGCAGAGGCTTTAACCAGTATGCAGAAGATCTGGTGTGAGAGGTGTAAGCCATCCTTGGTGAAATAAAGTTGTTTACCATCTTATCCCAGGATGACTCGTATTGGATGCCCGTTAGAATGACACCAACTACTTAGCCAGTTGTTATAGGCATTTATCTTGTCCTGCTAACTAGTATGAGGTACTTAATGAGTTATGATCAGGTCTCTCTTGGTGTAACCATCTTGACTTATGTTTTTGACATGGTTATCAAGAATCGCTTCTCAAGCTTCACTTTAAACAGTTTTGAGATAAAAGTGCTTGACACCTAGCTGTCTTGTCATATGCCTCTGCTGTTTATCAGTCATCCATTTGTCTTGCCCATTCGTTTATCATCACCACAGCAGGGAAACATGAGTGGACATTGCTCCTTCACTCCTGTCTCAACCCCACCATGTCCTAACAGTGCCAGGACCATTAATTGAACCAAAATCACTTCTTGGGATAGGGTTGCACCCATCTGTGCCACAGAGCTGGGTCTTAAATATCTAAAAGTTTGTGATTGAAACCCAGTCCTCTCCATTTTGCATAGAGGTAGATTAAAGCGGCTGGTGAAAGGAAACTGTTAAGGCAAGAGAAGGAGGTAGCCTGGAAAGGAATCTTTTTGCTCTCCTGTGTAAATGAACATGAAAGGAACACACTGATTAGCACCTCTGTTCACCTGTTATCTACTTGAGAGATGATCACAAAATTATGTAACAGAGAGATGATCCAGACTACATCAAGACTGCCATGACTGTGCCATTGTCCCTCCTTTACTCAGCCCTCATCAGGCCTGTCAGTGAATGTAATGTCGCCTTTGGTATGTGTCTGTCCAGACACATGGAACAACTGCAATGCCCACAGAGATACCATACTAAAAGGATACAAGGCCTAAACAACCTGTACTTCATGGACTGATTGAAAGGCCTGTGTTCTACAGACTGCTAAAGAGAGGACTATGTCTGGCATAGAATTCCTCCTCTGACACATTACTGATGGAGTTGCTGCATATCAGCAAGTCAAATGGCATCAGAAATACTCTGTCTAAGGATCTAAACCTCTTCTGTAACATCAACAGAACTGTTTGGAAGGACAGATGCATCTAGAAGAGGAAACTTGTGCTGTGGAACAGACTCCCCATCCACATAAAACAAAGTTCATCCCTGTCCATATTCAAGCTGATCCAACGCGAATGTACAGGAACGGAAATTGGCGGGGCAATACAGTCCACATACACTATTCCAACCACTTCTGGTTTCCAGTCAACACTATGTTCACTTCAGCACAAACGAATACAAAATCTGGTCAAGATAAAAACGTTTAAATTTATTAACCCAATGACAAAGTTCGGCAAGCGCTTTCACCCAAAAGGGTTTCTTCAGGCCATAAAACAGAAAAAAAAAAATACAAATTCAAAGTGTCCTATATATACTGTATATATGCTCAGCTGACCATGACATCATTTCCTACTACAGGATAAAGCTCTAACTAAATAGAATACTTAAAAATTCGTACATAAATATATTGTTTTTCAACTATTAAAACTGTATTATACATATATATGTGTATCACTAAATTATTATTAGTCCATTATTCACATATACCTAAAAATATATAAAAATTCGGTTTCTTAATACATTCAAATTTCATTCATAGACTTATAACACGAACATATGGTACATAAAATTAATAAGCAATGATGAATTCCTTGAGTCTATACCCTAACTCTTCTCCCTTTTAATATCGGCTTCAGGGGTACTCTCTAATTCAGTCCAGGGGGTCGATCCGCTCTCAACCTTATAATCCACTTAGTTTCAGTCTGTTCAGTCTGATTCATTATATCACCCCTCCTTATGGTGGGTCTATTCATCTGTATAACTAAAAAGTTAAACACATGTTCAGATGAAGTTTCTATAACATGTCTAGAAAAGGCATTTTTATCGGATTTGATTTGAATATTGTATTGATGTTCCCTAATCCTATCTTTAAGTCTCCTGTCAGTCTTGCCCACATAAAACGCTGGGCAAGACCGACAGGTGGCAAGATAGATCACATGTTAGGTGTTACAAGTTGCTCTAGGGTGAAAATAATAACGCTGAGTGACTGGTTGAGTAAACATGGCTGTACTATCTATCATAGGGCAATAGCTATACCTATGACAGGGTTGAGTGGTTCCATTAATGGGACCAAACATAAGGTGGTTATCAACTCTCTGCGAACCACATAGCATCCTCTGTAAGTTAAGCCGATTCTTAAACCTAAAACTAGGTCTACTACCCACTATGCCCTGAATGTCGGGATTAACTGTCAGCAAATCCCAATGCTTAGAGTATATATCTCTAATCGCACTAACATCTTGCGTGTAGTAAATTGACACTCTAGTTTCATTTCTAATAGAAACCGCCTCGTCCATCGTACCTGTTCGTTCTAAGATGGTCTCATTCCTGGCCATAAAATATGGTGCTGCCCTGTCCTTTCCGAGGTCATCAATCCCCATAAAGCCTCTCTCTATTTCTTGTGAATGGTAGGATCTATCAAATAATTGTCGTTGTAATTTCAATAATTCATTCTGAAAACCAGTTTCAGTTGAATTAAGTCGTGAGACTCGCATCATCTGTCCTCTTACTATATTATTAAATACATACCTGGGGTGCATACTGGTCCTGTGTAAAAGAGAATTCCTATAACAGGATTTCCTATGGACCCCAGTATTCAATAACCCATTGGGGAGTCTCTCAACAAACATCTAAATAAGAAACCATCGTATGTGAAGCATTCATTGTGAATCTTAAATAAGTTGTCAAAGAATTAATACGTGTCAAAAAGTTAGATAATTCATCTATACCTGCAGTCCAAATCAAGAAAAGGTCTACAAAACGTACATAGAATACAACTGACCTTTTAAATAGAAACAGCTCATTTGAAATGGAACTTTCCCAATCAGCCATAACCAGGTTGGTGTAGCTATTGGCACATGAAGTGCCCATAGCTACGCCATCCCTCTGGCTGTAAATTTTATTATTAAATGTAAAAATATTATTAGTTAGTACAAGTCTTAACAATTCACATAGAGCATCAATGGATGTCTCAATGATGGACTTATAGTCCTGTAGACATCTCAGAACGCATTCAATGCCATCTTCATTCGGAATGATGGTAAATAGAGACTGGACATCCAAGGTGACTAGCAAATATGACAAGTCTTCTGGTATAGTTGACATTCTATCATATAACATCATTAAAAACTGTTTGGTATCTCATAAAATGTAATTATAAGAGTTAACTATGGGTCTAAATCTAGTTTCCAAGTACGATGAAACTGGTTCTGTAGTCCAGCCCCTCCCAGCAACAATAGGCCTCATTGGAGGATTTGTAGGATGTTTATGTACCTTAGGCATTCCCTGAATACTAGGTATTAAGGGATCTTTTACTAAAAAAAAAATTAAACAGTTGGTCAGTAATATATCCTCCTGCTCGAAGGCTCAATATTGTATCTGTAACCCTCTTAATTGTTCTGTCCACCTGATGTGAATATAGTCATAGAACTGGCCATCTGATAACATAGTCTCCATTCTATTTACATAATCGTCCCTATCCATAATGACGACTGGGCCGCCTTTATCGGCTGGCCTAATTATAATATTCTGGTCATTCTTAAGTGTTCTTAGAGCTACTCTTTGTCCTGGTGATAAATTACCAAACCATTTTCTATTCCTACTATTATTATCAAGGTTATACAGATCTTCCTCAACAAGTTTCGAGAAAGCATCAATCAACGGGTGCAGATTAGGCATATAAGTACTCGGTTTTCTAAAATTCAGCGAAAACCCGGTGGAAGAGGCATCACCATAGTCTAATCGCTACTGTATATTACGTGCGAACATTTTAACATCAATCACTGAGTCAGTCACATCGCTCTTAACGGAAGGAATAAAAGTAAGTCCCTTCTCTAGGACTGCTATCTCATCCCGTGATAGCGGTCTCTTCGAGATATTCCAAACTAATGATTGCTGGTTCTCTCCCACATTTTCTTTTAAAGTTGGCCCTACTAGGTCCTCGTCTCAGTCTCCTCTTCTGCCTTCCCCTGCTCATGGATCTGTCCCTCCCTCCCTTCCGGGGCATGGAAATCGGGAAAGGGTTCGGACCAGATGACCCAATGTTTGGGTCGGCACTGTGATTACTTTTGATTTTCCTTCTGACTGAAGGATCACCCTTCTCTGTTTGGTCAGAAGTTTCTATTAACTCACCCTTCTCTGTTTGGTCAGATGTTTCTATTAACTGTCCAGAATTCACAACGACATTACTAAATAATGTCCTAGGGCTATCATTTTCATTCAAACATTCAGAATCTACAATAGGGGGTACCAATACATTTCTCTTACCATCTCTTGATGTATTAAAGCTGTGGTGACAACATTGTTACCAACATTACTAACAGGTGTATCATTTTTCACAGCATACTTGACTAAAGAGATTGCAGCTTCAGCGTCAAAATTTTGAAGTGTGCATTTCCCGAAAAATTATACCGAGGGGGCTGCGAATTTTAAAAATGCCAGCTACGGGTACATTATATCCAGAACTTTTGTACAAGTGGCAGCAAATCAATATTGACACTAGTTTGCAGTATATGATGCTATTAAATGATTATTTTTGTCCAGAAGAGGAAACATTGCGTAGTCGAATTAGAAAGCAACAATGTTTCATTTCAGGAACATACCCTGTAGCAGCAGTTGATAAAAGCTTCGAGAGACTTTTAGACAATGTTTTTATGTATGAAAGGAAATTGGTGGAACAAAAACAAAACAAGATTCGTAGAGATACCACTGATTTCCAGAAAGGCCAAGTCTTTACTTCGCCTAAGACTATGTTAAGGATAGACTGGGGAAGGGTCCTAATAATAATACCCTTGATATAAGAAATGCTGGTCAAAATGTTTTTAATGACAGAAATATACAATCTGTCAAGTATTCTGTGAAAAATGATATACTTGTTAGTAATGTTGGTAACAATGTTGTCACCACAGCTTTAATACATCAAGAGATGGTAACAGAAATGTATTGGTACCCCCTATTGTAGATTCTGAATGTTTGAATGAAAATGATAGCCCTAGGACATTATTTAGTAATGTCGTTGTGAATTCTGGACAGTTAATAGAAACATCTGACCAAACAGAGAAGGGTGAGTTAATAGAAACTTCTGACCAAACGGAGAAGGGTGATCCTTCAGTCAGAAGGAAAATCAAAAGTAATCACAGTGCCGACCCAAACATTGGGTCATCTGGTCCGACCCCTTTCCCGATTTCCATGCCCCGGAAGGGAGGGAGGGACAGATCCATGAGCAGGGGAAGGCAGAAGAGGAGACTGATAGACGAGGACCTAGTAGGGCCAACTTTAAAGAAAATATGGGAGAGAACCAGCAATCATTAGTTTGGAATATCTCGAAGAGGCCGCTCTCACGGGATGAGATAGCAGTCCTAGAGAAGGGACTTACTTTTATCCCTTCCGTTAAGAGCGATGTGACTGACTCGGTGATTGATGTTAAAATGTTCGCACGTAATATACAGTTGCGATTAGACTATGGTGATGCCTCTTCCACCGGGTTTTCGCTGAATTTTAGAAAACCGAGTACTTACATGCCTAATCTGCACCCGTTGATTGATGCTTTCTCGAAACTTGAGGAAGATCTGTATAACCTTGATAATAATAGTAGGAATAGAAAATGGTTTGGTAATTTATCACCAGGACAAAGAGTAGCTCTAAGAACACTTAAGAATGACCGGAATATTATAATTAGGCCAGCCGATAAAGGCGGCCCAGTCGTCATTATGGATAGAGACGATTATGTAAATAGAATGGAGACTATGTTATCAGATGGCCAGTTCTATGACTATATTCACATCTATCAGGTGGACAGAACAATTAAGAGGGTTTACAGATACAATATTGAGCCTTCGAGAAGGAGGATTTATTACTGACCAACTGTTTAATTTTTTCTTAGTAAAAGATCCCTTAATACCTAGTATTCAGGGAATGCCTAAGGTACATAAACATCCTACAGATCCTCCAATGAGGCCTATTGTTGCTGGGAGGGGCTGGACTACAGAACCCGTTTCATTGTACTTGGAAACTAGATTTAGATTTAGACCCATAGTTAACTCTTATAATTACATTTTACGAGATACCAAACAGTTTTTAATGATGTTATATGATAGAATGTCAACTATACCAGAAGACTTGTCATATTTGCTAGTCACCTTGGATGTCCAGTCTCTATTTGCCATCATTCCGAATGAAGATGGCATTGAATGCATTCGGAGATGTCTACAGGACTATAAGTCCACCATTGAGACATCCATTGATACTCTTATGTGAATTGTTAAGACTTGTACTAACTAATAATATTTTCACATTTAACAATAAAATTTACAGCCAGAGAGATGGCGTAACTATGGGCACTTCATGTGCCAATAGCTACACCAACCTGGTTATGGCTGATTTGGGAAAGAAACAGCTTATTTGAAATGGAACTATTTAAAAGGTCAGTTGTATTCTATGTACGTTTTGTAGACTACCTTTTTTTGATTTGGACTGTAGGTATAGATGAATTATCTAACTTTTTGACTCATTAATTCTTTGACAACTTATTTAAGATTCACAGTGAATGCTTCACATACGATGGTTTCTTATTTAGATGTGTTTGTTGAGAGACTCCCCGATGGGTTATTGAATACTGGGGTCCATAGGAAATCCTGTTATAGAAATTCTCTTTTACACAGGATCAGTATGCAGCCCAGATATGTTTTTAATAATATAGTAAGAGGACAGATGATGTGAGTCTCACGACTCAACTCAACTGAAACTGGTTTTCAGAATGAATCGTTGAAATTACAATGAGAATTATTTGATAGATCCTACCATTCACAAGAAATAGAGAAAGGCTTTATGGGGATTGATAACCTCAGAAAAGGACAGGGCAGCACCATATTTTATGGCCAGGAATGAGACCACCTTAGAACGAACAGGTACGATGGACGAGGCAGTTTCTATCAGAAATGAAACTAGAGTGTCAATTTGCTACATGCAAGATGTAAGTGCGATTAGAGATATGTACTCTAAGCATTGGGATTTGCTGACAGTTAATCCCGATATTCAGGGCATAGTGGGTAGTAGACCTAGTTTTAGGTTTAAGAATTGGCTTAACTTACAGAGGATGCTATGTGGTTCGCAGAGAGTTGATAACCACCTTATGTTTGGTCCCATTAATGGAACCACTCAACCCTGTCATAGGTGTAGCTGTTGCCCTATGATAGATAGTACAGCCATGTTTACTCAACCAGTCACTCAGCGTTGTTATTATTTTCACCTTAGAGCAACTTGTAACACCTAACATGTGATCTATCTTGCCACCTGTCGGTCTTGCCCAGCGTTTTATGTGGGCAAGACCAACAGGAGACTTAAAGATAGGATTAGGGAACATCATTACAATATTCAAATCAAATCCGATAAAAATGCCTTGTCTAGACATGTTATAGAAACTTTGTCTGAACATGTGTTTAACTTTTTAGTTATACAGATGAATAGACCCACCATAAGGAGGGGTGATGTAATGAATCAGACTGAACAGATAAAGTGGATTATAAGGTTGAGAGCGGATCGACCCCCTGGACTGAATGAGAGAGTACCCCTGAAGCCGATATTAAAAGGCAGAAGAGTTAGGGTATAGACTCAAGGAATTCATCATTGCTTATTAATTTTATGTACCATATGTTCGTGTTATAAGTCTATGAATGAAATTTGAATGTATTAAGAAAACAAAGTTTTATATATTTTTAGGTATGTATGAATAATGGACTAATATTAATTTAGTGATGCACGTGTATATATATATATATATATATATATATATATATATATATATATGTATAATATAGTTTTAATGGTTGAAAAACAATATATTTATGTAAGAATTTTAAGAATTTTTAAGTATTCTATTTAGTTAGGAAATGATGTCATTGTCAGCTGAGCATATATAGAGTATATATAGGACACTTTGAATTTGTATCTTTTTTTTTTTCTGTTTTATGGCCTGAAGAAACCCTTTTGGGTGAAAGTGCTTGCCAAACTTTGTCATTGGGTTAATAAATTTAAACGTTTTTATCTTGACCGGATTTTGTATCGTTTGTGCTGAAGTGAACATAGTGTTGACTGGAAACCAGAAGTGGTTGGAATAGTGTATGTGGACTGTATTGCCCTGCCAATTTCCATTCCTGTACCTTTGCGTTGGATTGATTTTATTCATTTATATATTCAGGATTCGGGACTCTTGGGCGGCAGTTGGAGTTTATTTCATATTCAAGCTGAACTTAGATTTATGGAAAGAAAACAAAAAAATCTACCCCAGGACTGCTCCCTGTACTACTAATTGAAGCAGATCCTAAATGGTTTATCCCATGCATGGGTTCCCTCAAATTATCTGTGGTATCCCAGTTATTCTCATTAGGGATCATATATAATTGTCAACCATGGGATTATTAAAGCCAATCTATAACCAAATGAGATAGGTTATTTTGAGCACACAAAGGGAAACTGACTAGGCTTAAAATGGCCTGTATGGGCAGATAGCGTAGAATTTGCCCATCAAGGGATCTCCTTGCGAGGATCTAGTGGTGTGCTAAGTTGAATGCTTTGGTATGGTGAACACACGTGGCACTCGTGTTCTGCAGCTTCACTTCTGTTTGAACAAAAGCATCAATTACCACCTTGGTGAGGCAGTGTCTATGCTTTGTGGAGTGGATTAGGGGAATTGGTACAAATTATCTGCAATGTGACCAAGTACTTTGTAGCTGGAAAAAAGTGAGATAGATTGTTAGCTTATACAGTAGTGGTGTGGGAGCGGCTTGAAGTTAGTTCAGACTCTCTCTATTATGATTGAGCACTGTAGAGTGAGGAAAGAAGTAAGACAATTATAGCTCACAAAGCTGCTAGCAGGGTTGTCTGTTGAAGGGGAATCTCATTGTTGGCCTTTTTTGTTTATTTTGTTTCTTGAATTGGTCAAATTGGATATATCTACTGCAGAAACGTATAAATATAACTTTGAGAAGTGCAGTCACCTTTTGTAATTGTAGGTTCAGAATGACGAGTTTTTTTTTTTTAAGCAAGATCTAGTGTTTTCTGTAAACTTTGATGGTTATACTGTCACGTATTTTTGTTGGCACTACACTTTTCTATAGCTACACAGTGAAGATGATTATCAGTTTATCTTTTGCTTTCCATATTTAAAAAAAGAATATAAATTATTTAATTTTTTAAAGGGAGGCTGCTGCCTCCACCAAATTCTCATTTTTTTAAGAAGAGAGGGTTGAGATTGAAAACCCTCCTCCCCTGTTGCAAATGAAACTAACCAAAATAACCTAAATTTTATTTTCAATTAAAATGACATTTACATAATCATCATCTTCTTTCGGCTGTTCCCGTTAGGGGTCACCACAGCGGATCATCTGTTTCCATTTCTTCCTGTCCTCTGCATCATGCTCTTTCACACCAACCGCCTGCATGTCCTCTCTCACCACATCCATAAACCTCATCTTAGGCCTTCCTCTTTTCCTCTTACCTGGCAGCTCCATCCTTAGCATCCTTTTCTCAATATACCCAGCATCCCTCCTCAGCACATGTCCAAACCAACGCAATCTCGCCTCTCTTGCTTTGTCTCCAAACTGTCCAACCTGAGCTTGACCCTCTAATATACAGATTCCTAATCCTGTCCATCCTAGTCACGCCCAGTGCAAATTTTAACATCTTTAACTCTGCCACATCCAGCTCTGACGCCTGCCTTTTCGACAATGCTACCGTCTCCAACCCATATAACATAGCTGGTCTCACTACTATCTTGTAGACCTTCCCTTTCACTCTTATTGGTACCCGTCTGTCACAAATCACTCCTGACACTCTTCTCCACCCATTCCACCCTGCCTGTACTCTCTTCTTCACCTCTCTTCCACACTCACCATTACTCTGAACTGTTGATCCCAAGTACTTAAAACTCATCCACCTTTACCAACTGTACTCCCTGCATCCTCACCATTCCTCTACCCTCCCTCTCATTTACACATATATTCTGTTTTAGCCCTGCTGACCTTCATTCCTCTCCTCTCTAAAGCATATCTCCACCTCTCCAGGGTCTCCTCAACCTGGTCCCTACTCTCACTACATATCACAATGTCATCTGCAAACATCATAGTCCACGGGGCCTCCTGTCTAATCTATCTGTCAACCTGTCCATCACCACTGCAAATAAGAAAGGGCTCAGAGCTGATCCTTGATGTAATCCCACCTCCACCTTAAACGTATCTGTCACTGCCACTGCAGTCCTCACCAATGTCACACTACCCTTGTACATATCCTGTACCACTCCTGCATACTTCTCTGCCACTCCCAACTTCCTCATACAATACCACAACTCCTCTCTAGGCACCCTGTCATATGCTTTCTCTAAGTCCACAAAGACACAATGCAACTCCTTCTGACCTTCTCTGTATTTCTCCAACAACACTCTCAGAGCAAATATTGCATCTGTAGTGTTCTTTCCTGGCATGAAACCATACTGCTGATCACTAATCATCACCTCCCTTCTTAACCTAGCTTCCATTACTCTTTCCCATAACTTCAAGCTGTGACTGATCAATTTTATCCCTCTGTAGTTACTGCAGCTCTGCACATCACCCTTATTCTTAAAGATAGGTACCAAAACACTTTTTCTCCACTCCTGAGGCATCCTCTGACTTTCCAAAATGTCATTAAACAATCTGGTTAAAAATTCCACTGCCATTTCTCCTAAGCACTTCCATGCTTCCACTGGTATGTCATCTGGGCCAACAGCCTTTCCATTCTTCATCCTCTTCATAGCTGTCCTTTCTTCCTCCTTGCTAATCTGCTTCACTGTCCCCACATCATCCAACCTTCTCTCTCTCTCTCTCATTCTCTTCATTCATCAGCCCTTCAAAGTACGCTTTCCATCTACTCAACACACTCTCCTCACTTGTGAGTACGTTTCCCTCACTGTCCTTTATCACCCTTACCTGCTGCACATCTTTCCCAGCTCTGTCCCTCTGTCTAGCCAATCGGTACAGGTCCTTTTCTCCCTCTTTAGTGTCCAATTTCTCATACAGCTCTCTATATGCCTTATCCTTAGCCTTCGCCACCTCTCTCTTTGCCATGCGCCTCATCTCCTTATACTCATGTCTACTTTCTTCATCTCTTTGACAATCCCATTTCTTCTTCGCCAGCCTCTTCCTCTGTATACTCTCCTGTACTTCCTCATTCCACCACCATGTCTCCTTGTCCTCCTTCCTCTGTCCAGATGTCACACCAAGCACCTTCCTAGCAGTCTCCCTTACTAGCTCTGCTGCAGTTACCCAGCTATTCGGTAACTCTTCATTGCCTCCCAGTGCCTGTCTTAACTCTTCCCTGAACTCCACCTCACAATCTCCCTTTTTTAACTTCCACCATTTAATCCTTGGCACTGCTTTCACACTCCTCCTCTGCTTCTTGATCACCAATATCATCCTGCAGACCACCATTCTTTGCTGCTTAACTACACTTTCCCCAGTCATCACTTTACAGTCTCCTTCAGACTGGCCCTCCTACATAGGATATAATCCACCTGTGTGCATCTTCCTCCACTCTTGTACATCACCCTATGCTCCTCCCTCTTCTTAAAATACGTATTTACCACAGCCATGTCCATCCTTTTCACAAAATCCACAATCATCTGACCTTCTGTATTCCTCTCCTTAACACCATACCTACCCATCACTTCCTCATCCCCTCTGTCCACTTAACCAACATGCCCATTGAAGTCCGCTCCAATCGCTAGTCTCTCACCCTTGGGTACACTCACCACCACTTCATCCAACTCCCTCCAGAATTTTTCTTTCTCATCCATCGCACACCCAACTTGTGGAGCATGTGCACTAACAACATTCATCATTACACCATCAATTTCAAGCTTCATAAACATCACTCTATCAGACACTCTCTTCACCTCCAAAACACTCTTGGCATACTGTTCCGTTAGGATAACCCCTACCCCACTTCTGCAATCCACACCATGATAGAACAATTTGAACCTGCCTCCTATACACTTGGCCTTACTCTCTTCACCTCCAAAACTCTCTTGGCATACTGTTCCGTTAGGATAACCCCTACCCCACTTCTGCAATCCACACCATGATAGAACAATTTGAACCTGCCTCCTATACACTTGGCCTTACTTCCCTTCCATCTGGTCTCTTGCACGCACAATATATCAACCTTTCTTCTCTCCATCATATCAGCTAGCTCTCTCCCTATACCAGTCATACTGCCAACATTCAAAGTTCATACCATCAGTACTACACTCCTAACCTTCCTCCTCTCTTCCTGCCTTCGGACATGCCTTCCCCCTCCTCTTCTTCGGCCAACAGTAGCCCAATTTCTGCCAGCACCCTGTTGGCTAACAGTACTGGTGGCAGTCGTTGTTAACCCGGGCCTCGACCGATCCGGTATGTAATTATGAAAAGTTCTCTGCATCAGTAATTTTTGGCAGAGGTTTTACGCCGGATGCCCTTCCTGACGCAACCCTCCCCATTTATCCGGGCTTGGGACCGGCATAAAGAAATGCACTGGCTTGTGCATCCCCAGTGGCTGGGTTAAAATAACATTTACATAATATTTTTAAATATCAGAACTAACCAAAATAAACACACCAGTATCCATTAGAATTTTAAGTAGCTGTCAAGTTATGACACCTTCACAGTATTCTGAAAGCTACAGTAGTGCATTGCCAAAGTCCATGTTCTGTACTAATGTTAGTACACGGATTTGACAGCTACCAAGCATAGCTTGGTGACTTGCTGAAGAGGGCACAAAACTCATTAGACAGCTGTTGAGATGTTCCCCATTTTGGTGTAGTTTTTCATGTTATGGAGGGAAGAACCGTTTTTTAAAGCTAAGGTGGCATTAATAGCATACTCATAAACAATATATTCAATTTTTTTGAACAGACTTTGTGGACTACTTTCCAAGTTGTAGGAAGCATCTTAAGAAATGTTTTTCTCTGTTAAAGCTATAATACTTGTGAATTGCATTCCAGACGTATAGCCCAACAATTGATATGCTGGACATTCCAGTCATGTCCTCTACCTCAAACAGCTCTGAAGATAACAGTCACTTATGCAGTTATTTACATACACATTACATGTGTAGGTGGGTCTTGCGCACTGGGTAAAATCTACATAAGTAAATATAGCCACAGTGACAACAACTGTCTTACTGTATGATGTCCATAGTGTGAGATACCAATACAGTTCTACAGCTTGTCTTTTCCCAAATTTAAGACTAATACTGCAGGAACCAGACAGCATAGAGCTGACCCTGTGCTTCCAGTGGAGATGGATTTTGGTGAAATGATCTGGATTATTTGTATAGGTCTTTAAACAATTGTGTACACGCCTTGTGCAGATCATTTCTGAAACAGAAGGGAGTGGCTTACAACTGCTGTGGGTGCTGCAAGCCACAAGAAGAAACTTCTCTGAAATGTAGTCTTCCATCTATGTACAGGCATTTTGGTATAAACTATGCAGAAATTGCAGTGTAAGTTAATAAACTGTCAACTTGTATTAGAGCAGAGTCTTTCAGCCTCTGCTTTCATGCTCTTCACAGTTGAGCAAGTACTAAACCAGAAAACACCTCCCTCGTCACCCATGAAAACAGGCACTGTACTTGGTAGGTTTTAACGTGTTGACATACTGCAATAAATAAGGATTTTGATATTGGAGTATTTATATTTTGACACAATGAGAGTCTCTCTCTCATGTGCGTGGGTACATTAAATGTACGTGTGCATAAGTAAGTGGTAGAATATCAGTCTGTGATGCTGACAACCTATATAACTAAGGCTGCCATGCTTTTGTATAACATGAGGAGGATTAAGTGCTTTTAAGGTCTCTTCGTATGGAGGATCCTAGCAGTTGACATGCTGTGATCTTCTGTTGGAGGCTAGGTGCATGCAATTACATAGAGTCATTCTAATAATTTTTTGTGCAATGTGTCATCTTGAGTTTGTAATATCCAGTGCTGCACTGCCTCACTGAATGTCATACCACAGCAATTTGTTCTGGATCCATTGAGTAAACTACAAATGCTCAAATATATGTAATCTGTGGGAGGCCTCTCACAGACCTGTGCAGGTGATTATGCCATTTGCAGTTTTTTAAATGTAGCAAACTCCAGCTGGAAAAAAATGCAGTTTTCCTGAGTTTGAGTGGTGCACACTGGAAAAGCTCTATTTACCTTGAAAGCTGCACTTTTTAAAGAATACTATTCAGCAGATCGTCCTTTGTGGCATACTGTTTCAGTTATCTGAAGTAAAACTTTGCTATAATTCGTATGATTTTTATTCTGTGGCAATGAAGAAAGTGAAAGAAGGTGCACTGTATAATAAAATAATTTATTTTACATTTGGTGACTGAGATATTCCGACTGGATACATGTCCATTTTCAGCAGAGGCCCGGGGAGAAAAGCTCCAAAGGTATACACATACAATTGTTACATTGTCATATAGAACAGTAGTAATCATAACATAAAACAAATATAACACATTTTACAGTCTAGTTAAATTTATGGAAATATGCCTCATTTTATAGTCCAGTTAAATTTGTACAGTCTAACAATCTTCTAAACTGGCTTAAAGATATTTGAGTACCACTTGCAGACATAGGATTGGTACACCGGTATACATAAAGATTTGGTCAGGCTTGGAGCAAGCTGTGAAGGATTTGCTAAGCAGTTATAGCTAGAAGATGTGGATGTCAGGACTAGACTTTCTGGTCTAGGTAGTACAGGGATATGCACTACACCTGACAGCTGTTACTTCTTAGTGCAAGTGTCTCCTCCCCAGGATCCCAAAATGCTCCTTGTGATGGAGCGGTTAGTAGGTGGATACTGTCTAGCAGTGACACTGAGCTTGTTCAGCAACTATTGTGTGTGTGGTAAGACCTGATGGAAGGAAGGTAGTAGAAGTGAAAATGTAGACTTGTAAATGTAATATGTAAGTAAATGAGTTTCTGTGGCTCATACAAATATTGGTAATGTTTCACCAGGTTACATTTTATCTTGTAAGCTCACACAGGACAAAGCAAGATTGTTCTTGGAGAAATATTACCTATATATATATATATATATATATATATATATATATATATATATATATATATATTTGATCCTCGTTAAGGATTTATTTAGATGCATTCTAGTCTACAGGCTATTGGTTTAGTTTGGTATCTTTTGTGTAATTTCCCAGTTTTGATGCAAGTTTACTCCTTAAACACCCAAGAAGGCATTTCACAAACTGTCTAAAACTGTTACTGGAGAAAGGGCCTTCCCCAAATTCTGCTGTTTTTTTCCCTGGGACAAACTTGCCTCTGAAGTAAAGTCTCTGAAACTTGTCTTCCAGGATTCAAACTGGCTGTTTAACAATGAAGTAGTGTGCAAATGCTTGAGGGATAACAGTTAACAGTAAAGCCATCCCGTTTGTCATTCATTTGCACTAAGACCATTTTTCAGTCCTCCTTGTTGGTTATCATTCGTAGTGAATAACCTGTAAATAGAATTTAGTACTTGCTGCACCATTAAACCCGTATCTTTTCAGTACATGCTTATTATGTTCCATTTAATTAGTACACAATCTAAGTAGCACATTTTCTCCTTTTGTTTTTCTGTGCCTTCTCCTTACTAGGCATTATTTACTCTGTATTGTGACAAATGTCCCTTTCTTTTCTAGCATTTTGTATACTTTCTGTGTGCCTTCTACTCTGTATTTTTGTTATGCTGTATTTAATCACCATGTATTGACAAATGTACTATGTGCTGCTCTGTATGTAGTGCATTTGGGTGCTTTTAAGTTTGTATTTTTGACTGTGTCTGGGTCATGGCTGAAAAGGGTCACCGTACCAGACCACCTCCCCTGTTCCAAGAGCAAATAAGTAAGAAATTTGTGCTGGGAAGACATATTTGGCTTTTCTATTTGTATGGTTAAGTATGTGAAGATATGTTTATAATTATAAGGATGTGAGTATTTCTTGCATGTTTTAAAAATGGATAAGAGAACAATCACACAGCAATTTCTTCTTGGAGGAAAAGCTTTACCTTTCGCTAGCTAATTTTTTTTAAATTAATGTTTTAAGTAATTTTGATTGCTTAATTACCCATTTGTGTCTTAATAGTGTTTGTCTTAGTAATTTAGTGGAGTTTTTCTACCTAGTACTGTTTGTAAATGGGCTGTGTCCAGAAATAGCTAACTCAGTTAACAAAATGTAATAAATATGCCGTGTGTGTGTGCATCTATATACACACGCACGCACAAAAATGTATGTATATGTGTGTAATTTATTTATATATATATATATATATATATCACACACACACACACATGTACAGTAGAAGGGTAGTATAATGCATTATGTATTATATGGGAGTTTAAATATGCAAGATAAAAATACACAGAAAATTGGTTGGGCGTCAGGCTGGCAACTTGGCACTGTAGAAATCCACTGCCAGTCATTAGTGGAATGGAATTCCGCTGTGGCGACCCCTAACCGGGAAAAGCCAGAAGACTTAACTATTCCTTCTAATTTGAACTGCAGCTGTAGTTCAGTTGTATTGTAAGTAGCGGTGAAATATCACAGATGTGTGTAAGATTTCTTATTCCTGTCTGGCTATTTGCTCGCTCTTTGTCTGCCCATGATTTTGTGACATGGAATATTACTAGCTGAAATTGGTGGGTTGTAGGGTTGCAGCATACACAATGACCAAACATTCTGTGGTGTATTTGTAAAGATCAGCTTGACGAGTGTCCACCATAGATAGTGTTCATTGTGTATTTGGAAAAAAAACTGTTGAAGTTTCATTATTTTTATTTTATTTATTTTTTGTTCTGCATTGTCGGCAGGTATGATGTTATATCTGCGGTCAGTGTGTTTATATGTAAAATGCTGTAGTACCTAAGCTCTGGTCAAGATATTTACATTGCTTTTGTCTCATTGAATGACAATGTAACTGCAGCCTTGTTTCAGTTGTTTCCAAAGCTATAGATTCCAAAATATTGGTGTTACACTGGTTTAGTAGTTACTTAAAAGACAGAACTGTAGCAGTAGCTTGATAAAACATCCTGTCATACAAATTCCGTTCTAACACAGGAATGCCCTGAGAATCCATTCTGAGCCTGTTTACTATATTTACAAACTGTATGCAGCTGCATACTAATGGTTTCAGAAGTGGTATCAAATAATGCAACAATGACAACTAGTCCATAAAATAATGTGGCTTTATTAAAAGAAAATAAAAATTAGTGTAGACTCCTAATTTCTTAAGCAGAGGTGAAATAACCAAATAATCTAAAGTCTCTCTATTCTTGTTATGATCCCAAGGTGATTTCACAGCACTTCCTTCTGTTTGAATTCCTAGTAGAAAATTTTCAAGCTACTTCAGGTTCTTTCAGACACGCTTCTTGCAATAACTACTGTTCTGAGCACAGACTCTCCCTGTTGTCCCACCTTGCTCGTGTGCTAACCCTAACCCTTCTCCTGCAACTAACCTTACCTTCCGAGAAGCTCTTTTTCTAACAGTGCTACTGTACAAGACAGACACTTCACATACAAGTATACATGGACAACACTGTAAAAATCCTTGTCTAGCCTGTAATGAACATTAACATGTGAACATATTGCATATGCAGGTACAGTGCATACTCATCCTAATACTGATCCACTTACCTCTTTTGGCAAAACGAGCATTCAGCAACATGCATTCAGTAAATTTTACATTTGGTTAAAGTACCCCAGTTTACTTTAAGGAAGAACATGCTCGGCAAAGTGAACTGCTTGTGTTCTATGTGTGTACATGATCACTGGGTCTGCAGTCAGGTGTCCTATGGATTGGTTTCACTCGTCGATTGGTTTCACTCGTCGAAATTCATGCTTGTCCTTTCCTACTGGTGAGCGAAGGTCCAGACCTCTGAGCTATATTTTGTTGTCCTTTACTTGTTATATGGGGAGATTGTGCAGGCATGGAGAGTGGGCGACAATGCATTACATAATGCCATTTGTTTCATTCTTTTGGTTGTGCAAATTTTGCAGATGATGTATATAAGATGCAGTGTGTGGGGAGGCACGGAGGGCTTGCATCTTTGAAAAAAAAAAAAAATCCTTGGCCAATCTATTGCAAAAGGTTTAATTTGCATGCTGTTTTGGTTTTAGGAGTATTGTTCATTTGATTGCTGAATTATGATGTGTTGAAACACACTAACATGATTACAGATCTAGTGTCATTCAGACACGAGCATAAAGTTTATTGCCAAGTTCAGACATTTGAACACTAATAACATCTGTGCTTGTTGTCTAGCTTGTAAGAAAATGATTCTTTGTGTGATCAGTGCTGTGTAGACCAAAAAACATTTCTGATGTTCTGTGTAGACCAAAAAACATTTCTGATGTCATGGAAATTGGATGTATGCTTTAGAAACCTTCATCATAGGAGAAAACTGTTGTGTTCTCCCTTCCATTTACAGTGGAACAGAATCTTTTCATCTCCTTTGGAAACTGTTGGGTACATTGTACTGGAATTTTTACAGTAACACTAAGCTAGATGACAGGTATGCTTTGTGGAACCATATCCAACATGTATATTCAGCGATGCAAAATTTGTAGCCATTTTATTGTACAGAACACATTTTTTTATGGATCATGGCTTTCGGTAGTAAAAGTACTTGCCTTATTACTTACTACTTATCTACTTATTACTGTGTTAGTTTTGTTTTAAAAGATTTTTTTTTTATTCATGGTATTTTGTTTTTGATTATGTAATTGGATAATTAGTGTTAGTATAAATTGGATGTAATATGGGGGTAGGACTATCTGATTAAGTCCTATTGCTAGTAACAAAAAACGCAGTTATAGTTGAGCATTTGATGTTTTTTTTTTTTTTTTTTTTTTTCCTTAATAAAATTCTCGTTTGCAGCATTTTGGTCCATTCATCCTTTATCCTGCACCTCAGCAGTGTAATTTTTTTTTTTTTTAATTTTGAGTTGGCGCTTTTGGTATTTGAGGCACTGGTATCCATTTGGCTTTTTGAAGACTTAAAAGATACTTATCTTCAAAGTCCCATTCACAAAAATCACATGCATTTTAAGATTCAATGCTTTGGAATTACATTATCAGTTTACCTTTTTGCCTGTGGGCTCTTAACGCTCCAAGAGTTTTCACCAAATACCTTGCTCCAGAAATTGCTTACTGTAGGCTTCAAAGCACATGCATTTTTCCTTGCTTGGATGATTGTGTCTCAGTGTAGTCAGGAAGCTCTAACCTGCTTAGTGTACAACAAATCTTTATTATGTAGGAGTCATACTAAACCTGAAAAATCTTCTCAGCATGTCTCCCACACTGTGGTCTTGCTGGGCTGCCTCGTAGACTATTCCTTAATTACTGCCTGCCTTCTTTCCAGCAGTAAAGGTGCAGCCCTAGCCGCCGTTTCCTGAATCTTTCCGAGCAACAAGTGAATACAACAAAGGTATTTCTAATGCCTGTGGGTTTATGGCCTTGTCAATTCTGATGTTGTGCTAGACTGCACATGTGGAAGAAGCAGTGGTACCTAGAGTCAGTATGAGCCCAATAATCTACTTTGTAAATAATTAACTGTTCTGGCAGGCAAGTCAACTTCTTTTCAGTGTGGGAGACCCCTTCTCTCCAAGCCCTTGTCATAATGCAGTTACAGAGGCGTAAAGGGAATTTGGGGACCACAAACTTATATTGATCTCAGAGAGATGATGGCTGTTATCAATGCCATCAAAGCCTTAAACCAGCTTTGGACTCCAGGCACTTTATAGGTGGTCACAGAGACAATATCAGTGTGCTGCGTTACTTGAAATGAGCCCAGGTCTTGTTTCTGTGTCGATTTCCCATGATAGCTTGAGACTTGGCCATTCAGCCCAGCCTTTTTCGTCATGAAGCATACATTCCATTAGAATAGGATACAGTGGTAGACTTGCTAAGCAGATCTAGGACAGACTCTCAGGAGTGGATGTTTATAGATAGAGAAGTCTTCCTGCAAATAGTCCACTAGTGGGGGTTACGTCAGATAGAGTAGTTTCCCCTCCAAACTTGATGACCAACTAAAGCTGTTCTGCTCCTGTTCACATTACAAGTAGGTCTGAAAGATGAATGTACACACTTATCCAATTGCATAATTTTTAGTTGGATAGGGATGTTTCTGTATGCTTTTCCCTACTTTCTTCTCTTTTCCAAAGTTCTTCACAAGCTAAGGAAGGACCTTACTAAGATGCTGTTAGTGTCTGCTTTTGGCCCAGATAACACTGACTCTCTCCCTTCCCATGCAGTTGATTAAAAAAAATATCATCCAAACTCTAAGCAAGTCTACTCCACAAGATAGTTTTTGATGATTGCCTTTGATTTCCTTTAGGCATTTTCATTCTGATAATTTGTAGAAGTATTTAAGAATGCGAGGAAACCTACAATTTTATGAAATTATATTTATCTAACAAGGGCAGTCTTGGCTCTTCATTAGCTGTGTGAATTTCTAACACTGGCTTACCATATTTTCAATAAAGGTACCATCTTGTCATTGCAGCTTGCTTGCCACTGGACCCTCCTCCATCTTATCTTGGGATTTAAATTGTTAAAAAGTTAACTCAATCTGCCTTTAAACCAATAGCCATCTCTTTTTAAATTCTTAACTTGGAAGACCATTTTGTGGGTAGCCTAACTTCCGCTAAAAGCGTTTCTGAATTGCATGTCTTTATTTGATTCAGCTGTTCTTAGTATTTCACAAGACAGGGTGCTTCTAAGAATCTACCCTTTCTTCATACCAAAGATGGTATCGGAGTTTAACATTAACCAAACTGTTCTGCACTTTGCTTTCTGTTCTAATCCACCAAATAAGGTTACGAGAATTATTCACTGTTACACACGTATCAGAGTTTATCTGGACAGAACTTAAAGATGAAAAAAAAATTAGTTGTTTTCACTTATAAGAAAAAGACAGTCACTAAACTATTGTCAGATGACGTTTTCTTTTTCCGTTCAAGTATGTTACTCTATTCATGGCAGTGGTCTTCCAGGAAATGAGGCTCATTCTTCTAGAGCAGTTACTACATCAGGAGCATTTTTGAAAGGTGTGTACACCTTGTCCATCTTGTAAGCACTTACTTGGTCCTCTGTTCACACATTCACTAAGCATTACAAATTGGATGTTTTCTCCAGAGCTAGTTTTGCCGTAGCTGTACTACAGGGCATTCTTGATTTCTGGTTCATTTCTCTCCTCCCATACTTTTTGAAGCTTTGGATGTTATCCCATTTATGGAAAATACTGCAACAGTGATCTTATGAAGAACTTGGTACAGTTCAGTAGGGAACTTAACCGTAATGGTAGATGTCAAATCACTGTTGAAATACATATGCACTCTGTCCAGCATCCCTTCTATCGCCTCACTTGCCAGGATGGGGTATCTTTCCCATTTAATTATTATTTTTTCTGTTACTTGACTTGGAGCTACATTCTTCGTCCTCCTTCCTTGTGGCAAGATGGCTCTTGCTTGACTTTCGGCATGTCCATACTTCTCTCTTATTCCAGCATGTGTGCTTGTACTTTGGGCGGATGTATGGCTTGCAAGAAAAGAGCCTGAACTTTGTAGACTGGCTGGAGTTTCAGGGCATCTTGGAGGATGTCTCATTTGTGAAGAATACTGTACCAGGGATCTATTTAAATGCACAACTGTACTTTCTCTGCCATCCCCACTATGAACTACAATGAGCACCAATATTGTAGGCCACCACAGTGCACATTTCCAATATTTGCAACACCGCCACTTGAAGATGAGTCTACAAACTGCTACCAGTGTGTGTGGCTAGCCAGTCTACCTCTCTTGACCCTTGCCCATGTGATAGTGTTGCTCTAACCTGTCAGTGTCCAACCCCACCTTTGTAAGTGATGAAGAATGTGATCTGCCTACATTATTATATTTTATAGTAATGTCTGATGCACAGCATGGTCAGCGCATGCACTGTTTTGTGTAACCTGAGTGTTTATGCAAAACGAAACGATACATGAATTACTCTGTATCATGGCCTATAATTACGGACCAGACATTGCTGCTTTGCCAGTGGAGCAGTGCATTGCTCCCTCCTCGGCCTGGCACATAGGGGATAAGGGCTGTACCAGTACTAAGTGTGGTGGGCCCTGATGGGATGTTTCCCTGCTGCTGTAGCTATTTGTGCAGTGCCACGTTATACATTATGGCACAAACAACAATGCTATAGCTGTAGGTGTCCGGTGCATACTGCAGTGCTCAAGTAGATGTATCAAGGCATCAGAAGCATCCCTTCAGTTGACCAAAAATGCATTCAACCACATATTTTGTTTCTGCTGGTGCAGTGTTATATGCCATGTCTGCCTTGGACTAGGGTTGCAAATGGGGGGTGGGGGATCATCATCTATGGCTTCAGTATGCATCCAGCATCACTTGTAACGCACAGTAATAACAGCATTTGTATATGGCCTGACACATGCTTGCATGGTAACTATACATACTGGCCTTTGTACTCATTGATGTTAGCACTTTCCAACTAGATGAGACTTTGGGAAGTTCCCTTGTACAATTAAGGGAAACCACTCGTACGAGTCAGGCATGTGTATCATGGGAACTGCCTGGGTGGATCATGGAATCATTGTAAATTTATATCCTGGGAAGTACACACCATTTGACAGTTGAGGGAGCAGAAGTCCTTCAGGTTGATGTTTCACATCTTGTTGATTAGGTGCAGCCTTAATGGCAGGGTTTATGCAGTCAGTGTTTCTCAGAACCACAGGGAAATAAGCTATGCTGTAAAATACCTGCTAGTGTTGGTTCTCTGCGGTTCCTGAACCATGTTCCTCCATATACTGTAACTTAGTGTTCGAAAACTGGTGTAGGATATGCAAGGCTGATGCCTTCAATATTCCTATCATGTCCATATGGGTTGCTAAAATGTCTCTGTAGCAAGAATGGTTAAAGCTACACATACCTTTAATGCCTGCTGAGATTAACAATGATGTCATTCCCTTAATTCTACTTTTGGATGACACAAGTTTTATAAGCTGCTTTGAGGTTTTCCTGCCTACATGGAAGCAGTCCATAATCTGCTGGTCAGTCAGATGCTGGTAGGTAAAGTGCTAGTTCTATCTGTGATGGCACAGAAGGATGTGGTATGGCACATCATGGGCTCTTGCCTTGAGTGGTTACTAAAACATCCTGTGTGGCTATATGTGCTGCTACCAAAAATGTTTTAAACTGCCGGCATGCCACAGATTCTTGGCAGTAAGAATAGGTCTACACCATGATGTTTTATGTCTCTGAATTGCTCCACTATGATTGATGCTGTCACTTTATAATCATTGTGCCTCATTTGCATAAGGAGCCTCATTTTCATATCATTATGGGTAATTTGTATATGCTACATACAATGCTGTTTTACCCTGTGAAGGCCACATTACTTCTGTTTAATTGTCTAATCCCTTGAAAAATTTCCCCGCCCATCCTATTTTGTGTAGCACTGTAAGCTAACTGTGAATCTTGGACAGAGTAGAAGGTAGGTAGGAAATAGTGTGAAGCAGTAATAGAGATGGATAAAGACAAAGATAACATTACATTTCTATAGAATTACATTTCAACAGCATGAGTGCAAGTCACCCGTATAACATGTATGTAACATTTTATCAGCTTTTCCTTTTCTCCCTCCACTCCCACCAATTATGTCAGGCCCTAACAGTGCTGTAAATATTGTATTCACATTTATTGCCTTTTAAACTTATGTTCCACTTCTGTAATTTTACTTTATATTTTGAATGGAATAGTAAATTCAGAAGTCCTCACATTGCTTACTCTCATTGTTTTTATGTATTTCTTACATTTTTTAATCACCAGGATGGCCTGAAAATGTTCCACCACTGATATCCGTGCTCTATCTTGGTTACAAAAATAAGCAAATAAAATAATATTTTATATAAGCCAGAAGTAGCTATAACTATGCAATAAAGAGAAGCTGAGATGGATCTATAAACAGGGTCTTTGGTGAATGTAATAGATGAGATAATCAACAAATTAAGGCTAAAACAGTTCAAGAAGAACACTACATCTTAAATATTGTATTGAAGGGGGAAAATCAGAATAAAAGGCAGACTGATAAAGTTTGTATATTACAGAAATCCAATATGTTGCTTGTAAGGACTGAAAGAAAAAGGTGACAGGAGAATCTGGGATGAGAATTTCTATCTCCCTCAACCAGTATGACTGTAACCACAAGCTTAAACTCTGCTCAGTATCTAAAACCTTAGTAAGCTGATGCACCTTCTCCTTAACCATAATGCGTTGCCACCTACTTTTTTCCACCAGGTATCTCTTGCTGCTCATAATAATTGGATCAAAGAATGCCTCAGGTTATCCTATTCTGCAAGTGTTAATTTTGTGTAAAATAGTTTATTTTACTGAATACATTTTTATTGATTTTTCATAAACATATATGTAGCATGTATATCAAAGAAATATTTACACAGTCAAAGTTTAAAACGGACGTTTTGTGTTAGTTTGCATTTCTGTTGCTGTCTTTCATCAAATCTAATTCTTTAGCCAGATATCTTTTTCTGCCCCGCCAAGCCTCAGCATTCCTTGGCCATACTGTTGGTGTTTACTGTTGTGTCCTTCCTCTTGGTCTTTGTTGCAGATTTTAATTGTTGCATAAAATACATTATAGCTGAACACTTAACAGTTTGATTCATTCATTGCCTAACTTTTGTACTGGTAAGTGTCTATAGTAGTTTGCTAATATAAGATTTATCATTGTATGTGTGGCATTTATTTTCTTTTTCTAGTCCATGAAGTAACAATGGGAGGTACAAACCTTTTAAAATGTTTTCAATGTGGTTATACAATTCCTCAGAACAGACAGACCTTGTGTTGCCTGCTGTGGGGAAGAATAATTATGTGAGAAATGAAATTTTTTATTCCTTTTAACCTATTTAAACCATGCATAAAAGAACAAATGTAAAGCTTTATAAAACAACTCCGTGCCCACCCCTGTGGGGTCTGAACTGAGGCAAAATCTCAACATGAACCTCTTCAGCTTTTAACAGATAAGAACAGGGACAGAAAAGGTACAAGTATAAATACAGCTGTGAAGCAGTTTCTCTTCTTAGTAAAAGAGCTAAAGTAGAACATTCTTTTTCTGCCCCTTGTTCTTTTTGGGAATTATAAACCGATTGTAATTGCTGTTGATGGTTTCTTCTACTGTGGCTCTAAACCATGAGAAGATATTTGAGAGCCTTTTTTGAAGTTGCAGCAGGAAATGTCTTTCCCCTTTGTCCCCTGGTACTAGGGCAGATAGAGATGGTCTACCCTGACCTCACCTTCAGTTTTTTCCTTCAAGGGACTCCTTACCAATCATTGTTTCTATGCCATTTTGTGTGAGGCCATCCACTGCCCTCCAGGCATCGAAGGCAACAGATGGGTCAGTGGTTGCTGCTCCAGGATCATAAACTTTGTGTGAAGCCTTTTAAGTTGACAGTTCCATTGATTTAGTAGCTTTACACCAGTACATTTGAGTTTGGAATCTCCATATCCCTGGGAGGCAGTGTCTGTCTTGGCTCTGACTTTGTTCTGGGCCACTGAGTATCTCTGCTTATATTACTTTAAGCACTCTGCTTCAAGATCATTCACTTAAGCTTGGGCTGAATGAGTCCATTGGTCCCTTTGTTTGGAGTCTAGTCAAGTGGTTCTGGGTCATTGCTGGTTCATTTAAGCATGATGTTGACCTCAGTGGGCTTTAGTCTGGAGCATTTGGGATTGGTGCCCTCCATAAGTGTTGTCCAAACATCTATTTCAACATCGATGTTACAGACTGAACTGCATATACTTTTCTTTGCACCTGTAGTCATGTATGCATCTGTCTTGATCATGTACATTTTTCCATCAGGCCATTTGACTCTTCACACTTTTCTTAGCAGCATGATAGAGGGACCAAAAGACACTTGAGGTATCCTCTGGCGGTATTGGACTTTGGCTTCCTTTTCAAACTCTTTCCCTCCAAGGTCGTGTAAGTTGCTTAGGTGCAAGAGGAATCACCTGGATTCCTCGTCCAGATGTGGACAATGAAAATGCTATGGATTTCCTCACCATCCATGCACCATACATAGCTCTCAACTGTCCAGATTTTTGACTCCTATTTTTTTATGTTTCTCGTAAAATTGTGGTTTTCTGGCAAATCACTGGCAAATCGTTAAAGTTTGAAGTAAAAAAATAATGGCAGACATTTGATTTTAGGACTTCATATCCTTCAGAAAATTCATGCTAATGCAAAACCTGTTGTTCTGTCAACTTTCTAAGTTTGTAAGAACAATATTTAAAGTGTCCCTATTTTTAAGCCTTTGTCCCCCCATAATTTGTGGCTTTGTCCAGATTTCTTGCTCTAAGAGGTATGGCACCATATGACTTCAAGTTTGGTGTCCTCACTAATACATTGGTGGCAGTTACTGTCATGACTACATACATGTTGTGGCACCTTATCTGAGGAGACCAGACAAGATTCTTCAGTTTCCAGTGACTGCTCTTATGGTTTGCAACAGATATCCCCATTCAGTATTGTTGATGTGGCAGCAATTAAAAAGATCTCCAACACTGTGGAGTTCTGCTGTCTATCTTCTAGATAATGAATCCTGACCAGTGGTTACGTATCTTGATTTTTATTTTGAAGACCGTAGAGCATTTGCCATACATGTTAAACTTTCAGTGAGAACTGGCTGATGAGGTTTAATAGTCCCAGAAAGAGTTGTTAAATGGAGACTTTAAGAACAAGTTCCACTTACAGGCAGCAGCTCTATTCCTTATATCTGTTCTCACTAGGCATTTGATGCACAGTTCCATTGAATGTTGCATGTTACACAGCAGATGCCAGCATACCTTTCCCCACATTGTACTGTGCTTTGCTTTATGGATTTCACAGGATATCCTAAGGTGCCTTTAATATCCCTTAGTTTAATTTCTCCAAGTCTTTTGGGTTTTTAGTACCATGATGTTAATGGACCCCAGTATGATTTTAAAGTTTGTGAAATTAGTATTGTTTCAATCTTTAATGTGGCTAAAAGTGCTCATCACAGCATCAATATTGTGCCTAGAATTTACTTCATTTGCAGTCCATATGGAGTTACATTTGTTGGTAACATACCTAAATATAACTGCAAATTCTTTTTGAGACCCATTGCCTCTACTACTATTGGAACTGTATGGGTATCTTCCTTCCATATTTTCGTTGTTTCTGCCTTCACATCCTGGTATTTTATGACTGTCCCTGTCTGTACCTAAGACACTTTAATCATTGTTGATCCTTCACCAATTTCCAATTCAGTGATTAACGCTGCTTTGGTAGTCCATGAAAAGACAGATCTGGTTTTCACACATCTATTTTTTTTAACTGTTGGTAATGTGTAATCCCATCTGATGTACACTTCATCATTCTCTATAATGCTTTGTGGCTCATGCTTCTAATGCTTCCCGGGTACTTCAACATTGTAATGTTTGCACAATCCCAATGCAACAGTCTTGCCACATTATTATGCCTTTCAGTATATAGGCCCTCTGCCATCAGTGTATCACACTCTGCAACAAGATGTGCAACTGTTTCCAGTTCTGTTTTACAGAACCTGAATTTGTCTGTTTCTTTCACATGGAATCATAGGAAAAACTCACTAAGCTAGGCATCAACCCCTATATCACTAGGTGGATTGCAAACTGGCTCACAGAACCCACAGTGTGAAAGTAGCTGACTCCAAGTCAGACTGTCGACCAGGCATGAGTGGAGTCCCACAGGGTTTGGTCCTGAAGTCTCTCCTGTTTGGTATCTACTTCTCTGAAGTCCAGGCCAACACAAAGGGATTCTGGCTGACAAAGTTCACAGACGATTGCAAGTTGTGAGTTAACTCCTCAAGTGATGTTGACATCCTACAGAAAGGCCTCAGTGAGACCAACGACTGGTGCCAGAACCATGGCGTTAAGCTCAGTGCCAACAAAAGTGTTGTCATCCCCCTTGGGAAAAACCCAGTTTCCTTGAATTACCACATCAATGGTAGTCCACTGAACACAGAAGGTGTTCTAAGAGATCTAGGAACACAGGTTGACTGCAGCCTCTCTCTTGACCACCACATTGCCACTGTGGTCAGAAAGTCCTATGTGGCACATCTCATTACTAAGGGTTTTGCATCCAGGATGAAAGAGGTCATTGTCTCCCCCTACTCGTGCCTCATTAGGCCAATCATAGAGTACAGTGTCCCATTTGGCATGTACCTCACTAGACACCTGCAACAACTGGAGAGGCCTCAAAAGTACCTCACAGAGAGGATCCTAGGCCTTAAACACTTGTCCTATATGGAGAGACTCAAAAAAACCATAACTATTCTCTGTCTCGCTGCCTACTTGGAGGCGATGTCTGCTTGACTTACAAAGTCATGTCTGACCCAGTGCTGTTAGAAATGCTACATCTAAAGAAATCCCAATCCTTCTGCAACACACGCTCCAGAGACCTCACCCTCAGTACCACAATCAACAGAACATGCTGGAGGGACAGGTTCATAACCGTAGAGACTGCCCATGCTATGGAATAGACTTCCCATACATGTTAAGCAGAGCACCTCACTGTCCCTCTTTGAGAGGAATTTTGATGAGTGGATGGGAAATAGAAAATTCACCCTGGGATCACTCCAGTGGCTCTACTCGACAGAGGATCTAGGAACTAAGGTCGGGTGACACGATACCAGAGTAATCCTATGGGCTAGACTTGTAAAGGCTCC
Organism: Protopterus annectens; assembly: GCF_019279795.1. Taxonomy (NCBI): domain Eukaryota; kingdom Metazoa; phylum Chordata; order Ceratodontiformes; family Protopteridae; genus Protopterus; species Protopterus annectens. The sequence goes on along the minus strand of NC_056737.1, from coordinate 693,026,947 downwards.
AGGGCCATTAGCCTAGTACATGCCTATGAACCTATGGACTTTAAATACCAACGTGTGCATAGTCCACTATCCTGGGTTGCCAATATCAGCTTTGCTTTTGGTTTAAATTTGCCTCTCCTTAACCATTCCTATGTTAGATCCTGATTGACATGAGGTTGTTCCAGGAGTTTTCTGTACTTGCAGCTATGTTATGCCTTTTGAATTTCTTGCCTTCTCCTTGTATTCTTTCTTATGTTTTTTGGCACTTTTTCAGTTGCTGCCTGATTATTTATTTTCTTCTACTTCTGATTTTGGTTTCCATTACTGCTTGACATTTGTATGCTTTCACTAAACTAAGCTGGGGGGGTTGTTTTAGACTCGTTATCATGTTTTAAAGCTTTCACTATGTTTGGATCTGATGAAATCAGGATATATGCAATCCTACGATTGCAGATATTTACATGTAATCAGTTTTATGTAGCCCCATACCTCCTTCAGAACAAGGAAAACATGATCTTGGTTTACACTGATTTTTTTGTGTCATTTGATAAATGTGAAACATTTTTGTTGTTTTCCTGTCCAACTGATCCAGTACCTTTTTGGAACCAATCACCCCAAAACTTTAACTTAGAACAAGAAGACCAAATTGGTTTGTAGCATGGTCTTTGTTCCTAGATATCAGGGCTGTTTTCAGTATTAATTTTGATCTTCTAAAATATTCCTTACTTAGTTTGTTCGCATTTGTTCATCTTTTATTGTTGATCCTTCATCAATTCCCAAACATGTTTTCACTCTTTCCTGCTCAAGTTCCTTCATATCACAATCCTGTCTCAGACTGATATTTTCTTTGTGCAGCTTTCCTGCCTTAAATGTTGGTTTTGCACACTTAACAAGTCCAAATGACATTCTTACATCATATGAGAAAGTTTTGATCACTTGCAGTTAAGCTTTCAACTCCTCATCCAATAAGACGCACAGTTTTAAATCCATCCACAAAAAGAAAGTCTTTACACTTGTTTTATGGGAGCCAAATTGTAACCATGACTTAATTTAAGTAGACAGCTTAATGGGCTAAGGGCAAAGTAAAAAAAGCACTGGTGACAGAGTCGCCTTGAAATATCCCCCTTTGAATTTTTATCCGTGGGATGATCATTTGTCCATTATCATGGCTTAGCTGCAAAGTAGTTTGCCACTGTGATCACTGTAATGCACTTGATCAATGTAGGAGTATCTTTAAACAGTCCTTTATCTAGGAATCTGAGATGCTGTCAAATGCTTTTTTGTACTCTGACATAAGATTCTTCCCTTTTTACAATTCTTCACTATGACATTATTTAACAACAAATCCTTTGTTCCATATGACTTTCTTTTGTTCTATCTCCACGATTAAGTTTTTTCTAATAAATTACAATAAACTCTGTCAGCGTCAGTTCCAGTATACAGTTTATACATTGTTGGAAGAAAAGTTATTGGCCCATAGTTCTTAGGATAGCTGACTGGCTTACTCTTGGAGTATTGTTTTACCTGTTAACCAGGTTGGTATCTGTTCAGGATGTACATATAAGTATTTTTTATTCAGGGTTAAATCATCATGCAAAGATGTTATACTTTTAGCCAGCAGTTGGGTACTGACTCTGGGCTTGGGGTTTCCATTTAAGAGTTTTCCTTAATTTTGTTTCCATTTCTCTGGCTGATACTTCATCTCATATCATGTACATTTAAACTTATGGTTTCTTTCACGTCTATCCTTTCAACATTTTTATGTTCCAGAGGGTGTTCATAGATGTTTCTCAAAAACGTCTTTTTGTTTCTGTTCCTTTTGCTTTGTTTTCCCAATTCTCTGTAACATTTTTAGGTCATCAATGAATTGCTTATTTTGTGCTTTCCTTTTATATTCATCTGCATATATTGTAAAATGTTCTGCCTGTGCTGCTATCTTTTAGTTTGTGTATCCTAGATTCTAGTCTGTTCTGATACTGCGCATTGCTTTTAGACATCTATCTTTCTAAATATTTTTGTTCTGTTCCCTCTTCTGTGCTCTTCTAAAAGTGGCACTTGTCTTTTAGCTTTCTGTTTTCTCTATTTGATATTTCCATGATGTCCTTTGATTTCTTCTCTTCCTTTCCCTCATTGCCATGTGTTTTTATGGTAGGACTTCATCTGTTATTAATTTAGCTTCAAAGTAATGTATCCTATTTATTTCTGTTATATCACATGAATTTCTGTTATTAGTCTTGATTTGTTTTATCAGGCGCCTTACATTTTGGGTCTTACTGACTTTCTGTAATCCATTTCTTTCCTTGATCTTAATATGTCTATCCATTTCTGTTTAAATTTAGCAACTCCTTAAATCTTTTTCTTCTAAACTGAGGGCATATTTTTCATTCTCCATTTCCTGCAAGCATTCTATACAAGGTTCCAAAACATCTTCCTGTGACACATTCTCTTCGGGTGCCTCCTGCATCGTGGTTGTGAGAACTGACCAAAGAGATGCTGGGCCTATAGCCAAGAGGAATTGGCAGTAGCAGGGATAACCTGGTTCTCTATGCAGGTGACTGTAGTCAGGTATTTCACCCCAGAGGTAGTCGGGTCATTTTACCCTCCAGTTTTCTACAAGGCTGGACATCATGCAGGACAAGTGGGTTCACACAGTGTTGTCCAGAAGTTGTGCAATATTCCATCGTCCGATGTCCAGCCTCTCTCAGTGCACACAAAATGGTGTTAAACCTCATCAACAAAAGATTCATCTAAAGGGTCCAGCCACACCAGAAAGGATGTGATTATTCCTTCAGATTCCTTTTACTTCTAAAGAAGGCAAAGGACTTGGAAGACTCAAGTCACTTGTCAGAAGAAAAATTCAAACGAGTCACATCTGCCTCAGGTGATAAACTTCTTTATTAGCAGCTAACCAGATTACACAGCATGTTGGCAAAGATGATCTCCTCTGGTCAACTTGTTTACTGACATCAACTTTTATACTGCAAGCAAAACTACTTTTTGTTACATTTCTGACCGTTGACAGTTGGCTATGAAAAACACCTGTGATAAACATGTTTCACAAATCACCTCAAACCAACAGTTAGTACAGAATGTTCAGTTCAACAATGGTACCTCAAATTTTCCGGGACACACAGCCTGCTTCAGTAAATTAACTCTTACTCGGCCGTGCGTCCTTATCCCAGGCTTCACTGAGCTATAACCAAATCTCTTTATTCTGAAATGCAGAAAACAGTTATTATTCAGGTTCATAAGCAATGCCGCATTTTGTTCACAGATGAGGCCCATCTTTGATAGGCATATCCCAACAAATAACATGTTCACTTTGCAAGCAGAGGAAAAAGACAAATAACAGTATGTTTTTAAAACTTTTTCTCTTAACACACTTCAATGAGTTTATTCCAAATAAACGTTCTGAATGGTCTCATTATGGCTGTCCTCCTTTGTCTGTCAAAAGTTAACTGGATGTGCTCTAAACTCCAAAGCGCTTGTCTCCATATATAACAATTGCCAGTGAGTCAAGGGTTTTTTTTCTACTTCTGGATAACCGCCAGTCATTATCGGTTACAAACTCCCAATCCCGTTTGGTCTCGCCTGAGCCACCATGGTATTTGACAAAATATGTCCATAGTTGTTGTAGCAAGCCAGAAATAGTTCATGTAAGGAAATATCCTGACTGCCTGTTAATTGGTTTCTAGCTATGGTAGCAGACTAATTGCAGCTTGAGAGGTTTTCTAGATGTTTTCTAGTTCCCAGTAACTATGGTGTACACTGCAAGAGTCCTAGAGGGAGTTCTCCTAAATCTTGACTTTTACACTATGAATCTATTTTTATATTGATATTTCAATGAATTTGCGCACCTAATATCATCTCTAATTCTTTACATACGTTTGTGAAATGGCTGACTAGGGAGTGCCCCACTTTATCCACACTGTAGATTAATGTGCAACTTGCTGTGTAAGCCCCATGTATGTATACTTTGTGTTACTTTAATTGTAAAGAATTGCTGTGTTTCATAACACAATTTTCTGTTCTTTTGTGTCAGCTGTTAATGTGCTGTTATGAAATTGTAACATGGGTAATCTACCATGCATGTTTGACTGCAAATCATATGTTCAAATGATGTTTTTGCTGTATTTGTCATGTCTTTTTGGCCCAGGTCCTGGCTGAAAAAACATTCTTGGACTAGTTCAGTAACCCAGCTAACAAATTAAGTAGATTAAAAAAAATGGATAATGTATCCTATGAGGTCCATCATCCCCCTAGACATGATTCTCTCTGTCTACAGTAAGTCTGTTAATTCTCAATCATGGCAACTTTTTTCCTGCTTTGGGATATGAGGGACTGATGGCAGCAGCAGTCCATATTGCCCGTCATACCAGGTTTTGCATAAGTATCCTTCAGTGAACTCCAGGTTCAGTTGAGAAATCCAGTGTTATCTTTGGTAAAACTTTTGAAGGCATACAAGAAGCACATCCACTGGTGGCACATCTCACAACAAGTAAAAACAAATCCCGAGGTAATCGGAGACTGTTAACATATTGATACTATTAACCTGAGGCTTTGAACACAAAAATGACAAGTGTGCGTTAATATTAATTTTCTGAATTTAATCTAGAAGTCTAGTTGTAATTATGCAAGTGTAATACAACACCATTTCTACAAAAGTCTTCAGTTTTAAGGAGGAATAAGAGGGACAAAGACAATGTTTGAGTTGGTGTCAGTTATGTCGCTGAAAATCAGGCACAGTTGAGAGACATATGTGGTGGTGCCATACTCCAGGCAGTCTCTTTTAACTGCCAGCCCATGTAGTAGTTGTCAGTACAGATTTCTCTTCTTGGAGGTTGTATTGTGAAGGGCAGATAGCCTAAGGCTTATAGTCACAGATGTTCTGAAGATGAGTGTGATTATCCTATCCCTGCAGGTGTTCCAGGACTCTACCCCTGGGTGCAGTTGCCATCCATACTAACATGACAGTGATATTGTACATAGAAGTAGGGGTACGGTAACTCGCCCACTGTATTGAGAAGCAGTGAGGGTATGGGAATGGATTGTCACTTATAACCAGTCACTTTCCTTTATAGGCCCGTTATATACCAGACTAACTCAGTCTTTGCATACTGATGCCGCAGAAGTGGTCCCTTAATCCTTCAATAACACAGAAGCTGTTCTGTTATTGGAGGAAAGTCTTGTGATTTCTTTGCATCCCTGACCAAAGCTAAATGGAGCACCAGCTTTCCCATTATTACTTCTCCAGAGGAGTATTCCAGGCATGCTGTCATCCAGAAGTGGCTACAACACTATTACTCCCTCTCTCCCCATTTCTTGTCATTCTGAAGTTTATACAGAAAGCTGAGTAGAACAAGGCCAGAGTTATTTAGCCCCATACTGGCTTCGGGTGTGGTTTCTTTCCAGGAAAAAAAAAACATTTCAACAAAAAGAAAACGAATAAATCAATAATTGCAATATGTTTTCAAAGTAAAGATAAATTGTGTGTGTGTGTTATTATAGTTGTACTTCACTTGCAAAAACATGAGACAGTTGACTATCTGTGTATTTTCTTAACTACAATAATTACTGCCAGTAGGTAATCTTTCAATTCTTACTTGTAGATCTTAATGAAATACTCTTTAATTTCTTTTTGACATGCAGCAGTACTTGCATTTACAAAGTCTTTAAAATTCTCTGCAAACTCAGTTTTCTAATTTATAGTAATTGTCTTGCATGCAGTTGTAATTATCTTGCATACAATTGCAAGGGAGATCCACAGAAGAGAGTATTGTTTCTTTATACATGTTGGAATTGGAGCATTTGTTTTTTAATAAGAGAGTCAGAGATTTCATTTCTATCAGACCATGTGGCTTTCAGAAACTGCTTATAAACTATTTTCTTTTTGCAGCTAAGAAATATGTGGTACCATTCAGCTCTTTGCATTTCCAGCTTATAACCTCATTAACTATATACATTTTTGACCATTTATATGGGGTAAAGAAAACCTTATGAAAATATTTTCATGTAAAAATTCTCCTTTACATTTTTCATTCCGATAATGTTGTTGTTTGTCTTTTGGGCTTTTCTTGGTTAGGGGTCGCCACAGCGGAACTCTGGTCAGTTAATGACTGGCAGTTGATTTTTTTAGGATGCCAAGTTGCCAGCCCGATGCCCAAACTTCAGCGAAGGCACGCCCATTCACGCATGTCTTTCGGAGGCCACTCGACTGCGGGGAGGACATGCAGACTTCACACAGAAGGCACTCCAGCCAAGAATCGAACAGGAGAACCTCTTGCTGTGAGGTAACAACACTACTGCTGCACCACCGCGGACTTTTCATTCTGATGATAGAATACCAATAATTAGTACTAAATTTGGTATCTAATTCCAGTGTTAGTTTACTCAGTTTGGAAAGAAGTTTTTTACTTGGATTTGGCACTAATAATTAATAAAAATATTCTGTTATTTATCATAATTATTTTTATTCCTTCAGGCATCGTATCTTTTTTATGTTATATATGTTGTGTGTGATTTCAAGCCTGTGTTGTCCTGAAAGGGTGTTCTGACCACTGTGCTTACCTGGTTAAGCAAAGTATAGATAAAACTGTCAAGAAAATCACTTGGACTTCACCCGGTATGTAGTCTAGCATATGGCCCTTGTTAAATAGTAGGATCCATCTTTGTGCACACAGGCTTAAAATGAGCACCATGAACAACCTTTAACTGAACACACACAAATTATTTTCATGCACTTAGAAACAGTATTTCAAACGTTCAAAAGCAATCTAAAATAGTAATACATATGTTAAGGAAGCTTTTACTAATGAAAAATTACACCCTATTATGTCAGTAATAGCATCAAGCATAGTGCATAGTACCTATGTAAATCAGGAGCAGTGGCTTTCAGATGTAATTTTTGGATTTATTCATTCAGAGTATCCATAAGCACACCATAGGCAAGCAAGTAGCAACACGCAACTTAAGTCGTTCCTGGCTACATATCACTATAGATGCACCCCTTTCAAAGGTGTGCTTTCTTCTGCAGTGACCTGCTCTTGAAGTCTGTATAGATGGCTCCCTCTTAATTCACCTATCTCGCAAGCCTCAATTGTATCCTTTAGTTACTGGAACTAGGGTAACCACATGGTTCATGGCTATCCTTCTAGGGTAGCTAAACTCTTTTAATTCTGCTCCAGGACCCAATGCCAGAAAAACCTACAAGAGTACACTTTTTGTTTTGTACTGAGTATCCTTCTAAAGGGCAAGATCGTTTTACAGCGCGCCTCCCTCTCCTAACATTTTGGATTATCTTTCACTATTTTTTGACACTTGTATAAGTGAGTTCTTCATGCCATTTATAACTTAACCTCTAACAATTTTTCTTTGGCACCTTTAAAAGTTTGCAAAGCTTCGTTTAGTGGTACATTCCAAATACAATAACCTTTTAAGGGTTCTGTCCCTCTGGCAGAGTTCTATTTAATGTTGGAAAGTCTGACCCATATCATTTTGATCCTGCTCCATAATCTGATTGGAAGTAAGTCTCCTTAGAAGGTAGTGTCTTCTTGTGGCCATTACTTTTACTAGAAGAATTTCTGAATTGCAGGTGTGTCCCTGTTTGGTCTTCCACAAAATATAATTGCAAGCATAAAACAGCCACTGAAATAAGCATTAATTAGTTGGTTAATTTGCATGTATTTTTTAACTGCAGAATACTAGCTGGACTTTGCAGACTTAGGTTCAGAGATTCATAGATTAGTACTAGGATAACTGTCTTTGTGTGGCATTAAGACTAGCTAATTTACCCCATGAAAGAATCAAACCCTGTACCTTGTGTCTACAAGGTAAGTCCTTAACCATTATGCCAGCCTCCCTCTCAAATGGTAGCATGTGGACCTGTCCCTTTTTTATACAGTTGTTGTTAATTAGGGAAATGAACCACATGCAGGCCACTTTACTGCAGCACTATTTGGTTTAGGGATGAATTACTCTGTAGGCAAACAGAGGTAGAAGGAATTGACCCCTACACTCTTCACTGCAAGAAACAGTTCATTACCAGCTCAGAGACTTAATCTTCTGTGCTAACAGCCAGACATCCACAGACAGCTTGCTTTTTTCTTGCATGCAGCACATCCAGCTAGAGCAGTGGATCCGTATCGGGTGTTTTCCAGAATATATCCTTAGATGAGGATGCAGTTGCTACATGGGCTTCATTGAATACTTTCACAAGGCACTGTAAACTGTATATGATCTCTAGGTCTTGAGCTTCCATCAAAGCCACAGTCATAGGAGTTGTTCTCACCTAGGATAAGAGTTGGGACTTTAAACGACTGGTGAAAATGGACCTCCACATCCCAAGTACAAAACTGTTCTTTCTGTAACAGCAAATTTGGATGAGCAGTTTTATCCTCCTCAATGCATCAATCCTCCCTTACCTTGCTTTATGGCAGATATGACCTTGAAAGCTAGGCCAAACAGCATTACCAATAATTTTCAAGTGGCACATCTGAGATCTGCAGTGTTAAGTTACTTGGCAGAACATATGGGTAAAGGGGAGGGGCTAATAACCTAGGAAAGTTTTTTTTAGATGCAGAATTACGGTTTCACTCCTGGTTGATCAGGATAGAGCTACTCCTTCAGAACTGCCATTATGGTACATGTGTAGCTTTTACTTGTAAATGTGATAAAGGAATGTGTAATGCAAAATACTGTTTGTAAGTCAACCCAATGTAAACTGTCAGATTCTCCTGAATGCTGAAGATAATCACTGGCTGATTTATACATTTATTTTTCTGGGCTGCTGTACATCGGTGATTACTTTTATGTACCATAGATAGCTGCTCCAGATTTGCATTGATTTTAATCAATGTATTCTGCATCCTCCTAGGCAGTAGTTCTAGCTCTTAATAAAATCTTTACCATGGGTGTAATTCAAGAAATAAGAAAAGAATGTGATTTTGGACGCAGATCCTTGAGGAGAATAACAGTCCTACAGAATATTATATTCATAAAGTAGCAGAAAGTATATGAAGATATAAGCCAATGTGGGAATGGAGAAAGGAAATTCTATGGATAGGGCTGATTGCAGTTAGAGCTACAGAGAATAGAAAGGAGGGGGCTGAATTTCACAGGAAAAAGCTGGCAAAGGAACCAAGGTATTGGGAACAAGTAGAGAAGGAGGGACTGAGACTGCGGTGGTGGTGCTGCGGTAGCATTGTCACCTCGTAGCAAGACGTTGTCCCATTAGATTCTCAGCTAGAGCGTTTTCTGTGTGGAGGCATACGTGAATGGGGCGTGCCTTCGTTGAAGGTTGTGCGTCAGGGCTGGTAACCCGGTACGTAAAAATCCACTACCAATCATTAGTGGACCGGAGTTCTGCTGTGGCGACCCCTAACCGGGAAAAGCTGAAAGACCCAAACAAAAGAGGAGGGGGGACTGAGATCAGAATATAGACAAAAGAGAAAAGGCTAGGGGAATCCTAAATGAAAGACCTGCACTAATTGAGTGTTTAATTGAGTCAAGAATAGAAGCTGCTGTTAGGGAGATAATTAGTAGGGCATATAAAATATAAGTATAGGAATCAGTCCGATTAGTAGGGCATATAAAATATAAGTATAGGAATCAGTCCGAAGAGGTTAGAAGGGATTGTGAAGAGACATTGCTTAAGCAATTCTGAAAGAAACAATGTGTGGATATATGTATGGCACCCAAATATGCAACAAAGTCTGGAAGATGCAGGATTTTTGCTTGGATGTGTTTGCATAGGTATTTTTATACCTCAAGCAGACTCCAAAGATTCTTTTCTCAGGTAGATTGCAAATGTTTGAGATGTGATGGGGAAGAAAGAGGTAAATGGGAACATATTTTTGGGAGTGTAATGAGTTGGCAGACTTTAAAAATTCCCCTGCAGACTGCTCTGTCAGAAATACTGGGTAAGCAGACTGGTGTAATTAAGGAAATCATTTTCTTTTTTAGCTGTGATACAGAATCTGAATTGCCTAGACATAGTAAGGCCTTCCTGAGTTTAATTCTGGTGGCTGCCAAAAAAGCCATTACTAGAAAATGGAAATCCAAGTCTAAACCAACCGTGCTAGAAGTGGTTAATATAGTAGCAGAGATAAAAGAACGAAATGGGATCTTTAGAAATGGTAGGAGCAAATTACATTGAAAATGTGGAAATTGTGGGAACAATACATGCAGAATAATGTTTTGGAGGCAGAATGAAATTTAAGGGAAGTTAGGATTTGAATGAGCTTTGTAATGTTCTATTGACAGTGGTTGTATCGAAGATTATATGTGATACACAATGTTTCCAACTGAAAATATGGTTTTTCATTTCTATAAATGTATGATTGCCTGTGTCATAAGTGATAATTCAAGAAATATGTTATTTGCTTAAAAAATGTTGTTGAAGGTGCAGTAACATAATTGTTGCACTGCATGTTTCAGTAAAGGGCCATGTATAGACATGAAGTTGGTATTTGCTAACTGTTGAAAACCCAAACCAAGCAGGAACAAGTTCCACTTTTCAGGGGCATTTCAAAAGTGCTGTTGACTTTCCCAGAGCTGCATAGTAGGCACATGGAGACTAGGGGAATCCATCTCCAAAGAATGACCCTTGTCATAGCTGTAATCCTTTGAGCTAAACTCCAAACATTAAGCATACTGAAAGTGCACACAACTCATTTTGATGACCCTAATAGGCTTCTGGCCATCGTGGGTTAATTTCCACCGTTTGTGGCAGAGGGTGAAGGGTAGTGTTATTTGAGAGAAGCAGGTTTGCAGTAGTTAAGGGTGCCACTAATGGAGCTAGAGCTTGGCATGTGGGCACTTAATGGAGAAAAAATATAATGACTTGTAAAAGTTTATAAAGCATTCATAAGTGCTTGCGTAGAGGTGGTATTTCAGGGTAGACTTAAGCTGTCAGTCTTATTTACAGTTCTGGTGGTAATAATTCTTCTATTTGGATACCCTGTGCTGAGATAGAGAAGTGCAGTGCCTGAGGACAGTCTGTTTTGAGTAGATTTATGAGGCATTGAGGCATGTGTGTAAGAGTGTACTCTTATTGTATTCTGTGCATGTCACAGTTAGCATTTAAAAATATATATATTTGTTCCATGAGATGTACTAGAATTTAAAGTTGGGGAAAAAAATGTTTTTAGTCCAGAAAAGTGGGTTGGTGTGTGTGGGAGGGGGTAGCAGCTATGTTCTGGAAGTTGGTGTACAGTTCTGAAAATTCTAGCTCACCTCTTCATTTGAGGTGGTAAGGACAAGCTGCATTACTTTTTCTGTCACATCAGTGAATTGGTTAGTAGCTCTGTAAAGAGTGCAGATTTTTTGTGGCTGTGTTGTCCGTAGATAGCACAAGGCATCAAAGGAACATAGTTGATTATGTATTTTTGAAACTACATTGAAAATTGTATTGCAACAGTTCCAGTTGTCATTGCCTCATCTGTTGTACTTTGACAGTCAGTGTGTAGTCTTATGGTGGACTTGCAGTAGACTTAGTCCATGTAATCACTGGTAAAGGTAGTCTATTTACCCTTTTGGATAACGTAGCTGTTTCGTTCATCTGGATGGTTTGGTTAGGCAACATCGTCTTCATCTACTGACTAAGATTTTAATTTTTATGTGTTTTTAATAGCATAATGTGTGAGCATTTTCTGTAACTGATTAATCAGTGATTCACTCTTCATGTTTTTTCTTACAGGGAATGAAATCTCCCAATACCTGAGGTAGTCATTGGAAGGTGTAAGAAAATAACATCAAACATGAGTTCTAGATTTTGTCAGAATTGTGGCTGCACTGAAATTGACATTGACCAGGCTCGTGGAGATGCTGTCTGTACAGGCTGTGGGTCAGTGCTCGAGGACAACATTATTGTGTCTGAGGTACAGTTTGTGGAAAGCAGTGGAGGAGCTTCTTCTGCTGTGGGGCAGTTTGTTTCCTTGGATGGTAAGTCAGTTTATTCCTGTTTACAAAACTTTGTGTACTGTTGTTTCTTATTGTGTTGCTCGCAGTAGTTGTTTGTTGTTGTTTTTTGTGTTTACTTTTCTGGGAATAATTTGGGGAAATATTGTCACCGTTTTAGATAAAATAGCTTATTTGTTTGTGTAGCATGTTTGTAGTCTTTCTAGAGGTGTTTTTAAGATGTTTGGTGTACCTTTGTACTCTTTCATTTTATAAGTCGCCATAGAGGTTTTACCATCACTGGAATATTTTTCCATTAGATTTCGCATGCCCATTTGTTAGGGTTGCATAAGAATTTTGACAGTTGTTCTAGGGAATACGTTGCCTAATTTGAAGTTTATTGACATAATGCACCACCTCTGAAGCAATGAAATACATTTTATAAGTGCTGATCTGCCTAAGAGAGAATTCAGTTTCCATTAACTTTGTGTGACAAATGTAGTCAGTTATGCAGATATGCCTTTCCCTGGCTGTTTATACCTCCCTCTAAAATGATCAGGGCCAGTCTTGGGTGAAATGAATCTTTATTCAAAGGACTACATGACATCTTTTCCACTGTCCACCATTCTACTTCTTTTGCACCCCCCAGTGCCCTTCCAGATTCACCCATCCTGGTCTCCCTACACCACTACATTACTATAGCCTTGTTTGATCACACTTATTCTTACTCTTCAACTTTTTCCTGCATCCATTTAACACACTTTAACTGGCCAAACTGCAATGTAATTGTAGGGGAAATTGCATTAAACTAGAGATCTGGGTCTACTAGGTCTCCTGAAGCCATGAGTTTTTTAGATGGTCTGAGTTGCATTTTTATAGCATTTTTTTGCAATCCTTTGATCCAGTGATGGTCTCATTTAAAATTATTAAAGTTTTTTTTTCTTTCAAGGAAGAAATAATTTGTGTCCCAGGCTTAATACTCATAGCTAACAAAATAGTAGCTCCTATAAAACTGAGATGATATACACTTGAGAGGTTGCATAAATCAAATTGAGGAAGAGCGCTTGGGATGAATTTGAAAGAACACATGGCTGCAATCATAAGCATGCCAGCAGCAACTTGAAATATAGAAAACCTTCTCACCCCACCCCCAAAAAAGGGCCAACTTTTTTGTACCCCTCTGTCCGATTGGCATGAAAGAAAAGGAACAATCAGAACACAGTAACATATTTCAAGAAGTTTTTTGTCAGACTTTTATACACAGCATACCTCCTCATCCGTACCCCCAAAAGGCAGCCACTTGTATGCTTCTAATTGTGAGTAATATGAAAAATAATTATAACAATAATGTATTCTAACATGTTTTTAGTGAAATAATGTTTCCTTAGCCCCTACACAAACTATAGTTACTTTCTGTGCACAACACCGAAGTTGGGTTGTATGGAAAGTTAAAGTAGTATTAATCACATTGTCCCAGGTACCCACATACGCTCTAGCAACCTTCTATGAACACCTGTGAGCAGGGCCAGTTTTTTAGGTGGGTTGGTCCCAGGGCAGCGACTCTACTAAACCTGTGCCTTTATCCACATATCCCAAAACCTCTGATGGCTTAGGTGTGATATGATGCATTTTATGCTGGATTTTTGAAAAATGATTGAGTCGATAACTGCCCTTTTGTTTTATTGCTATCCAGAAGAGTTACATATGCAGCTGCCACAGATTAAAAATTGGGGATATTTTTATACACACAAATGTCACAAGCCAGAACTAGCATAAGATGAACACATGAACATAACATATACACATACACACACACACACACACACACACACACACACACACACACACACACACACACACACACACACACACACCTCCTGACAAGCCAGGTCTATCACAAGATGTACATGCGCAAGCGTACACTTGCCTTCAGACAAATTGGAGGAATGCTGATTCACCTGCTGTATGTACAGGGAAGCCATACAAACTTTACACAGGAGGAGTCACAGCCAAGAACTGAAAAGGGAGCAAAGATCTGTGAAATTGCAGTACTACTTACTTACCAGTGGGCCAGTGATCAGTTGCTTTCACACACACAGTGCTCTGACCACCATGGTTAGTCGCATATTCTGTGCAGTGTTGATGTTTGACTGTGATGAGTAACAAGATGTTTTTAAGTACACTGCAACGCTCCTACCCCCTCCCTTGCACACAAGCAAAAGCATTAGTAGTGATCATTTCCCTCTTATTTCAGGAAATATAGTACATTGTGTGGCACTGCTTTTTCCATGGCAGATCATTGCCTGTTTAACAGTGATCCAACTAAAGCAGGGTAATCACTTTGTCTGCAGACTGTCCGTACCCATCTGTTGGATGTAAGACCATCCATCAAAAATGCAAAATTGCATGTCAAGTGGCTGAACATGGCTTGTGTATCACCAACTGACTGAATAGAGAAAAAAATAAAACATGTTTTTTTTTGGGGGGAGACAAGTTCTGCACCCCCTACTAATTATATATTCCATCTTAAAGATATCATTATTGTAGGGAAAGGGCAAATTCCTCACTCGCCCCTGTACCTTGATTGGCTAATTCCCCACTCCCCACTGTACCTTGATTTTGTATAGAAAGAATGTTTGCATGTTTGATCAGCTGTGCTATCTTTTTAATGAGTTTGTCAAGTATTTTGACAGCTGTCTGTCACCCATAAGAATTTGTCCCTTCCCACTGTAGTGCTATTTTGGAGTTGGTATGTATACTTAGTGGGGATGTATGAGGGCACAACTCCCCCATGGGGAGGGGTGCAAGGGGGGCTTCTCCTGTGCAAAAACACTTTTTTTTTTTTTAATTTTAGATGGGTAACATTTCAGTCAGTTGTGTTCGAGTTGCCTTTCAATGTTTTGTCTTTCCATTGTATGGACATAAATCCCCATCTATCGTAGCCACATTGTAAATACCGGCGATGTATGTGTTACAAGTGGGCACAGTAAAGTGTCCCAATATGCTTTACATAATTGCACACTGGCCTTGTAAATCCAGATTGTTTAAATTAAATCATGCAGACCAGCATTCAGCCAGTATTGAAAATCAGTGGGACACGGGAAGAGTATATCAAATCAAATAATAGACTGGAGGCACTGAAAAAGTATTAAGAAGGGTCAGACATTTTCATCTACAATCAAGCCCCCTTGTCCACAGCAAGTGTAACCACATTGATTCTGTATATTTCAGATGTCTGATTGGGGTTAAATAAATAATAGCTGGGGTTAAATAAATAATAGCTACAGTAATGTATTCAGGCTTGGTTCACATTAACACACAGCAGCCACAGTAAGGTACTCCAACATACTTTGCAAAAATGCACAGTAGTCCGGCAAAACCAGATTAATACCGGTTTAGATTGGGGAAGCAAGAAAAGGTCAGTTACTTTCATTGATAGACAGCATTCATCCAGTAATAACTGCCATCTTGACTGTGTACACTGTGTAGGTTTGATTGTTGTACATTACTGTGCCGATTATTTTATTTCAGTTTTGTTTTGCGCAAACAATAACTACAGCAAAGTATTCCAAACTGATTCATGCAAATCACTTTAGAATGTAAAGCCAGAATGACCAGCAGTCATTTTCATCAATGGATTGTCCACATAGCCAGCAATTACAGCTATTTTGTGTAAATTTCTGATGACCTACTGAAGTAAAATAACATAAGCACCACAGTAATACACTTCAATTCCATTTCATACAAAAACACAGTTGCTGTTAAGTCCTTCCAAGTTCAGCCTGCAAACCTGTTCCTTTTCCATATCTGCTTCTCTGCCAGGATTAAAAAAAACATTGAGAGACGTGAAATGGCTGCTACCTGAGAAAGGAGATGTAATTAATTCGTATAGCATAGGGAATAACGGTCAATAACAAAGATGATTTTCATAACTATTTCTGGAAAACAATTGCACTTTTTGGTTATGTTTTAGAAGAAGATATGGTAGCTTTAAGAGCCAGTGAGTCTAAAAAGAAGAAAATTTGGCCGTGAAGATCCTTGTGGTCAGGTCAGCAGGAAGTAGTACAGAATACAGCTGTTTTACATAAAATGCCTTTGAATAGTTCTGAATGAAAGATAGACCAACTGAGATCTTCAAAGGTTGGGGTATTCAAAATCAGTGGGATATGGGAAGAGTGTATCAAGTCAAATAAAGGATTGTAGGACACCGAAGAAACATTAAGTAGAATGTCTGATCTAATGAAAGTGTAAAAGTCCAACATTGAAATGAGAGCGAGAGCGACAGTTTCTTAAGATGATGTAAAGCAAAAACTGGAGCTAAATTGGAATACGGAACAAAAAGTGAAAATGTGTATTTTTTTCCTGTCATTCCTGAGAAGCTTGAGGGGACTTGACTGCACTATTTAGCATCAGGTAAGTAAATGCACTAATGTTTTGCAGAAGGAGCTGGTGATTGAGGGAGTACATGGTGTGTATGCTCCAAGCATTACCATTAAGAAACAGCCAAGACTTTTATTGTAGTAAACCTGCGAGATTATCAACAAAAGGAGTTGCTATTAACCAAAAATGTGGTAAAAGGATGACGTGCTAAAAATAAGAAACATGAGAATTTTTGTAGAACATGACTACTTGGGGTTCACCAAACAGAAAAGAAGCAGATTCATGCCGTCAGTAAAAAGTTCCAGAGAAGTGCGTTTCCAGCTCAAAATGATGTACTCAGCTAGTTTGAGCCCCCCACCCCAGTGGTAGTGATACTGATGTCTTCATGGAAGCACAATAAGCGTTATCTAAGTGTTGAAATTAAGATTTAATAATATTTTGACAAGATTGAAATTGGATTTTTGCACAAAAATAGCTAGAGAAGGTTTTTCTGTTGTTAAGGACTGGCATTTTAACTTTTAACACAGATTTAACTAATGTGAGTTTTTCTGCTGTGTTTCACTTTTGTGACTGTCCAAGCTGAAGGTGGTTTAGTTTTTGGAAGGAGTTTAATGGAGACTTGCTAATTTCATTGGAGGGCTCGGGGTAAACTGACAGAACTAAGATGAGGTATCTGATGGCTCTAGAAACTCTGTTATGGGATGTCTGGACAGCTTGTTTAGGCTGACATTTGCAGGACCTCCTTGAGAGCTTAAGCAGTTGGCTTTTTAAAGTAGTAATGGCAGACAACAGAGCTGGTAGGAGAAATAGGATTTAAAATGAAAAGGGAGGGCCCAGAAGGGAAAGTATAACAAAAGAGGGTGGATTTTTGAAATTTATGAAAATATTTGCTATGGAAGATGTGAATTCAGTAATAAGAGTTTGGACTAAATTTACATATTCCCAAGATATAAAATTGGGCTAGGCTAGACAGAATTTACATTTCACAGGAACATGTGCATTTAATTGAAGGCATTGATATGCACCCAATAAATATTTTGGATCATACGCCAATAATAACTAAAATAAAAACACAAAGTAATGAAATAAAAATGAAACACTGGCACTTTCCCACCTGTTTGTTTAAAAGAGAGGAATTTAAGGAATGGGTAGTGGAGACTATTCAGGAGCTATTCGAGAGGATAGAATTTTTTTCTGAAAATAAATATAGCTAGGGAGTGGGATAAAATTAAGGTGGAGTTTAAAAATAGGGTGGAAATAAAAGAAAGGGAATTATGGTTAAGAAGTAACAAGAATTATTTAGAGGGACTGCAAATATTAAAGTATTGCAGAATAGGGGGAATCTCCGAGAAAGAAGATGATCAACTGCAGAAAATAAGGGATTACCTCTAATATACACTGGTTTAGAGAGATTGCTGTTAAGCAACTTTTTTTGATAACATTAGAACACACAAACTTTTAACACAATTGGGCAACAGAAAGTAGAAAGGGCTGCTGCCAGGCTTAGGGAGCCCATAACAAGGAAGGTAACTAGATCCTATTAGGTATTAGAAATATTTAGAAAATTCTATGAAAGTCTGTATAAAGCAGAGAAATATTGAAATTAAGAAAAGATACAAATTGAAATGTTTATGGAAAAATTAAATATGCCAAGGTTAGAGGTAGATGAGGCTCAATTACTGACAGGAGGAGATGAGATTAAAATTGTGACGCATAACCAATCTACAGGAAAGTCCCCAGGAACAGATGGTATTCTTGTGGAAGTTTAGAAGCTAGGAGGGAAAAAGAATGATGGATCTGGAAGATTTTAACAGTATTTAAAGAGGTTGAGAAGTACCAACATCCTGGAAGAAAGCAGGGGTAGCTGTAATACCTAAAGAGGGTAAAGCTCCATCAGATCCAGCTTCATATAGGCCCATTTTAAAGTGTTCATGTCTGTAATGGCTAAAAGAATGGCAAAAATAATGCCAAAATTGATGGATATGTATCACTGTGGTTTTGTGGAAGGGAGGCAAACATTTGACAACATTAACAGAACATTGATGATCTAGAGGGAAGCAGAATGCAAGTAAATACCATTGTTGTTGGGTCTTTATGCAGAAAAAGCATTTGACAGAGTAATGTGGAACTTTTTGAGCAGGGCAATGGAAGCATTTGCATTTCCTGAAAAAAAATTATAAGGTTGATTGATTAGGAGGATATGTGAGGGATCGGAAGTGAAAATTCAAGTAGGTGGGGGTCTTCTCTGATAATTTTTGTTTGAGCAGAGGAACCAGGCAGGGTTGTCTTCTTCTTTCCCCTTTATTTGCATTGTATTTAGAACCATTTGCAAAGAAAATAAGTGACTCAGAAATTCAAGTATGTGATTGGTATGGTAGTCAAGAAAAGCTGGCTGTATTTGCAGATGATATAATTTTATACCTGACAAAACCAGAAACTTTACAGTGTTGTGGAATATTTTGACAGTTAAATATTTTCCGGATGCAAAATTAACAAAGCTAAAACAAAGGCAATAGCGGTAAATTATGTGCCCACATATGAATTGGTTCATCAATATCCATATTTTATGGGGACATAATAGAATGAAGTATTTGGGAGCATGGATTACAAAATGCTTCTGGTGTGGCAGCTAAGGATATGTGGGTAGACACTAAAAAAGCTTTGTTTGTTTATATGGCTAGTAAGATACAAGCAGTTAACATGTTTAGACCCATTCATCTTATACACAGGTTAGACATATTTTTATCAATCAGAGGAGAAGTTATGGATAACAATAAAGAGCTGAATCACTTTATCTTGGAGGGGAAGACCGCAAGAGTCAAGTGGGATAAGCTGATTCTTCCAGTAAAATAGGGCGGATTGGAATTGCCCCATTTGAAGGGGTATTTCAGAGCTACACAGTTAAGGCTCCTATACATAGCACAAGCATAAAACTATAATTCAAAATGGAAAGGGATGATGATGAAGCAGGGAGAATCTAAAGAAGCAAGGAGAAACTGGGATTTGTAATGGAGAAAAGGTGATTCTGCTGATAAGGATGACTGCAATTGGGGATATAGACAACAGGCAAGAGGACGCTGGAATTTATTGGAGAGAACTGGCAAAAGAACCAAGGTATTGGGAGCAAATAACCAGAGAGGGAAGGATGATAAATTATTGGCGTATTCCATTCTGTTTGGACTGCAGGTTACAGATTGCCTTCCCTATCAAGGATTGATATCGGAGTCTAAGCAAAGAGAAAGAAGTAGAGGGGTCCAAAGCGAAAGACCAGCACTGGTAGAGTTTTTAGTAGAATCTAGAACAGAAGCTGCCAATAAAAAAGGAATAGTTAGTAGAGCATACAAAATATTGCCTGATAACTATAAGAATCGGAGGAGGTTATAAAGGATTGGGAAGAGAGATTAGATAAGCAATTCACAAAGAAACAATGGGAGGATGTATGTATGTTTCCCAAATATGCAACAAAATCTAGAAGATTTAGGGTTTCTGCTTTGAAATGTTTACATGGATATTTTTATTCCCCAAGGAGACTCCAGAGAATTTTTCCTCTGGTAGACAGCAAACATTCAAATGTTGACGGCATGACTGGGAAGAAAGAGGTACTTGGGAACATATTTTCTGAGTATGGTGAGTTGGTGTACTTTAAGGGTTCCCTGCAGGATGCACTGTTGGAGATGCAGGGTGGTCACTGGGCAGATAGATGTGAAGAGGAAGATTTTTCTGAGCTATGATACAGAATTTGCGTTGCCTATACATGGTAAGGTCTTGCAGTGTCCATGGTGGCTGTCAAAACAATTTACTAGGAAATGGAAATCAAAATCTAAACCAGCTATACTAGAAGGAGTGAATATATTAACAGAGATAAAACTGGAATTGAGATCTTTAGAGAACGGTAGAAGCAAACTACATAGGAAAAAAAAAATGGGAATTGTGGAAACAATACAGGGGGGGGAAGGAGGTTTAAAAGAAGGCAGGACTTAAATGAACTATGTAATGTTTGACTGAAAATGTTAGATTATAAGTGATGTATAGTGTTTGCAAGTGGGAATGTGGTTTGTGTACAAAATGCTTGTAATTAGGACTGTGTCGGTGTGATTTGTTAAAATGTATCATTGCCTATGTCGTAAGTGGTGGTTTAATAACTGTTTCTTGTTTACAAAAGAAAAGACAGGAATTTAATAATTTTATGTTAATGTTGTTCAGGTTATATGATATAAAGCAATATATGTGAAGTATAAGTTTTGTAAACATGAACTTAACACAGTTTGATTACTCTTGTATAACTGTAAATTTGCCTGTGTCACAAGTGATAATTCAATAAAGTTTAAAAAAAAAAATGAAAAGGGAGATATTTAGATTCAATAGGTTGTACTATTTGACTAACCGCTGCAAATGTACAAGGTTAAATCGAAAGTTTAACATTATTATCCAAATTGCAATTAATGGATAAAACAAGCTTGTTAAAAATGTAAAACTGTTGCTGAAAAAAAAATTGTCACGAGGTGATTACAAGTTTCAGTGTGTGCTTTTGCATAGTAAACCGGACTGTGGTAACCTGGAATGCCTATGAGTACAGTCTTCTGTTTGGAGGAGTTGATCCTATAGGGAAGTGTGTTACACATTTGAAAATGTATATAGTTATAATTTTAGAATGTGTATATGGGTATGGGGGTTGTAGTGAAGCACCCTTTTTTCTTCTTTTTCAAAGAAAGCAACTTGAATGTAAAAAGATGTATATTAAACTGAAAAGTGAGGAGACATGCCTGCGTCCTAGGTCTCTGTGTACAGTGTGCTACTAGGAAAAACACATTATGCATCCTGTTCTAGAGGTGAAGACTATATTTGTGTTTTCATGATGGCTGCTCTAAAAGTCTCGACATGCGGCGTTAATGGATTAATAGGTACAAGTAAAATTAGAGTACATGCTTACATAAAGCAATGCAGAGTACAAATAGTAAAGTTGCAATTTGTGCATTTAGAATGCAATATGATAGTTTTAAGGGTTTCATATCTGACATTCAGTTGTCACTGACACCCAAAGTGTAATAATAGGGAATTGTATACCAATAAAAATAGAGGAAGAAAAATGATCAAGGAAGACTTGTACTGGCAAGAGCTTGCTAGATGGGAAAGAAGATTACTTGAGCTTGCATTTATATTTCCCCTAAAATGTAACAAGTTTAGAAGGCTCTTGTGAGAGATTGTAAGCTACCAGCAAGGACTTTGTCATGTGGGTAAGTGGAATATGGTTTGCAGCAAATGTGTTGGAGGAGGGCAGAAAAGATAATAAATCCAAAGAGGGAAGATTTTCAAAGAGAAGTATAAAAGTGTTTGATATGGAGGATGTTTCGCAGTAGGACATTAGAAGGAAATATACTCATTCTCCAAGATACAGTAATTGGGACCAGACTACATAGAAATTACATGTCACAGGCTCACAGATAGTTGCATGAGAACTCTGAAACACATGCATTGTCACTAAGCTGAGTATGCAGGGAAAATACAATAAAAGGACTGACATTTTTCTGTGTAGTTACTGAAAAGAAAATCATTTAGGGACTGAGACTGTATAAGATCTTTTAGGGAAAATAAGTTAACTTAGAAGGATTGGCCAATTAGCCATTGCCTGGGCATAAGTTGGAGTTTAAAAACGTGGTAGAAATAAATATGAAAATAGATAAGGGTTGTGGGGGATAAGTTAATTAAATTGGTTCTTTCCTTGGAACAGTGAGATTAGGAATGCCAGATATGAGAGGTTACATTAAGGCCACCCAGTTGAGACTGTAATGTTATACATTCAAATGGGAAATATGGTATTAGCACAGGCAAGAATGCCAAAGATAGATGAAAATGAATCTACTGGAGCATTTAGGGAGAATGTGAATAACCCTGCACACCCCCTTGAAAAACAAGTAAAATATTTGAAAAAGGAATCTCTGCTTATAGGGATATATGCAGTTAAACACAGATCAGACAGAAGACCTGGCTGGAAACAGTTGGAGAAAATGATTTTAAGGAACCAAGGTACTGGGAACACACAAACCATGCAGGAAAGGTAATGCAGTGACAAAGAGCTAAATGGTTGTTGGGGGCCATGATGGGGATTGCCTAATTTAACAAGGGTTGATAGCAGAGTACAGTCATACAGACTAGAAGAGGGGCACAGAATGAAATGCTCGCTGCAGTAAAATTTGACCAAACCAAGAACAGAGAATTCAGTCAAAATAATATAAATTGCTTTACGAGAGCTGTAGCAGTTTGTTGGGAGAATAGGGAAGGGATTGGGAGAGAATAGACTGACAATTTATAAAAGAGCCTTAGGAAGAAATTTGTGGAGCATCTAAATGTGCAACAAAATCTAGAAGATTCAGATTGTTGGCTTTTATCTTTTTTAATTGATATATTTATACCTGAATAAATCTGAGGATTTTCCCCTCACATTGAGAGTGGCTGTTGGAAATGTGAGGGGAAAAGAGAGGTAAGTGGGAATGTGTTCTGGGAGTAAGCACATTTAGCTGATTTTAATGTACTAGCACAAATGCTGGGTGAAGAAGTTACCATAAATAAAGAAATTATGATGTTGGCTGCCAAAAACGGCAATTGCTGGAAAATGTAAATTAATGACTAAACCAGCATTAGTAGTCTCATTACTATTTGTTTGTTTATTTTGTTGACATTTGTTGACCGGGAAATTCACTGGGCTTGGGACCCATTTTCAGTGGAGGCCCGGAGAGAAAAGCTCCAAGTTACATGAAAATCATTATATGGATTTGTAAGGAAATAATTACTTATAAAGCAAGTTAAATAGTATAGAAAACTATTTAAACAGCACATATGTTGTAAAAAGGCACAATACAGTAATAATGGAAGATTAGCATGTAGGAAAATTAAACAGAAATATTAAACAATACAGCTCAATATTTGTTTTGGAGGGGGTTAGAGTAGGAAAAGGGAAAGTAAGTGTAGTGGGAAGGTAGATTCAGAGAGCTAAACTTAAAGGTAGGATAGATATAGTTAGAATCTTATAGCTAGGTGATGGAATATGTAGATTATAGGTGGTATGTATTTAATGGTAGTATTAAAAGTAGAAAGTGACAGAAGAGAAAATGTGTTAAGATAGCTGTATAGATGTGTGGAGTAGGATAATAAAGTTTAGGGATAACTTGTGTGATATAACAGTATGACATATACACAAGTATATTTGTTATGTGAAACTTTTGCTAGATTAAGGAAGCTGTGGATATGAGTTGCATATTGAACATTTTGAAAGATGTACAGGAAAAAGAGATGAGATCTCTGAGAGGTGAAGGAGTAAATTCTGTTTAAACAAATAGCATATGTGAGAGGAGTACATGTAAAAGGAGCACTAGAGGAAGATAGCTGTCGGGTATCAGGCGAGTAATGATCAATGGAGTGCAGGCCAGCTCCATGGAGTAGTGGGAGAAAGCCCAGACTATGCTGCATCTCATCCCAAGTTCGAGGAGTGGTTGGAGTTGCCTGTAGGTGTTAACCAGGGAGAATGGGAGTGAGTAGACATTTTTAGCTTGCAGATCCTGTGGAGAGGGTGGTAGCTTTGGCCAGCCACT